>NC_087515.1:126122391-126422391 GCF_963921805.1 Phalacrocorax carbo
TTTCTCTCTTGGAAAGAAAAACTATCAAATCCTTGAGTTTTGAGTGGGGTTGAGAGGTTTTTCACTTTTGGCATCGTGTTTCGACCTCTGCTAGAGGCACAGCAGGGCAGTGTGGGTCATTTTGCTGTCAAAATGCAAAAAAGCAGTACGCAGGAGGTAGGAGCAGAGTCTGGCTACAAGGGTGGGGGTTGGAAACGTTGTCCAGGCGTGTAGGGTTTGTTAGCAAAGCCAGAGTTCACCCAGAGTTGACGCTTGCGAGGAGATGTCGAGGGCAGCAAGATGATCATCTGCTCCTGCATCGTGGCGTTTTGCTGAATGGGACGCAGGATTTAGCACCCAGGGACACAGATAAGGTTGAGGTCCTCAGTGCCGCCTTTGCTTTGGTCTTCACCAGCAAGGTCTCCCAGGCCTCTGTGATTAGCAAAGGGGTTTGAGACGCAGAGGAGCAGCAGCAGTGGATAAGGGTTGAGTCAGGGATTGCTAGCAAGTCTGAGAGACCTGACAGGCTCCATCTGCGAGTGCTGAGTGAGGTGGCTGATGTTAAAGCAAGGCCACTCTTTATTATCTATGAAAATTCATGGAGACTGGGGAGGCCCTCGATGATGGGAGAAAGGTGAATATTGCACCCATCTTCCTAAGACCCCAAGGACAACCCAGGGAGCTACAGGCCACTCTTCTCCACTTTGGTCCCTGGGGAGATCATGGGGTGAGTCCTCTTGGAACAAATTTCTGGGCATGGGCAGGAAAAGAAAGAGGTCGGGAACAGTCAGAATGGTTTTACCAAGGGTAGGTCATGTCTGACCAACCTGATTGCCTTGTAGGTTAAAATGATTGGATTTGTGGGTGAGGGGAGAACAGTGGATGCCATTTACCTCGACCGTAGCTTTCAACACTGTCTCCCACAGTATCCCCGTATCCAAGCTGGGATGTTACAGTGAGGGCAAGTCAACTAAGTGGGAAAAAATTGGTTGGATGGTCTGGCTCAGAGGGCCGTTGTCCTGGAGGACAGCGTACAAGTGGAGCACCACAGGGTTTATCTTGGGACCTGTTAGCATCTCTATCAACCCGACAGAGTATACTCCTCATGTTTGGAGAAGGCACACGTTATGTACGCTGGAGGGCAGGGCTGCTGTTTGGAAGGTCCTGGACAGGCTGCGGGAATGAACCAACAGGAAGCTCATAAATTTTGGAAAGAACAAAGTCCTGCAATTAAGATGGAGGACCTTTTGCAACACTACGGGTTGGAGATGAACTGGCTGGGGAGCATCTTGCTGCAGAGGAGTAGGGGGTCATGCCCTGGGATGCCAGCAGCATCCTGAGTTCTTTAAACAGGAGCACAGCCCCGTAGACAGAGGGGAGCAACTTGACCTCCTATGCAAAATTCTTCATCCAGTTTTATGCCCCCCAATACAAAATAAACCTTGAAAAAACTGGAGTGAGTTCAAGAACAGGCCACCAGCGTGGTTTTCTTTTGCGACAAAAAGCATTTACCTGTAATGCCTATGTATTTTCCCTAAGATCTTAGATGCTGTCTGTATCATGTTATCACGAGTGGGGTGTGTGCGGGTTGCAAAGCCCGAGTAAGAGCTCATCAAGCAGACAACTAACCATTCCCAGAATTATCTGAGGGTTTTTTCGCTGCCGAGTTAAGGCTGAGAACAAGAAGCATGTGTTCTCCCTGAGCATAGCTGGGTCTGTTGGCAAAACTGTTACAAAAAAAAAAAAATCTAACAAAACGAAGAAGTGGGTTGAACTTCCCAGGTTTTACATTTGTAGGGGAAGCAGTCAAGATTTTCCCCCCACCAGCAGCAGATTGCATTGAATCCGAACTAGGTGGCTACCATCTGCTTTCACACGGCTTTGAAAACATGGGCCAACCCTCCACGGCGTGGGTGAGGAAGACGGTGGAGAGTGTTTACAAGTCTGTGTTTACGGGATTTGGGATTAATGTGCTGTTTTCTTATTTTGAGTCAGAGTAAAATTGAATTAGGCTTTGACTGAAATGCTGAGTGCAACTTGCTTTCAGCACCGCAGTGTGATTTAAAAGATGAGCTTCTAAAATCTTTCTCTACCAAAATATTTTGACCCCACCCCATCCTGGTTGATAGTATAATCCTGGAACGTGTATTTTGAAGTTATTCTGCTCTCAATCCACTGTAACAGACTCAGATGATATATTCTGGTGTCTCAGCGGTGAAGTAGAATCCCTCAAAATTTTTGGAGGAAAAGGAGAATAAGGTTTTACAGACCGTAGGATTGGGTCTGGCGTATGGATAACTCTGATTTCTTGAGTAGGATGTCCTGACCCAGGCAGAAGGGAGACATGCCAGAGTCAATAAATCACGGGGTGACTAGAACTTGCCATGCTGCTGTCAAGGCATATCATGTGTGATCCACACAGGTACGTCTTCTATTTTTAGTCTTATGTGTTTTAAAAAAATAACAAAATGGAAAAACTGATGTTCGCACCGCAGTTAAGGTCAGCGAGGTGCTGGAGCGAGCACCAGTGGGAAGACAGAATGGCAAGGTGCTTGTGCTGGGCTTCTGCTCCTGCCCCGGTCTCCTGCATCCCTGTCAGTCCGTCGTTGTAAGGTCAGCTCTCGTTTGGGGCTTTTGAGGATTACGCGTTGCTACAAGGGATGAATCGTCGGGTGGTGACCCCGGTCAGTGCCAACGACTGGAGATATCACTCAGTCTGCAGAGTCCCTTGTGAAGCCAAAGGAATAACGTGCTTGAAATCAAGTGGTGCGACCCGCGATGAATAAGGATACGCTGGTAAGGGGCAGGGTTCCTCGCACGCTGCGTGAGGCCTGATTATTTCACTTGACTTGGCCGACTGAGCTGATTTCACCTGATTTCACACGGAGGGGCTTGGCTTAAGCTTTTCTCCACTGTGTGGCTGAATCAGAGAGCATTACGGCGGCAGGCGGACCGGGAGAGAGATTTTTGTATCAGCAAAGGTGCCGACACAGTAAAAGGAGTTTTTGGATGGTTCATTTATTGGTTATTTCTGTGCCTAGTTTTTTCAGTGCCTCCCATGGCGCTGCAGTTCCCAGGTGCTGTTCAAAGGAGAGGCGAACAACTCCACCGCGCATGGAAAGCAGCGTTTGCACAAGGCCCGAGACGACGAAACATCTGGCCCTCTGTGTTTTAGTTCTTAACTTGAAATCTTCAGCTGGATCGGCGTTTACATTCCAGCTCATTTACGCCGCTGTTAGAGGAGGTGTGGGTATAATTTATTCTCGCATTTACACTGCCAGAGTGGTTTAAAGTGGTGAATGAGAATCAGGCCCTGGGTTTTCTGGTGGTTTCTTTTTGTTCTAATGACGGGTGCACAGCTGGATGCAGTAGCCTTTAGCCAAACCCTGGAGCATCTCTTCATTACTCTAATTCACAGTAGTGCCTGGGAGACCTGTTGCGAGTAAGTGAACAGAGGATAAGAAAAGCAAGGCTCGTCACGTCTCAGAGCTGCTTTGTTCTTTTACTTTGATAATTATAGTTTGGGTTTTTATCCTTTAGGCTATTTTCTTACGTGTTACGCCATCCGGTTTGGTGCGCTGTTAGGGATGGGACGGCTCAGGTGCGGGGGGGGGTTCCTGCTCACTGCTTGCTAGAAAGTGCACTCGGATTCACTCGTGTGACCTTTCGACACAGGCGTATGTTGATAAATCTTTGCTGACAAGCGAAGAGCCATTACCATTTGTAATTTGCAAATGGGAAAAAGTGGCAATTAGGGAAGAGTGACTTCATAGCACTGGCTCTAAGAATTTATTTAAGGGAAGATGGATTTGGTGTGAGGTGTTGATGAAGAACCTTTTGGTTTTGCCAGGTTCCCGAAAAGCCCTTTTTAATAAATTGCTCATCTTTAGAGGCCTGTAAGAAATACCACGAATTGCCTTTTATCAGCCTATAACGTGCTTTCATCACTCTGGAGAAGTATGTGATAGTGATGCTGAGTTGGTCCCCGGAGAAAGCCAGGAGACATTGCTAACGGCTCCAGTTACGGCTGCACCGAGTCTGCGTTACAATGGAGCTTATGTTTCCCCGTTAGTACAGATATCTCTCTATCCTTATCACCGAAGCGCTGCCGCTCGTTGCTCACATGCGGAATTACTGGACTGGACTGGAGTGGTACAAGTAATTTAACTCAATAATACTGGAGTCAGAACGAACTCCTTTTTGAAATGTTATGATTTATTGCTGCTTGAGGCTCTTAACATTGAAATGGTTTTCCAGTCTTGAAACTCTTAAGACATCTAAATATTACTCTGCATTTACTAAGAGGCAAAATCTACTTGGCGTTGATGGCATTGAGGTAATAAAGATGGGACTCTGAACAGCTGTTTTGCAAACAGCTTCTGCAAGTAGCTTTGAAAAGTAACCAGGTGTTAAAATATAACTCTGCCAGGTTTCTTAAGCAGGTTTTTTGGTTTTCTCAGGAATTTGGGTTTTCTAACTCTCAACTGTGGACTTGTCAAACGCAAGTTGCACGTGGTGTGCAACACGTGCCAGTGCGGGGGGGGGGGTGGTGGAAGAAGAGCAGACAATGATTTCTTGGTTTAATCTTCCACTTGAAAAAAAAAAATTGGTAACACCAGAGTTCTTAAATTGTTCATCTGAGCCTAGCTAGGGATAGTGGTTTATCAGATTATAAATGTGCTTTCATTACCTGGAGGTATATAATATGTTGGTCTGTGAAATATACACTTGGGCAATGAGAAACTGAAGGTCACAGAACTATCGCTGGATCCCTGCCAGCGAGCGTATTAAAATAAAATAAATCCTTGGTGCGTTGTCGATGGCACATGTACAGATACTCTCTCTGCTTCAGAGCAGAACGAACGCAGCGTATGCTTTTGCATACCCCTTCCTGCTGACGCTTTGCAGCCCTCTTGCAGATATGCATCATTACCTTGCGCTGGTCGAACGTTTCCTATCCGAGCGTGCCGTCTTTGAAGACTTTTAACGATTGCATCCAGTTCCTGTGACACCTGCCGGTGTTTTTACAGGTGAGGGTCTGCCAGGATCTCCAGAGGGTTAGAACTAAGCTGCGAGCAGGGGTGTGCGTTTCATAGCTCCTGGAGCCTCTCCGGGTCAGGCTCGCAGCTGGGTAAGGCCACTGCTGCTAGTTAAGAGGCGACGTTGTGCCCTTTAATGGGCAGACACGTCCTCTTCTTCCTCTTCCCCAGATGACAGCGGGTCGAAGCAGGTTTTTGACAGCTCCCACTGTCCTCCCACGAAACAGCTGGAGACCCTCTGTCTCGCTCTGTTTGCCCTCCGTCTGCCAGCAAACCTTGTGCTTTGCCCTCCTGCGACGTGACAGCTCTCTTGGTTTTACCAATGTCCAGTTTTACTGGTTTACCAGTGTCCACCCATATTTATTTTTGTATTTTAGTTTCTATGGCTAAGCGAAGCTGAACTGGAGTTTGCCTCTGAGGCGAGTTGGTTCCCCCTCTCCTTCCAGCGTACCGCTTAACAGGCTTTAAAAACTGCTGACAGTTGTTTTAAGAGCTGCTTTTCAGGTCGGGCCTTTTGTAACTCTGCAGCAGGAGGAAGATATTGTTAGAAACCAAAGGAACGGAAGGGTTGCCGTTGCTCCAGGCGGGAGGAAAGGGTGCTTCGCTGCTGGAGAATAATACTCCTCCTGCCCCTCCTGCTAAGGCACTCAAGAGTTCGCTTCGGCGGCGCTCCAGCTGTCAGGCTGAGATGTGTTATCGGTAGCACCGCAGCAAACCAGGAGGAGGTTTGAAACAAGGGCTGGGGTCCAGAAGTGACTTGGTTAAATGGTCACTGAGAAACCAAAGATGCTGGGGGAGGAAATGAATTGCAGAGCTTTTCCCAGGCACGTGGGGGAAAATTGAAGGGGGGACTGTAGAGGAGAGTATTCCCGAGTGCAGCGTGCTGCGGCAGAGATTCTTCTTGTTTCTCAAGGTGTAAAGGCAGGCGGTGCGTGAGCACGGATTGCTTCGGTGGGTGCGTTTCAAACGCGCCCCTAATTTAGCACATACTAAAATAGCGCTAAGTCTGTTAAACGTATGATGTTGCTTAGAGTCTTTATGTTGGCACACGTTGGAAAAGCAGTAGGTTCTCTTGTTCACGTGTACGCTGAAGAACGTGAACGAGGGAGGGCTTGGAGTTGCTCAGAGTTGCTCCAAGCAGCAAACAAAAATACGTTACAGTCCAGAAGTAGCAGCAATTAATGCATTTGTGGAAAAAGAGGGCAAGTGCTCTATGCTTTGTGGTCTGAAGCCCTGCCTTCACGAGGTCATGTCAGGCAAAAGCTGCCGGCGGATATAAGCACCTCAGGTACAGCCTTTTAGAAGAGGACGCAGTGAAAAATAAGCGAGAAGAATGCTTACCCTGTCTCTCCGCCTGGCGAGCAGCAGAGCAGCAAAGCAGGACCAAGGCCCTCGCTGCACGGGGGCTGAGGCAGGCTTTGGGTTTTGATCTTGGCGCTCACAGAAACATGAAACAGCACCCGGCTCGCGGCTTTGGCACTTGCAGGCCAGACCCAGCGTGCTTCCGTGCGGAGCTCGCTCCTTGTCCCACGCCGTGCGGGGCTCTGTGCGTGTGCCGTGACGGGCTTTTTCACTGCACCCCGTACACGACTTGGTTGAATATTCTGAGGCTCTGGCCCATTTCCATCCCTTGGCATCGTAACATTTCAGCAAGCACCATTGGTTTTTTTTGCTTTTTCCTGTGCAATTGGACAGTCAAAATCTGTGGTGACTGTATTAACATACATTGAATTATAGAACAGGTATTTAGCATTTTTCCTGAAGGATCCTAAAATGCTTTACAGACACATTTATGTATCACTACACAAATGCAGCCGGTTTTGCTTCATGCTTAGATTTAATTCAAGGTGGAGGGAGAGAATTTGCCCAGGGAGATCAGGTAAACCAGTATATGCCCTCAAATCAATTGCTACGGCCAGGTCTGAGCTCGATGTATGTCCTACCACCCTGCAGGGAGAGCTGTCAGTAAAAGATCCAGGTCAGTGGGGGTACAGGGGAGCATGTTAAGCCATTACTACTACATCCTTCTGCAGGAAGGGGTGGATGCTCCGTTACATTACGAGGTTTCTTTACAGGAAGACAGATCATGAGTATGAGCAGAGAGTTTTCTTGCATAAACCCAGGAGACGGCTACAACTGCACCAACCCCCCTCTGTCCCATCCTCCCCAGAAAAAGGTATCTCAAGATTGCAGCTGACCTTGCGCTGCTGGTGACAGAGGATGGCACCAGGCTGAGGGGTGACATCTCACATGGTTCACTGTATCCATGGTCCAGCTACATCATCGGGATCTGGAGGTGCAAAACCAGGCCAACAGCTCTTTTTGGACCAGCTGGATGCCCCACCGTGCCTTTGCCGTGAATTTGCATCTTCTTTTCTCCTGAAATGAAAAACCCTCCAAATATTCAGGGTGAAAACCGATAAAATATTCATCTATTCTTAGACTCATTAAGGCAGTGTAATTGGATGTAGGCGCTTCCTCCACTCCTAACAGCGTTGTCTCGCTCCTGAGCCAAGATTCATTTCCACGGGCAAGAGGATGCTCTGCTCTCCTCACGGATAACGGATGTGTGAAGGGTCCTTGTAGCTCACCTCTCTTGAAAAGCAGCAAACTGTCGCAGCATCTACCTTGCTTCAGCTCTTCCCAGGGATGGCTTTGCTCGTGATGCTCCTTTTGCTCCAGCCCCGAGCTGGGGTTGCTAATCAAGGCCATCATCGGCCTCTTGGAGGTCTTTTGTTTCCAAAACTGGTTTTCTGTGGTTTCCTCTTCCCGTGATTGTTTTTCTTCCTGTTTCTAACAAAGCTGCATCCATTTGAAGGCTCCTGCTCCATCTTCCCCTTTCTTTAAGATGTATTTGTGTGCTTTTTTTCTTTTGTAATTGAAACAGTCTCCAGCCCCTGGTAGGATCAGGATCTCCCTGGGTGCTTTCAAATGCACAGTGAGACAGATTTTGTCCTAAAGAGACCTAACTTGTTCTTTGTACCAGGCCTTCAAATGCAAAAGCTGCTTACAGCGTCTATATTACATGTTAAATAGCATGCATACTGGGCTGGATGGGGTGAAACACCACTTTTAGAGGCTGGGAACAGCTGAAATTGCTCTCTGAGTCTACAGCCATCAGGAGGGTGGCAGCGTCTGGAAAGGCTGCAGTGTGCAGAACACACACAGCCGCGCTGGGCATTGGCACCCGGCCCCCAGCAAACATAACACTAAAATATAGGCTTATCCTCAAAAAAGCTTTAACTTGTTGCCACCGTCAGCAACTTTTCCATGTTTGGTGGCAGAATGAGCTCCCGGCTGCCGTTAAAGGCGGGTGAACCTTAAACATAACCTGGGGCAGAAGGGCAAAAGGGCAAGTTTGTGGTACCCCAGTAGAGGATGCCAGCACCCTTGCCTCTGGAGGAGCCAACAGGCAAACATCTCACTAATTTTTAGTGCGTGCCAAATCTCACTGATCTTGCAGGCTGCTATATTTAATAAGAGCTGCTATTGAGTAATTCCAGTTTTATTCACAGCTCCCAAACTTTGTAAATATTGTCGCTACAAATTGCAAAGTTACTGGAAAGGTTTCTTGTTAAATTCATCATGCGGGAGTTAATTAACATTTAAGGATTTGGTTTTGTCTCGTTTCATTTGGGCTAATCTTGTGCAAGCGTTAGACTTGCACAGAGTGGGCCAGATCCTGCTGGGGCGGTGCTGATTTATCGGCTGAGGCACGTGAGAGCAGAAATACTGCTCGAATGTCCCGTACCTCGGACACGGTGACTTTCAGGAGGAACCTGGCATTCGTGGCCCCTACTGAGCTCTTTTGGGGACAGTTTGGATGCTTTCGTGTCACCAGTTCATTTAAGGCATTGAATAGGTTTGTAATTATTGATGTTCAGTTGTGTCGCCTTAAGGAAGGGTTGCTTTGAGGCTGAAATTTGTGTATTGGAGAGAGATGGGTGAAATGCTGAAGATAATGAGAGGTCGACTGGTTAAGCCTTACTTTTTGAATAGCCTTGTTGGGGTTAGAGAGCACTTTCTTAAAGCGTATTAACTGTATTATCTGTGGAGATGAGTGTAAGAGAGCCTTTGAAGGAATTAGTGAAATTCAGCTGAGACTACTTTACATTCAGGCAATGGAGAGCTGCTGAAGAACCCAACGCTGCCTGAAAGCTTAAGGGATCCTCTTCTGCTCTCCCAGTGATGCCGACCCTAACAACACATTTAAAAACTGCTTTCCCACCTTCCAGACTGACCTGCGACTTCACCACGGCCTGACGAAGTGGAGTTCTCGTGAAATTTGCTCCTGCTTTTGGAAGGGGGGGAGTTAAGTAATCCACCGACGCCGTGCCTGCGGTGAAGGGTGGGACTTCAGTTCGGTCCTCCGTGGGCTCAACAAAACTATCAAGTGCATCTTGGTTTTTAAGTGTGTCGACAGCAGGGGCTACTTGGGCATGTGATAAAGTGTTTTGCTGGTGTCTTTGGTCCTTGGTGGGGCAAGCGAGATGGATTCTACTGTCTCGATTTAAAGGCAAACTGCCTTTTTTTTGTTGTTGTTGTTAAGAAGAAGCTTAAGCAGTAACACAGGAAGAAATTTTGTGTGCTTGGAGGATGCTGTCCTGGCTGTCAGAGCAGCTGCTGCACAGGGTGGTTGTGCTGCATGGTAGCATCTCTTCACCTCAGGCACCAATGGATCACTTTTGCTCCAGAAGAGTGATAGAAAAATGCGGCCACTCCTCATTTTTTTAAAGGAAAAGTCCATATGTCACAGTCTTGTGTGAACAGACGTGGTGTCTGGGACGGATGGGCAAAGTTAGCTGGGCTGCGATGAGTTTGCTCACGGTAAGAATCCACATCAAAATGGGAATTGATGGGAGCTTGGAGAAACTGAGCTTGAAAAATAGCTATTTATTGATAGCGCTCACGCAGCTAATGCTGGGATCGCGAGCCTCTTAATGTGCTGTTGACGTGGAGCGCCATGTCCCAGTAGGGCAGTCTGTCTGTCTTGGAAATCTACAGCATCTGTCGCAAAACTACAGAGGTGCTGATTTACTCCTTACCTCTGCTGGGTAGGAGCGAGCAGCAAATTAACGGGCTTGGTGGAGTAGCTTGTGCTCTGTCTGGCTGCGTAGAGGAAAATCGTCCTTTAGGAAACAGTTTGGGCGTCAGATATTTAGGTATCGGCAGAGGCTTAGGGGGGCTATCTTTAGCAGCTGCTGGTGCTCATTAAATGCTGAGGCCTCTGAGGCTTTTCTCTGTCAGGTGATGTGGGAGGGGGCCTTTGCACTCACGCCCACCCGTTTTCATTCTTCACCCAGCGAATACCCATGAAACTCAGTGTTGTGGGGTGCCGGGAGAGTGGTTTTAGCATAGGGAGAAAGATAAACTCTCCTGATCCTGTTTGGGATGGCCCCGTGGATGGATACAAGGCGATGAATCATGTCTTGAAGAAAGCGTGGTGATTATATTGCTGCAAATGGGTAGGAAGGATTTAACTTTTCTTTCCTTTGAAGCTCTAAAAGCGATCCTGTGAGAGGTGCTCAGAAGCGGTAGATGCAGTGAGAGATGTCCAAAGCAGGCAGGTCTGCAGAGCAGCCGTCCAAAGGCTCAGGTTGAAGCTGCACAGTCATCCCCCTCTCTGGCTCTAGAGCAAACCTGGCCGTCCTGGTGCGGTTTTTCTCCACCGTAAAAACAGAGCCGCCTACACACATGGCAGAAGTGGTGTGAGCATCGGTTCACTAACATTTACATTTATTTAACTTCTAAGAGTACTACCACTTCTAAGCACTAGTAGAAATGTTCAGGAAGCAATAGAGGCTGCTCGTCCAGAGGAAGACTGAACAGTCTGCATTCATCGTCTCTACGCTTTGTGCACGGCTCAGGGTTTCCGGGCCATTTCTGGCCCTCGTTTTCCCCTGCTGCCCGATTTAAATTCTCTTGTCATGAGGAGCCGGCTGCCGGTGCGGTGGATAATCTAGTTCGTGTACCGAGTTACAAGGACAGTAAGAGATCAGAGATATCGGCAAGATTCAAGTAGCTTTTAGCCCCATATAATACAGATTCTGCAGCCTCAGTGTGTTGCCCTGTTGCAGGAGGCGTGTGCTGCTGTTCTCCACAGCAGCCTTTACTGCTTGGCCCAGAGCGGGGGCGATGAGTTGGTCCTGTCCACAGACATGTGTGTGGGGAAGCCCTGCTTTTTTTTAATAGGGCATCCAGAAATAGGTGCAGGGAATTCATGCCGCATTTCCCTGGAAGTTCTCGAGGCAGATCTTCTAATTCTGAATTCTCATAATACAAGTGACAAACACATCCCCCCCCAAAAAAAAAACCTATAAGTGCTGTTCTGTTATTACTGTTGGTTATCCTGAAATTCCTTGCTGACATGCTGGCTTGTCCTGTGCAGCAAGGCAATGCCTGTGAACTGGAGAAAAATGGTAAGAATTGAGGGGTTCTGCGACCGACAGTATCTGAAAGGCCCTTTTGCTCCTCTCAGGTTACGTTTGGTTATCCAAACAACCTGATTTGAGACTTGAATTGGATTTAGAAGATGCTTCTATGCTGGTGGTTCTGTACGCTCCCATGCCTCAGTTTCCCCGCATCTTTCCCCAAATGTCTTTCTGACTGCCTTAACCACCTCTCAGCACGAGGTAGTCCTGCTGCTGGATCGCCCTCCAGAAGATGCAGTAATACTGACACCGAGCAGCTAATTTTGTCCTTTGTAAATTTAATTAAGACTTCCAAAGGGCTCTCCGTTGATGTCACGAGATTAGGGGGAGGTTCTATAGATGAATCTGCTTGTTTTCCCTGACATGCTTTATCTTCTAATCCAGGTTTATCAGCAGTCTTTCCCAGACTGTCATTAAAAGCAGTGGTGCCTCGGTGTATAATATTCTGGTTAAGTCCAGCTGTATTAACGTCTTATCTGATTTCTCATGCAACATTTTTGCTACCCAGAAGAAAACAGGAGAATGACCTCCCTGTAATGTGAGTATTAATACCGTGAGAAGAAAGAAGAGTAGGGAATGACACTTAAAATCTTACTTTTGAAGTACCAATCTGAGTTGATGGAATTGGTCTGTAACTGCTCCCCAAGGCATACTATAAACTTGTAATGGAGGCACTGGACATAAATAAATGCTTTAAGCAGTTTAGTTGGAAGTCTGGATCTTCACCTTTCCCCCTTTCCCTTTTCAATCTCTCTTCCTCCCTCCTGCCTGGCACTGTAATGATTTGAAGGGGTTTGTATCTATTTTCACGTGGCTGCCTTGGAGATCTTTTCGGCCAACTTCCCTCTGGACTATCCACAAACATTAAAAGATGTTTGAAATTACTCAACCTCAACGGTGCTTGAAATTGAGCCATGTTCTGTTGTGTCAACAGAGTGCTTCAAGTGGTGATTGTAGAGGCCAGAATAAAGGTTTCCAGCTCTGGTGCTGCCCGCAAAACTGCTTTATTAAGTGATGTTCCTCTGCCTGGTAGCTTAGATGTGCTGCTCTGGAGGCTTATTTGTCCATCTTCCTTCCCGTATTTTATTTGGGTTCTGTGATCAATGAATGGGTTGAAATGGCCCTTTCAAGGCCTGCTGCAAGACTCCTTCCTGATTGTTTTCCTCTGCATGCTTGATTCTAGTCAGTGGTGATTCAGGGAAGGATCAGGGGCTTCAAGGGGGTTATTGGAAATCTGTGGTGTCACTTGGACCCTGAAAAATTTCACGATGCTCTCGTTGGCAGTGCTGAGTTTTTCCTAGACCAGATTCTTTCAGAGGCAGCTGAAGTGGCCACCTCTTCTTCACCCTTGTGTTGCCCGTGACGTACATGGAAGAGGAACAGTGAAGCATAATTTCACAGAATCATAGAATAATACAATGGTTTGGGTTGGAAGGGACCTTTAGAGGCCATCCAGTCCAACCCCCCCTGCAGTGAGCAGGGGCATCTTCAACCAGAGCAGGTTGCTCAGAGCCCCGTCCAGCCTGACCTTGGGTGTTCCCAGGGATGGGGCATCGACCGCCTCTCGGGGCAGCCTGGGCCAGGCTTTCACCGCCCTCAGCGTGAACAATTCCTTCCTTCTCTCTAGTCTGAATCTGCCCTCCTTTAGTTTAAACCCATCACCCCTTGTCCTGTCGCTACAGGGCCTGCTAAAAGGATTGCCCCCGTCCTTCCTACAGCCCCCCTTCAAGCCCTGAAAGGCCGCAATAAGGTCTCCCCGCAGCCTCCCCTTCCCCGGCTGCACAACCCCAGCTCTCCCAGCCCGGCCTCGCAGCAGGGGGGCTCCAGCCCTCGGAGCATTTCTGTGCCCCCTCTGGCCCTGCTCCAACAGATCTATGTCCTTATTTGGCTTATTTCAGACTCAGTATCTTTCCTGAGTAGTTCTGGGGACCAACAGACCGGTTGCTGTCTGGGCTACGAGGACAGTCAAATGTACAATGTATATTTGGGAAATGATGCATTTTAGTGGGTGCAATCAGCCTCTGGGTCTTTCCTGGCTCAGGATTTCTTCTTTGCTGCGGCAACTTTGATACTTTGCGGTAAATATCTGGGAGCAGGACACTATTGTCTGGTGTCTAAAGGCATCCTTTAAGTGAAAGATGAGGGGCGAGTTTCTTTTTTAGTTCAGAAAGCATTCGGTGAGTGGGGAGCTCTGCTGACGGTGGATCAGGTGTTGAAAAAATCCTCTCTCAGCTAGTCCCACCTCACAGTGAAAGCAGCAGATTAACCTCTTTGTCTGAGGTCAAAATAAGCAAAATATTTCAAGGGCCAGCGATTTCATAGTGAAGTCATATGATAACGTTGGAGCCGAGGATTTCGGAGGGGGGAGGCTGGTAAAGGCCTGTTTTGTTGTCTTCCAGTTTGGATGTCTCATGAGCAGTGCTGTGAGCGCCAGACCTAATGAAGCCTGGCGTCCTGGGGGCTTGTGTCTCATGGTCGGCTGCTCTGCACCCCAGAAGGATATTGCAGGCCTGCAGAAGGTTTTTCTGTCATTTATAGGGCTTGTTTGGATTCTTCAGTGCCCAGGAAAGGAGGGGGTTCACACTATAGTCTTTCCCCAAGGATGAGAGAGGAGGAGGGTCCACGACCTGCGTTCAGCATCAGCGTGACCTTCGGTGGGCTCAAACTGATTTTAAGCCTGTGTCTTCCACAGGAACTCAGTGTCTCTTCCCTCTATCTCTATAAAACCCCTGCAAACACAAGCTATGTTTAAGATTGCGTCTGCTGCGTCATATGTGGCATACGCACATTATGGTCAGATAAAGGTATCTGTCCGTAAGAAAGCAGCCGAAAAGGTTAAAACAACTTGTGTGACAACCAAAGCTTGCACGTGCCACCTTGTTCTTTTCCTACGCGGCTGCCTCCGAGCAGTAGTGTGGCAAATGCGACTATTAGGGGAAAACCAAAGCTGATGCTGTGCACTTAAAACTGGAGTTGCATCATTGGATTAATCTTTAAATAAACATAAAATGGGATAGATGTAGAGGTAAATACATAGATCTTTATAAAAACTGTGTAAGTATATACATATATAAATATATAAAAATAGGATATAAACGTAGACGTGCATAAAAATAGATATGTACTGGGATTTTCAAAAGGGAGTACCCAGGTAGCCACCTTAGAAGTCATCTGTGCTCGTCATGCGTTTCCTTGAACATGGGGAAAGAAAGCAGTGCAGGTGACTGTTGTGGAGGGTGGGATTGCTGATTCAGCAGCCAGACAGGAATGTAGAGCTGCTAAATGTGAACGTTGTTATTTGGGAGAGCATTTGTTCTTCCTTCTGGGGCTTCAGGTGCCAATATGTGATCACCTGAGGAAAAAAAAAAACCCTCAGTTTGTACTTAAGAAACATATATGCACTCCTGACTCTAGTTGCAAAAAACAGCTGGAGAGCATGAGTTTGAAATGCTGAAAATCAAGAAGTAAAAAGTACCACCCCCATGTATGCTTATATATTTTTAAATCCTGCAATTAAGGCATTTTTGTAACATTGTCAATTCCGATTATAAGAGAGGTGCATTTCTGGAAGAGGTGGGAGCGAAAGCCCCTTGGACGAGCATTCAAGCTGACTGCTCATCCCGGTGGCAGGTGAAGAGGCCACCATCCAGCTGGAGCAGAGCAGTAATGATTTTCTATTTCTGAAGCACCTTTGAAATTGTGGAGGTATGAGGAGAAACATGTTCCCGAGGGTCAGTGTTTCTGATAAACTGGGAAAGAATTTTACAGTGACAATTTGCGTGTATGGCATATCAAGAAAGCGAGTAAATTTGGGCTGCTTCGTGGATGGGTTTGAAGGCAAGGGTGGGGAGAGGGGAACAGTGGAAGCAAAATGAATAATAAGCACATAAGAAAAGGGTGGTCTGATACTTGAAGGTGAGTAGGAAGGGTCTCAGCTGTAAGAGGGACATGAAGTTGTAGTGGCTGTGAGTGTCTGTAATTCTTGATGTTGGGCCTGAGCCCTGGATCGGGTGTTAGAGAGCAGAGGGAGGAGGCAGTCCGAAGGTCCGTGCTTCTTCTAAAGGCTTGTCGAAGGGGGAGGTGGACTGGAAATTGGAGAGGGCACGTGTGGGTACGGGAAGCTGAGTGAAACGGTTCCCTGAGCAGGAACGTAAGAAGTGAGTTTCAGGCGAGAATGTGGGAAGGGATGCTGCAGACGGGGCGCTTCTACTTTGTGAGCAGGTTGCAAGTCTTAGGTCTTAAATATTTGAGTTCCTAGAGGATGTTTGAGGATGAAATAATTGGGGAAGAGAACAACTTCCAAAAGCATGGTAGCTGAAGGGTGTTAGAGTAGCTGGTATCACCTACTCCTGGGCATTCTCCTGGAGGAGATGATACCTGCTGAAAGGGGGGAGGTCTGCAAAGGCATGGGGGAGGGAGGAAAAACTGATTAAAACGTTCATTTAAGGACAGCGAGACTTGCTCTTCTAATAATTGCAGAGATTTGGGGGAAACTTCCAAATGAAAATTTGAGACGTCACCAGAAGTATTTAGGAGAACAAGTTCCAGTCCGGTGGAGGTTTGGGCATTTCATACCCTCTCGTATGCACCCTGTGCTCCAGAGGCCAGATTTAGATCCCTAGAGGTAGGTGGGTACGTCAGTCTGGCCAGGCTGGAGAGCTGGGCCTGGGGGAACCTCAGGGAATTCAACCAGAGCCAGTGCAAGGCCCTGCCCCTGGGGAGGAACAGCCCCCCGCACCAGCACAGGCTGGGGGGGACCTGCTGGAGAGCGGCTCTGCTGAGAGGCCCTGGGGGTGCTGGGGGGCAGCGAGGGGACCCTGAGCCAGCACCGGGCCCTTGGGGCCAAGGGGGCCAGCGGTGCCCTGGGGGGCATGGAAAGGAGTGTGGGCAGCAGGGCGAGGGAGGTTCTCCTCCCCCTCTGCTCTGCCCCAGTGAGGCCACAGCTGCGGGGCTGCGGCCAGTTCTGGGCCCCCCAGTGCAAGAAGGGCAGGGAACTGCTGGAGCAAGGCCAGGGCAGAGCTGCCAAGGGGATCAGGGGCTGGAGCATCTCCCTCGTGAGGGAAGGCTGAGAGACCTGGGTCTGCTCAGCCTGGAGAAGAGAAGGCTGAGGGGGGATCTCATCAGTGCCTATAAATATCTGAAGGGTGGGTGTCAGGGGGATGGGGCCGGGCTCTTTTCAGTGGTGCCCAACGCCAGGCCAAGGGGCCACGGGCACAAGCTGGAACACGGGAAGCTCCACCTGAACATGAGGACAAACCCCTTCCCTGTGCGGGTGCCAGAGCAGGGGCACAGGCTGCCCAGAGAGGCTGTGGGGTCCCTTCCCTGGAGACATTCACCCCCCGCCTGGACGCGGCCCTGTGCCCCTGCTCTGGGGGTGCCTGCTCCAGCAGGGGTGGGACGGGGTGAGCTCCAGAGGGCCCTTCCAGCCCCCACCAGTCTGGGATTGTGTGTGGATCCCTGCATATTTCAAAAATTACGTGCATTTTTAAGGTGGCTTTGACGTGATTGTCACTCTCTAAAAACAGGGCATAAGAGCTTGAGGGCCTTGGGTATCTTCTGCTGTGTGACAGCATCACGTCAGGCAGGTGGGGATGGACGGGTGCTCGGTGGTACCGGCAGTCGTAACCTCGTGGCTTCAAAAGAGCTTTGAAAACTCACAGCAGCCGAGCTGCCGAGTTTCCTCTTTCACTGCGAGCTTTCAGCATGCAATCTCCGTTTTGAACATGGCATTCATCTGAAGTATTCATTAAGATGGGGAATTATTTGCATATTATTAGCATTATTACATGGAAATAAAGCTGCTGCTGGTTCTTCCCTCCCTCCATGTATCTTTCATCACCCGCCTTTATAACTGCTTTGAATCCTGTTTGTTGTGTGACAAACTGGGCTGATAAATCTCGTTACTCACTTGAATGGCTGGGAGACTCATTTCACATTACTGAATTTTGTGAATTATGTAATAAATGCATAATTAAAATTAAACCCAGAGCCTCTCGTGGAACCTTATAAAATTCCGTTCATGATGAATTATAGAGAAATGTACATGGGTATTACAATTGAAGCCTAATTATTTGGATTTATTTTTAATCAATATTTAATATGCTACCTATAAGTTCCTGCATACCCACAGCAAATCTGCTAGTGCGGCTTTGCTGGAAAGCACAGAAAGTGTGTGTGTGTAGCGTAAGATGTTTGTTTTCATTGCGCTTCATATTTTAATATTTGATTACAGAAAGAAAAACTCCCCTGAGCACAATGTGCTCAAAAATTTCTTCAGCTGAGGGAAGTGACTGCTAGGAGTCTGCTTCACCCAAGTCTTTTCCCACCTGATCACCTTTGAATATTGTGGTTGATTGGAGGAGGATTTCAGTCATAGGAAATAATTCACCCTAATGGACCACCACTTGGTTGTTCACTCATTGAATTGTCATTAAAATCATCCTGAAAAATCTTCTCCGCGATGTATTTCCGCAGTCCTGATTCTTATTTAAAGGCAGCTGCCCAAACTGCTGTCAGGTTTAAACTCGAGACGCGCTAAAAACTTATTGTCTACGTGCTAAAACGGGCGTTAGAGATATTTTCCAGCGCCGTGGAACAGAGAAGTGATCTTTTCAAGGCAAACAGCCTGCAAGCTCCCGTTTAATTTTGAAAGGTTTGTCTCTTAAGTACGAAATTGAATAGAAGGGATTTTATTCCCCTAAATCCTCGATTCTCGTGAAAGCAGCTTGAGACCTCAGTAAGAGAATTAACACACGGGTTAAACTTACAATAAGAAGCAGTACTTGGGAAATGCCTATTCGGATGCCGTTAAGGAAATAATAGCATTAGTTCTTGTCGTGTCAGTGTGGATTCCTCGCGCTGCCGGCTGCGTGCTGACACGCGTACGTTGGATGTTGCTGGCCCGGGCGTGAAATTGAGGACAATGAAAATAAAGATGACTTTTCTTGGAGGCGATTCATTTGAATGTTTAAGCCGGTACTTCTGCACACACATAGGACAGGTAATTCAGTATGACAAATAAGGCACTAATAATCCCCCCCGATGCTGTTGTTTGTGACCGAGATGATCTTAATTGCAGCTGTGTAACTGGTAAAATGCCTTTATCCTAAACCAGGAATACGCCGTGGCAAACGTGTTTTGTGCTCTTCTAAGCAGATTTCTATTCGTTTCTGGCATCTCTTAGAAACATAATACAGTTTTTTACCTCTTATTTCCATTACGTGTGTTTTTTTATGAGCCATTCATTGTCCCAATGTATATATATTTTAATGAATATACATTACATCCATCACTTAAGAGAAAGCATTTTTAATATCTTGATTTTATTTATTTATTTATTTACAATTCATGGTAATCCAGAATCCTGAAACGAAGCATTGTTTTCAGTTTCTTCTGTCTGCCATTTCGTAATCATCCATGTGTATCTTTATTTTTAGCTTTAAGCGAAAGACGTGACGCGTTAAGGCTGAACTGGGGTTATTTTGACATCATCTGGTTTCATCATAGAAGGTGCTGTAGGAGATCGTCCTGCTGAAAAACTTCCAACAAAATGGTAATGAGGAAAAAAAAAGGCTTCTGCTGTGCTGTCGTTCTTCTGTTTCTTTGTCTTTAGACACAACTACTGCTTCTTTGCACAGCTTCTCTTTACCTTTCTGCGGGGTTTGCTGTTGCATATAGCCCTGGGTGTCCCGTAAATCCCCCAGAAGCCAGTGCTCTGGGAGCAGAGGGGAGGTTAGGCCGCATTTTACCAAGCAAAAACCCGCCTGACTAAGAATGATGGAAAGTTTTGTAGAGGCACATAATTGGCAGGTGTAGCAAATTCATCTCTAAATTAACAACAGCGGAGGAAACAACGTAGGCATGTGCTGAAGCTGGTATTTCATCTCCTACGAGTGCATGTCTGAGAGTTTACCTAAGTACTCCCTGAAGCTGGAACTTAAGAAGGAAGCAAAAAATAAAAAGTTGCTTTACAGATTGTTTTAATACAGAGAGTATTTGCTGTGTTTTGGCACAAGATATATTTAGGGTGTGCGTGTGAAGGTTATGAAAGGCCTTTCTTCGCATTTTGAAGTGATAGACACGTGCAGCTAACGCTGTCTGGTTCGAGTTGCAGCTAAATAAGTGCTTGTTTCAGACAGTGTATGTTTTAGCGTAGTGTTACTCGATCCTCGCTCAAGTAATCTTTTCAAGCTGAATAATCTTAGGATTCTGGAGAACAGCAATCTGTCATATTAGGTAGCTCGCAGTCCAGGATTAAAAAAAAAAAGTTCTGTAAAAAGGAATTAATTTGGAAGAGCCACACTGAATGCATAGAAGTATATGCACATGAGAAGTTTATTGTCCGTACCAGAAAACTGTACGTTACTGTACCATATATTTTTCATATTCTTGGACTGCTCTTTGCATGAAATGCCTCATTCTGCGCTTCTCTGTAGCTGTTCCTTTCTTACTCAGTAACGGGAGTTGCTCTCTTCTAACAAAAAGTGCTTATCCATATTATGTGTCTTTTTACGTGTGTCCATTTAAATTAATATTTAACAGATCAAAGACACATGTGTGATATAACATGTCCGCTTATGTCTAATCGTTACTTCATATGATCTAGCCTTTTTGTACTTAATTTTTTTGTGCCTTTTATCTACCAGGATATTTTTTAGATGGCAGTGTAAGGAGTTGATTTACACTTGAAAGTGGACTTTTTCTTTTGGAGTACTTCTGGGTTTATTAGTTAGCAGTATCCTTTTACCAGCACAGCTAACGCTGCACTTACAGTGTGGAAGGCTGTTTCATCCCAAACCAGGTATCCCCACTCCTGTTCCAGTACAAGGTATAGTTATGCTCATCTATTTGCACCTGCCTGTACAATCTTTTTTTTTTTTTAAAGGCTTTGGGGTGGTTACTTTACCCTGCTGGGTTTTTTTTCCAGCTGACTTCATTTATCTACAAGTTAGGTGTCCAGTCTGAGCTACTTGTCTTGGCTCCCGCCCAGTTGACAGCACTGACACCGCGATGTGTCCTCTCTTAGCGATCCTGTCCCTCCATTGACTCCAGCTTTGACTGGAGACCCACCTCCGACAGCTGACGTTTGGTGGGATGAACTCGGCTTCCCCATCAGCAGAGAGCAGGACCTGAGCTCTGAACGTCCTCCGGCGCCTTTGAAACTTCTTTCCTTGGGTGCGTAAGCTACGATATCCCACTGAGAGCTGCAGAAGTGCCTCTGCCACAGCAGGACAGCGCTGGCCACGCAGCAGGGAGGTTGGTATGCTGATTCCCGTGCAACACTTTGTCCTGGATCTGAGCTGCATGGCCAGCAGTCCTAGCAGGGGGATGTGTGTCAACATTCACTTTAATCAAAGCCATCTCTTGGCATCCCGCCTTTGCCAGGGGAGACTTTTGCCTGTCAGAGTGGAGGATTTAATTTTTTTCTTCTATGCAATGCCATCTCCACAAAAGCCACAGTTGCAGGCAGCCTTAAACAGCTTGGGCTTTCCAGGGTCAGGGAGCCGTATGGAAAGCTTTACGTGCCGATGACAGGAGCACGCCGTGGTTTGGCGTGGGAGCCCTGGGAGGCTGCAGTCATGCCGTGTGGCATTGCTGCCCTCAGCTTGAATGGCCACGAGTAGCCCATGCTTGAAACCAGCTGGTGGTTCAAGATGCCGTTTCCAGTCATCCAGAAACCCCAGGAGAGCGCTCTATTGCAATAGCTTACAGAGGAGGAGAAGGGGGGAAAAAACAGTCCATTTTTAGGGTGAAATCCCCTTGTCACTGAAATTACTGGAAAGACTTTCATCAGTGGCTTCGCTCTCTGAGGCTTATGGGTCTTCCTGATTAAATGCAGTATGCTGTAGAGAGAGGAGGTCTGTACCGCCGGGATGAGCTGCCACTCATCAAACCCCAGAGACAAGTCAGCTCTGGGTGCAGATAAGCTCAGTTTCCACAGGGGACTGTCCCTTCCAGTCACACTTCTTGCTGACAGGTCTGAAACTCATCTCGTCTTGGTTGCATTCCACTCAAAAGTAGTGCATATAAATATAAAGCCAAACCCCTACATGTATTAGTGGGGTGCCACGAATTCCCCTAGATTTGTTTTATCAAGAAGATGCTAAATTCCTCCAGTTCTGCTGTTTTTCCCTCCAATACACGGGAACATGAGAGCACACCAAGTGGAAAAAAATTCCTGTCGTACTTAGAAGCAGGTTTTTGTCGAGTGGCTCAGTTCCTGTAGGTGTAAAGCATTATTTTAATTTTTCTTTCACCATTTCAGTTTTAATTTATTGATAATGGATGAATTGAGCATTACTATTTAATTCTTTTCTTTTCTTTTTGTTTTTTAGGTCTGAAAGGTTTTTATGGGTGGTGAGATATTCCGGTGCTTGGATCAATGTGTTTCATTTAATATTGGGAAGGCGTGGATTTTTTTTTTCGTTCTTTGGTTGGGTTTTTTAAAGTTGCTGTAATTATAAGTCAGCGTAGCAGATCCAGATGAGGTGTATCTACGTGTGTAAACATGTACAACACTGTTCACGGAGCAAATGGAACCATCCCAGGGCAGAAAGAGACCCCGAGGAGCTGCCACGGGGAACATGGAGGGAAGGGGGAGGCTTTGGCCAGGGAGTTGCTCAAACCCGCTTGATGTTGGAAGCGCGATGAAAGCATGCGTGGACCAAACACAGCTTCTTTTAGCAAAGAAGCCGACTTCCACGAAAGAAACTGGGATGTCGGGGGTTTGCTTCACCAGCAGTGCTGCGTCAGCCGGAGCTCACCTTAGCCTGAGGTTTAGCAGGATTTCTGCTGTGCTGTGAGCGACACGGAAGGGGAGACTCTCCCGTGCTTAGCTGAAGCAGCATCTGCTGGAACGGCGCGATCTCTCAGCGCTAAAGGTTGCGAAGCCTCAGGTGAGGTCCCAGACACCAGGCAGCGCAGGGGGGAACTTTGCTGCTGGCTTCGGCATCGCCGGGATTTCACCCCTCAGCTAGAGAACTGAAGCGTGCTTTTAATTTCCTCCTGTGCTCGGGTCTGTCCCTGCTCAGCAGAGCGCTAAATCCTCTGCCTGAGCACTCGCAGTCCTCTGCCAGGACAATGTGAGAGCTGTCAGGAGCTGTGTTTTGGGGATTGCGTGAGCCACGTTAGGGGGAAAAAAATAAGGTTTTTTAAAAAAATTATATTTAGATGTAAAAATAAAAGCCTCCTGGGATTTCTGGACTGAGATCAGATGAGGTGCGATTTGGATGGTGACACCCTGACAGTAACCAGGTGGACAAACCTGCATTACCATGCTCTTCCTTCACTGCAGACCTGCTCTCCCTGGCCATAGGGTTCCTTTATAACAGCCTGTTCAGAGTAACTCTGCTCTCCGGTATATTTAACTTGCTCTGTTTTCAGTTAGCGACTGCTGAACCGTATAAAAGAGAGAGGTTTTTAACTTATATCCTGGTGTGTATCTGGAGTTTAGAAATCTCCGCAGAAGATTAAGCAAGTTAGAGAGAGAAATTAGCTTTGATCCCTTTCTGCCAGCATAGGATTATTCCGCATCATGCTGGTTTTGAAGTTCATGTCTAATCCGGTTTTACACATCTCAGGGGACTGGGCTTCTTACGGCTTCTGCGAAGCAGTTGTGCGGTGGAGCCCTCTGAGTTAGAGGCGCTTACTTGATACTGAGATTCAATTTGCATTTCCAGTACTGCATCCCATTTCACCCTGTGCCATACAGATAATGTCGCTACTTCGTGCTCTTTGGCTTTCAAAGGCATACGGATCGTGACCGTGCTCGTGCTATTTTACGTGCTCACTACACACGTAGTAAAGCTATATACATTTGAATGCCGGTCTTGCAAACAACTCTGCGTGACTTGTGTGTAGGTCTTCGAACTGTTGAACGTATTTACGTACAGAAGGGCTTGCAGAGTCCAGCGTGGAGCGTAGCGCACAGAAGCAGCTGGCATGAAACAAGACTGAGAGAGACGGATGTGCAGAAATATTGCTAATCGAGGCAAAGAGGCGGGTGGTGTAACTGCTTCCCAGCAAAGTGGGAGGTTTAAAGGGTCAGTCCGGAGTTGGTTTTTTTTTTTTTTGCTTTTAAATGCACTGTTTTATGGATGATGAGTTTGTAAAACCATAAGTTTTCTTTCTAATAAATGTCTGTTTTCAGGCTTAAAAAAATACTTGTCTGTGATCCTTTGAAGGGCCTCTTTACAGGCGTTCGGGGTTGTCGGTATGCTCGGGCATTTTCTCCTTACGCACGCCGGGCATCGCCGCCGCAGACCAGCAGAGCATTTAAGCACATGATCTATTTTAAGTACGCAAGCGATGCGTTTAAAAATGACAGCGTGTTTTGCTGGCCTGACAAAAGCTTGTTCAGAGCCGTGTTAGGTTAGCACCCAGATCAGTCCCAGGGACGTTTCAGGAACTGCCTTCTGGAGCAGAAAGTACCGGATAGGTCAGAAAATACGGTTTATACGTTAAAAATGTGTTTTATAGGTCAAAATTTAAATTTTCTGGTTGCTAAGCATTATCTATATTTTAGTGGTAAGCCTGAGAGATCCCAGAATTGAACCCTCATCTCTGGTCCTGCCCTGTGCCTTCACTCCTTACTCACACCTTGCAGTATTATTTCAGTTTTCTTACAGAGTGCAGACGGCAAGGAGAAAATCCTGCTGCATTTCTAGAAGGGAGAGAGAGGAAGCAGAAAGATGTTAAAGGACGAATGCAATAGATAACCTAAATATTAACCTGTGTACACCGAGATGGATTTTTTTTCTCAGATCACCTACAGGATTAACTATATGACAGTAAATCAGTGTGTGGGGGCACTTGGAAATATGTGTACGTTTCAGTTTTTAGCGGTGCGAGGGATGCACTCCTGCAGCCCGGGCGGCAGAGAATAGCCTTGTTTTTCTGAGCTGAGTTGCTCGGGCAGCCCGTGCTATTTGCCATTTGTTGTGGGGTAGAACCTGAATCCGTCCCGATGACGTTGAATGAGCCGTCCTTCTCCCCCAGAGCGGAGAAATGCCATTAATCCTGACGGGGACCCACCATATTCAGGGATTTCACATCACCTGTGCAGAAAAGGTGGGTTTGGAAGCATCCTCTTCCATCTTAACATGGCTTTGACCAGGCCATTGCATGCTCCTGCCACCAGGAGCACCTTCTATAAAAAAACTAAGATGTTTTTAAGTAAATCAGCGCTGGAAGATTGCAGTGCTGTCAGAGTGACTTATCTCTGCTGCCTTGGAAAGGGCATTTCTGGAAGAACACGGCGGATGCTGCCTTAGCAGGATGCCACGTGCACCTCCCCGGCGAGCAGTCTGGTCTGAATCCTGCGGAAGGTCTTCAAGAGATCTATTGGTGCCCTACTTAATTTAAAATGTTTGGTTTATTTTTTTTGTTTTGTTCTCATCACTATAGTAAAATTATTTTTACGACCCTTTGGGTATTACCTGCCTTTATAATCTTTCTATAATTAAATTTACAAATCCGCTTTTTAGCTGGTCATGTCTAAAACCTTGCAAACGGGATCCTTTGTGCGTTAACCTATATTTATGTTACTCTTATTCCTTCTGGCAGTAATTATCCTGGCTCTAGGCCTAGGATTAATCCATAAGATGCTGAACATGCTTGAATTTTTTCCCCCTTTTCTGTGGCAAACTCTCTCATCTTATGCAGAGCAGGGCATTTTTAAAACCGCTTCCTATGAAGCAGGTTAAATATTACCCCTCTTAAGTGATTCACAGGAGGAGCCATAGCAAAGGTTAATTGATCCTGTGCCATGGATACGGAGAGGAGGAATGATTCAGCCTCCGTCACAAGGAAGGATTTATGGGAGGCGTTTGGCTGTTTCCGAGCCTGGTGACGCAGCTTTTGCTGCGCGGCCGAGAGACCGTCACCCGTCACCGCTCTGCGGGAGTTTGGGGTGTCAAGCTGTAACAAGGCCGGGTATGTTGTCAGTGCAGTACAGGGGCTCCGGCGCTGGGCTGGTGGGGCTCATGCACCGTGGGTTTGGAGCTGTTGGGCATGAGGCCATGCTGCCTTGTTCTCCAGCACATACTATAGGTGCTAACCTGTGGGGCACAGCACTCCTCAGTAGGTTAGAGCCGCACACAGGGCGTGCCAGGGGTTGTTGTGTCTCTCCATCCAAAAATGAAGATCTCAGTGACCTCAGCAGAAGCAGGATTTCACCCAACTTGACCCAAAGGTAGAGCAAAACGCCGCTGGGTTCTGTGGACTTGGTGCAAGACCCCTTTAGCATGAGCAAAGTGATGGCACTGTCCTGCCACTCGGAGCTGGAGCAGAAAGTGGCCTCTTCCCTGGGTGTCCCATGCAGCTGAACGTTTTGGATAAAACCTGCAGTATCCCAAAGCTGCTCTGCCACCGACCAAAAGTGCTTTAGAGGTGGCTTGGAAGAGCGAGGGAGCAAGTCCCCTTGCAAAGGTTGTTACTTGCTTGGTGCATCTCTGCGTCTTGCAGGTGAACGTGTAGTTGCTTCTCATAATCGTTAACTTCTGCAAGTCTTTTCATGTTTGCTGAACTTGGAATAAACTGGGTTTTGTTGTAATGAAGCACGCTGAGCCCTGACTCCTGTGTTATAACGCAAAAAGAAAAGTAGAATTTCTGGCATCTTCTAGAGAATATCAAAAACATTGGTGTGGCTTTTTCCTGGATGACATTGAGTAGAAATTAGTCTTACGTGGATGGGAGTTCTACATTCGCCCTAACCCATGCTGGAGGATGTATTCCTGTGTGAAGCCAAGGACACCTTAGAGGACACAGAGAACGCAGCACTTGGGGTTTGGGTTTTTTTTCCCCCCCCATAAAGCTGAATATAAGCTGTGATGCCTCGGCTAGCTAGTACGGACCCCAGTGGTCCCTGGGTCTGGTTCAAGAGTTAGCCTGCTCCAGGGATCATTCCCAAATGGCCTTTTACTAGCAACCACTTTCTTTTGGAGAGAAACGGTAGGATGTGTCTGTGCCCGGTAGCACTGTGACCAGAGGATGGATCCTGGTAAGGTCTGTCCTACACCACCTACGTTGGCAGATTGGATTGCGGACCTACCTGCCTTTGAGGCTACTGGTCCTCTCCAGTCTGGTAAGATCGCTGTGATCTGAAGCATGGTTTCGCAGCCTACTTGATTAAAATTTCATCCGGTCATGTCTGAGAGAGAAAAGTCTTGGATTTGTTTGTTTCTTGTGGGTTTGTCTGAGTAACGCTTCATAAGTAGGGAGGAGCATTGAAGTGTTAAAATCCACCATCTGCAGCATGCTACAAGATCCTTAAAGAAACCATGGAGGGTACGCACCCACCATAAAATACCAGGCTGGAACGTTTATTCATTGTCTTACCATAGAAGGTTTCGGGGCCATCAAAGAGAGGTACCAACAACCTTCTGGGAGCAGGGGTGGGTGTCATGTTAAAAATGAGCACAGCCCTTAGCGTGGGTGATTGACAAATTGCAGATAGCTGGGGAAGGAGAGTTCTGGCCCAGGTTGCCCCGAGAGGTGGTCGATGCCCCATCCCTGGGAACACTCAAGGCCAGGCTGGACGGGGCTCTGAGCAACCTGCTCTGGTTGAAGATGCCCCTGCTCATGGCAGGGGGTTGGGCTGGATGGCCTCTAAAGGTCCCTCCCGACTCAAACCATTCGACAATTCTGTGACATGTGTCCTCTCCTCCTGCTCCTGTGATGCTGGCTGGGTTATTGATCAGACCCTCTCTAGTCCTTTTCTAATAGCACATCCTTCTCCCCCTCTCTGGGATGTCTAAGAAGGAGGAGGCACTGTGAAAGACTTGATACTGTTTCTGGACTGCTGGTGGAGCATCAGCATTTGGAGGTACTCCCCATGGCTGAGCTCTCTTTGGAGACTGGCCCATGGCCAACACCCAGCCATGCCCGAATAGTGGTCAAGGTGGCCTCAACGAGTTTGTAGCTTGAAGCTTCAGCCTTCCTGGAGACCCAGATCGATGCAGCATCGTACTCTTTGCTGCTGTGTTGGGAGAGGTGCCATGTGCTGTAGCAAACGTTGCCCGTTGGGAGTTTTTCCTCAGGAAACCTTTCTGGAGTCATTGATTTGCAGCGTGTCTGAGCCAAATTTAAGCATGGAGCCACATAGATCTGAATTTAGCTGTGCTGGCTGTTTTCCCTAGGAGGAGGGATCACGGGGATGGATTTGATTGCCTCGGAAAATTAGTGTTGATTTCAGTGAAGAATATTTTATTACAGTGTTTGCATTGGCATTCTCTTCATAGGATAATGGCTAAGAGTTCCCAGTGTTTCCTGTGCTTGTGTGTATTTAATGATTTAATCTATTCCTTCCAAATACTGGGTTGGGGAAAAAAAAAACCCAAAGGCCTGGCTGCCTGCTCTTAATATTCCATGGTAAAATAAAATCAGTAATTCCAAAGGTGGCGTTGCAATTGAGAAGAAAGAAAACTAGACTTGGAAAATATTAAAACTGAATAATACACTCCAAAATAGACACTGGCCATGGTGTTTGCTTCCATTACAGAGGAGAGTGAGGCTGTAGTGCTTTCAGAAATAGGGATGCTGTTATTTCCATCCCTTAGCATGGGTTTAGGCTCATGAGTTTGAAGCTGTTTGCTGGTGAGGGGGTGCTCAGTCTTTCCTCTACCACATTTAATGCCTTGAACAGCCCTTGGTCACCTGCCTGGGGAAAAAAAGTTGAAAATTTTGCCTGTGTAAAAGCCCTTTTTAAGCTGAGGCTTCTGCTGTGATTTTTAGGGTGCAAGCACTAAAAGCCTTTGGCATTTGCTTGTTCAAGTGCAGTTTTACAGGACAGAAACAGCGCCGTGCTGCCCGATATCTGCCCTACCGTATTCCCCAAAATGAGCCCGAGCAGTAACCGATGCTCTCCAGAGGGTTGCCGAAGCCTCGTTAGGCACCGGCAGGTAACGAAGGATGTGTCCGCAGCACCAGCCCTTCCGGGAGCGGTTTTACAAACATAAAATAATGAGTTGACCAAGCTGCTGGCCTTTAAACCATGTTTTCCCCTGTGTGAGCTGTTAACACCTCCCCTTAAACTCTCTTTAATCCCTGCAGGCAGCAGCTCAGCGCTATTAAGGTTTCCCTGCCCTGAGGACCCAACCGTATGCTGCACATGTGGGGCGCGCGCGAGCCAGGGAGGTTGTTTAATAGCATCAGGCAGTTCGATCCAGTTTAATTTGGGCTCTGACTTGCAAAGAGCAAGGCGGGTAAGAGTTGCCGCTGCAAGTCACATGCTCAGGAGTCTCCCATATCCCTGCCAGCTGTTGCTGGTGAGGGATGGCTTGCAGCAAAGGTAGAGACCTCCAGGATGGGGCAGGCATGCGGCAAGCTCGCCGGCTGTGCGTTTTAGCCTGCCTGTGTTTACAACTCGGAGCCTGAAGATTTCCCTTGCCTCCCTTCTCCGGCATCGCTGCAGGCCACGGGAAATTTCGGATCAACAGGCAATATCTTCAGACAGCTCCGGCAAGTGAGACTAATGAAAAAGGCTACGTAGTGCTAAGGCTGGTGTTGGCCGCTCATAAATTCAGCGCTGTACCTGTTAAACCAGGCTGCCATGCCCGGCACGGGGGAAACAAGTGTAATCAAAGAAAGGTATTTCAGGCACGCAAGTTTGGCTAATTAAAATGCTAACGATGTGCTGGAGCTAACGAGACCAAGGCTGTACGTTATGGGGGCCAGGGCGTGCATCCAGGTCTGCTTGCAGAGCTTCTGGTCAAGGATGTTGCTCCTTCTGCTGAGGACTGGGAAAAGAAATACAGAGACTGATAGTAGGGGAGGGCTGAGCATCACTTAAAGGTTATTGCATGCTTTGTGTAAGTCCTGAGCCTTGATTCATGGCATCACTGAGCTGGCAGGGAATCCTATCTGGGGTTTATATCAGCATATTTCTGGATCAAGAGTACCAGCCAGGCTTTGTTACCTCTGAGCATCTCCCTGAGCAGCTCCCCTTTAGGAGAGGAGCAGGGTGGTCGAGAAGCACAAGCAGAGGAGTGCAGATGACAGACCTCTATCGTCTCCTGACTTCTGAGTCTCTCTGTGGGCAGCAGAAGGGCTCCTTTATAGCATGTTTACCAAAGCTGCCTGGAGGAGGTTGTTTAAACAGCAGTGGTTTGAACCATGCTCTTGACATAATTTTTCTCCATCTGCAGCCTAAATACCAGCCTCTTCTCTGAACTGAATGACTCTTGTGGTTAGTCGCATGCTTTTAAGGTGCAATCGTTCCCTTCGTAAGCTCCTGTGCCATTTAGAGCCGCCTAGCATGATTTCTACAGCAAGACTCGGGCATATACCAGACCCTATATGAGAAACACAGCATTTGTAGAAGCATATGGAGACATTGTGATTCAGGCTGGATCTGCTGCATGAAATGAGGACACACAGAGCAGGACAGGGATGCTGTGAGATCGTGGTGCTGAGACTGAGGCTGTTTCCCCATTGATTCTGCTAAAACACATATATTTTCTTTATGTACAGTTCTGAGCCACATGTGTGGCTCAGGAGAATGAAAATCTAGGATGCAATAAGTGGTAGCTTCCAGTACTGAACAAAATCTGGCTGTTTGGGAAATGTTCATAAGAAGCAACTCACCCATCCACATGCTGGTTTCTTTGATGCTCGCGGGCAAGGGCTGGTGCATCCGGATGTGGTGGCTTAAGGAGTTACTGTCCGAGTGCTGTGCCCTGTCCCTCTGCCAGAGGCAACGCCTCAAATCCTTGGCTTTAATCAGTGGAGAGGTGGCTCTGCAAACACGCTGCATGAGGAATTGCAGCAGCAGAGACTGGAGCACACCGATTCTTGGGAGCTGCAAGAGCTCCGGAGGTTCAGTTCAGCGCCTGGCTTTTGGAGACCTCCTGAGCACCTCCTGAGATTGGGTCTCATCCAAATATCTTGTTGCAATACGGTATGAATCTGCCAAAAACGCACCGTGCCGTCTGCCCCTTGGCGGTGGTGGCACTTGGCTCCTTGGAAACTGAGCTGGGAGCATCTTCCTGGAGGGGCTAGAGCTGACCTCACTTGGTCAGCTTGATATCTCGTGGCTTTTCTGCAGAGCTGTTGGGGGTCATCTGTGCTTGAGGTGCCATCCTCCACTTGGCCAAGCTCAAGAGATGGCGGTCACTGTAAAAATGTCCTAGTCTGGTCAGAGCCAAGCATGTAGTAGTTCTGTCGGCATAGTGTGTCCATGGGAGGATGGTGGACCTGGCATGAAGCTGTGGTGTTTTTTTTATAAATTCAAGCCATCAGGGTGTGTTCATGCTGGGTCAGTGCTTTGACTGAGGGAGCTGTGGAAATTTTGATCCAGTTCAAGGTAACCTGAAACTGGATTTGTGTGTTAGAATAGAATAGTTCCAGTTGGAAGGGACCTACAATGATCATCTATTCCAACTGCAAGATCCCGGGGCGTGAACACTGCTGTCAGCCGGGGCACGGTGCAGATACCTGCCGGGTTGTGAAATGGCCCTGTAGGGTTGACATTTCCCTTTTCCACACCCCAGAGTGGAGCTTGTAGCGGTGATGGGCTGGTTTCCCCCATGTCCTCTGCAAGCCTCAGCCCTACCAGTCAAATCAGTTTAAAAACACCTTCACTTTTGACTATAGAGATTATTTGTGCGAAGAAGCACTTGAGTTAACAGCACCAGGAGCTCAAGGTAAGTTTACAGCAAAAACTTGCACTTCAAAGAGGCAGTGCATCTTTTTCAGCCAGACAAGTCTACTCTCACCTAATCCTCAATGGCGTGGAGTAATTGGTTCAAGAGACAAGCAGTTTTTGTGGCAGGAGGAGCAACAAAGAGTTTGAGGAGAAGGATTTAAGCTGGTTGTTCGGGGGGAGGACCGTAGCGCCTGTGAGCAGCGTTGAGGGTGAGGGTGAGGGTGAGGGTGAGGGTGAGGGTGAGGAGCGGTGGTGGGAGCAGTTGCTCTCATGTTGGGTGCACACATGGTACGCTGTGATGGTGTTTGTTATGTGTGGGGCTGGAGGTTTTGCCTGTAAAAAATTGGTTGTGGTGTTGTGAAAGGGAGTGGTGGGACAGCCCAGCTCATGTTAAAAGTCAGGGGTAGATGTCCCCCCATCCTCTGCTGCATGAAGCTTCCTCTGGATGTCTTCTGCTCTGTGTAAAGCGTTCATCCTTTCTTCACTATAAATGAGTTGCTTTGCAAACTGAAAAAGTGATTATTAAATGAACCTTCTTTTTCAAGTGAGTTTTGAAGCCTTTTGATGTGAGAACAGTCCTGTCGTGTGATTCCATGGCCACAAAAATGTGCTTTTTATTTTCAAAAGGAAAGACTCAAACCTGGGGAGAAATTCCCAGGAGGGAAGTTTAACAGCTTTCAAAGTGTTCTGCAGCACTTTTTCTTTTTGTGTGGGCAGGAAGATTTCTCTCCCCTCAAAACAGGCAGGCTCCTCTTTGCAAAATCCCTCTGGGCTTTGCAATAGCCTCCAGGCCTGTGATCCCTTCTGATGATGCCGTGAAGTTATCTGGACCACGGGAAGCCATCAATGCTGTGATCCAGCTTGACAAAGCAGCTTCATCTTACTTCCTTAGCTATGGTGATAGCTGGGGTCCTCCCAGTGTTCAGAGATCCCAAATATATCGTGCTCAGAGCCCACTGGCTGTGCCTGAGAGCTGCAAAGGGTGTAGAGCAGCCTGGGGAGCTGCCTGGCCCAACTGAAGCACCTCTTGTGATGCGTGCCGCATCTTGGAGACTTCTAGAGCCTGGCCTAGATAACTGTACCCCACCGCTTGCCTTTCCATGCACTGCCTTTTCAAATAAACAAATAAATAGATATTCCTGGGGTGAAACTCTCAAAGCCTTCTGGAATCTAGGAGAACTAACAGCAAGTACTGTCCAGGATGGTGGAGGGGAAAATTTCCTGGTGTCATCTTGAGCAGCTGCTTCGCTTCACAGTCCCACGGCTCTAGTCAAGCAGATTAAGACATGAGAGCATGTGGGCCTTGGAGCTGGTGCAAAATCCAATGTGGGCTCTCGCTGCCAAGTGAAGCAGCCTGACAGCTGTCCAGATGGTACATCAAACCCAACCACGCTGCCCGTGGTAAACCTCGACCACTTCTCGTCTGCCAAAGAGCAGGACAAGCCGTGGCAGCCAGGCTCCTCCACCTGGCAGCAGTGAGTCGGGATGCTCAGCTTCTCGGAGGAGAGCAGTAGCAGTTCTGAAGTCCTGCTCATAGCTTGGAAACATCTCTGATTCCTTCGTTAGATGTTGGGTTATGTTAGGATTTAGCAATCTCCAGCTGAGCTTGCAAGAGATAACAGACTGTGCCCCTGTAAGAGCTTGCAGTTGAATGGGAGGCGATGAGCAGACAAGGCGACTTCGGATTTTGCCAGCAGCCTGATGTGTGCACATTTTTGTCTTCTGGAGTGACAGAGCGGCATGAAGATTTTCATCAGTACTGCCCAAGAAGGCACGTGCTTCATCGCAAAGCAGTTTGGAGCATCGACACAAGCAGGCACAGGTGGAGCCCAGGCTCCAGCAGCTCTTCCAGGAGCGTGCGACAGCCAGAGCCGATGCCAGAGCAAGCGTAGCTGTCAAAGAGCTGCCAGGTGGATTTCAGTCACTGTGGTTCCTTCAGTCCTGGGATTTTCTGATTCTCAGGCCTCCGGGGAGAATATCACTAATGCAATTTGAGATCCATCACTCAGTGAAACCCTGTGGGAATTCAGCACCAGCTCGCTCCCACCTTTGCTGAGCCCATTGCTTTTGCTGCAGAAAGAACTGCTCCGCTCAGGTGTTTGTTCCCATCTTTTTCATACACCGAAATGTTTGTTTTCAGTGAAGAAATGCCTTCATGCGTGACAGAGCCCTGGCTGCCCTCGCAGCCAGCACGCTATGTGTTTGTCCTGCTGCAAACCCGGGTAGTGCCATGGTCCCGAATAAGGCATCTCCGTGGCAGAGAGCGGACTGACAGGCGAGGAGTGGATCGGCTGGGGAAACCTCCCGTAGATTGAGCTCTGTGTGAATTTAGGGGTCGAGTAAGGATAGAAAAGAGGTGCTCAGTCAGCGAGGATGGGATTGTGTTCATCTCCTCCTACGCCTACACGTAGGAGTCTGCTCCAGGGAAGGAAACCTCTGCAGCCTCCGCTGGCTGTGTGAAGATATCTGTGTTAGCTGCAGTAGGAGCCTGGAGAGGGGACTTGGACATGGACACCTGCGGTTTGGCTGCGACTTTTCCTGGGAATTATATCTGCTTGCTTTGGTGAAGCTCTGTCCACGCAGCATTTCCCATGATGGATTTAGGTGGCAGAGCAACGTGCCACTGCTGAAACGTGGTTTTTCGGTGCAAAGCCAGGAGCATCCCATGAGAACCACGTGGAACCCAGTACCGGCGTGCGGGGCAGAATCGCCAGGGCCTTGGGAACCACCGCTGAGCCCCGCAGCGAGGGCGAGATGTGAAGGAAGCAAGCCCCGAGTGGGAGTCTGTTTTTCTACCAACGCTGAATTCAAAAGGAGCCGTGAATGTAGAGACAGCTGAGCAACGGCACGGCCTCCGCTTTCCTTCTGCACCAGGAATTATTTCCGCTAAAAGGGCTGTTTTGCATTTTCTTTTAATATTAATTTTCCATTTAACAATGTCACTCATGAAGCTCGGGTACAGCAAGTGATTATTCACATCTAAGTGCAAAAAGCCAGGCTGGGCATTACGCTCTCCTGTGTTAGAGGTTCCTGCCAGGTTAGTTTGTGGGGAGCAATATCTTCTTCCACGTTTCTGGGAGAATCAGCATTGCATAAAGGGTGAAATACTTCCCTGGGTCCTGGGACATACGGATCTACCATTCAGCTACCCAGTAACCTCCTGCTAAGTTTTTGGTGACAAGATCTGCTGCCTGTTAGACATTTGTGCTCTGTCTGGCACAGCAGGGCAGTCTGGGTGTTGGTTTTTATCTCAGTGTTAAATAACTTTGTCCACAGATTTTGGAGGTAGGAGGGAAAGGGCTCGCAGTTGGCTCTCTTAAGTGTGACTTTGTGGATTATCTGTGTTCCCAGCCATGTAATACAGAAGATGCTGTGTGGCTCTGCAGCCTCATGTGTGGCTTCACCCACCCCCGGCGCTGCCTCTCTGGTGTCCTGGTTTTGGGCAGATCTCCAAGGACATTTTCAGTGATGGATGTCTTCACTGGAAACATCCCATTTGGTGTACATGAATCCTACCCAAGAGCTGTAGTAGCAACCACCACCCGTGCTTACAGGAGGGGTCTTCATGGTGTAATGCTCTACCATATGAGCCTCTTTATGAGGTCCGTTGGTTACAGTATCTCCTAGAAGAAGGTCCTGCCTGGAGACGTGGGAGAAGACTGCTCTGAACTTGCAGATTTGGACATCTGAGCGTGAAGGGTGACACATTCGGGTAGCCAGCTCTCTTTAAAGTAGGCTCCTGAGTAGCTGTGAAGACCCAAGCCAAAGTTTGCATGAAGGATGTGATGGCCCAAGCATGGAGAGGGACTCGTGTGATGTATTTTGATGGCTCCTTGCACATGGCAATTCCCTGGCATCAGCAAAGCTGCTTCCCCAGGGCCTGTCCCCACCTGTCCTCTTGCTTCCTTACTTATGCAGTACTCATTGCTGTCGTATCAAGCTTGCTTCCTCACTTAAATTAACTGTTTCCCATTGCAAGGATGTGTTGGCCCTTTATTCAATAAAAAGATGTATTGCAAATGGATGCGATCCCCAAAACTTGTGCTCCATCACAGCGTCGCTTCCCTGTTTTAAGTTATTGCCAGTATTTATGAAGCATTCGCTTTCGTTGACCCTGACCCTGGCCGCCCACTCCCTGCAGCCATTCTCCATTTCAATGCTTGGAGGATGTGGAGTCACAAAGCACAAGAGATGGATATTGGGCAGCCACTGCACTGCAGCTTAGAGAACCTGTAACCTTGTTTTACTTAAAACCCGCAATCCTGAATTCAGTCTAGTGCAATCCTAGAAGAAAACTGCGTTGGGTTACGCTTCTTCTAGTGAACACACCTATTTATATCTAGCATAGAGAACATGACTTGCATGTATTTAGCAGAGAGAATATGACTTGCAGAGAGTTACTCATCCCATTTTGAGGCAGGTGTCCCAGGCCACTTCCAACCACCAGCCTTCCTGCTCTCCTGTCCTACTTCACAGCTTGTCTCAAACTGGGGATAACAATGCCTCTGGGCTCTCACATCCCCCAGCCTACGCAACACTTGAGAGTAGATGTCCAAAAGCACTCAAAGTGCTGACTTTGTAGAGGCTGCTGTTCTGTTTCTGCTGTGAGCTGTCCTGTCACACAGGCTTGGGAAACAAAGCAAGGGCAACCAGGTGGTGGAAAGGTTCAGAAGCCTCTTTTGTTTGCTTTTTGCCCTTGAAAGGCAAAATGATGTCATGGAGGGAAGCTGAAGGCACGAGAAAGCTACTCGTGGCGTTGACACCTGAGTTTTGGAAGTTAATTGCATAACAGCCTTTGCCACGCTCCCAAATCCTGTGTCTTGGTAGCACTGTATCAAAAAGGAGGATGTGAAGAGTCCAGAGCGTCATTCGGAACTGTGCTTAATGGTGTCCCTGTTTGTGCACCACAGTGGTGTCTATCGTGAGGCACTGGCAAGAGTTCACGACACCTGTGGATGAATTATAATGACGTGAGAAATAAGATTGCACAAGGAGTCTTCGGGCAAGTCTCGGGGGCAGTTTGGCAAGGAAGCGATTAGCTTACAGGCTTCATCAGAGAGAGAATTCGTATAAGATGTTGTGTTTTCTGGCTGCTAATAGCAATGGGGGTGCAGCCACAAATAAAGAAATGCATCACGCATTTTAAACCTCCTATACAAGCATTTCTGCAGGGAGGATAATAATGGCACAACCTCGAGGAAGTACAAGGAGGTACTCTGAGGCAAATGAACTCCCGCGGATAACGGAGAACGAGGAAAGAAAAAGAAGGGGGGGGAGAAACAGCTTGGTTGGAGCAGAACTGAATCCTGGAAATACTCCAGGCTTTGGGAATCGGTAGGCTCCTGGTTCTTGATGGCTCCCTCATGGAGCTTAACAAAGACTGGAATATAAAGATATGTTAATACCTTTTCTTTGGGAGTTGTTTGCCTCTGTTGTGGACTACGGGACTTGAGCCTCAAGCCTAAAAATAGGGATAATTGATGTAATCCTAAACCAAAGGAACACGCCAGCTGACTGCACAGATTATAAGCCTGTCTCCTCAACACCTGGAGGTCGTGGGGTGACATGCAAAGAGGATATTTTTTGAATGCTGCCCCCCTGATCATCACGTGTGATGAAAAAGCAGTGGGCGATGGGAGCGAGGGATGGATGGAGCAATTTGTTGTTATTCATGAGAGGCACTCTGGGAATGGATTTCAGGAAGCTGATACCTTCTCTGGAGGTCAGCCCATAACTGTGGGCTGCTGTGGAAGATTGCCGTTCACAAGGGAAGGAGGTGACTTTTCTGTCTGAATTTAAGCTGTCTTAAACTATCGACTGCTGCCTTCTTGCTATAGATGCAACCAGTGCAGATCCCTGTGCTCAAGCTGAAATTCCCTTTTAGTTTTAAAAAAGCCGGCTGGCAGCACGCTCCTTGCAAGAGGTACCCAACTCCGAGGTGCACCCCCAAGTTGGTCTGAAAGAGGACGTCGCCACCAATGTCCTTGCAGTAGAGGTGGCCTTTGTTGCCTGCTGAGAGCCATTGGGATGGTCTTGGAAATCTGTGTTCAGGCTTTTCACCATGATGACAGGATTATTTTGTCTCTTTAATCAGTGCCAGCGGGATCAGAACAAGGACTTGGTGATGTAGAAACAACTGTTTGCAAAGAGCTAGAGGAGAGTAGCTCTGCAGGGTCCTGCTGGTCACCGGTGCCTGGCTTCAGCTGGGATCTTTAGATACCATCCAGGATGTGTTGAGATCTACCATCCAATGAATATAGCATTTCCTTACCATGCCTGTACTAGCACTGCCATCCCAAAGAAATCCTAGGTGCATCCAAACTGCCTGTTTTGATGCCCGATGGGACCAGGGACCATTCCCAACAGGCAGTTTGGATGTCACTACCCTTTCTGGATGCCAGGGTAGTTTAATAGCAGACATACAGTGGAGGCAGTAGAAAGGTCCCTGGCTCTGTTTTGTTCCTGGTGTTGCAACTGTCTTTACTCATTGTCAGCAAAAAGAGTCAAAAATAAAACCATTTAGTGAAGAGTTCAGACTGGGAGAGGCAGGATGGGTGATGCTGTCTGATTCATCCCGTGCCCATGTCCTGGCAGGCGCCGCCAGTTTGGGAACATGAAAATGAGAAGCGGCAAGACTCAAGGCCGCAAAGGGGATACTGGTCCGTGCCCAGACCATCCTGTGGCTGGGATGCAGATCAGCAGTGACCCTAACTAGCCACGAGGCTGGAGATTTTAAAGCTCTTCTGGGCAGAGTCCTCATGCATAGCATAGCTGAGTCTTTATTAGGTCTGGTAGATGCTACTGAAAAATTAATAATGCACTTACAGGTCTTAGTTAAGGCGTCTGCTCTGGGCAGTGAGTGAATGTCCCTGCTGACGGGGCCTGAAAACCTTGAGAGCTAAGTGTTGGTTGCTATTTATTCCCTTTTATTTAGCATCTATATTTAATGCTTCGCCTCTTTCAATGGCTTTGCAAATATGAACGAATTAATTGGAAAGTTACTGCAGTGCACATAACAAGTAGAGCCTTGCTAATTAGTCAGAGTGGGGTGTTCACGTATCTGTGTTCAACAGGCTACTTCGAGTGTTCGTGTTTACTTTCTTCCTTCCACTCCAAGCGCTGCTTTCAGCTACGCTTCACTGATGGGGGAAATCCAAGATTCAGAAAAACTGCTTTCTGAAGGGTTTTTCTTAGAAAAGAAAGGCAGAACCTCTGTGCTCTAGAAAGAGGAGTTACACTGATGCATTTAATCTCCTGATTTACAGTGAGTTAAAGTTGTCCTTTTTTCTTCCTTTCTCTTGCTCTTTTTTGAAGACTGATCAGATAGCATTAAAAATATACCTGGCTGGGAATGTACCTCTAATTAATTGCGTTGCAGCAAATGAGACCATTTCAATAAATCCTCCATGCGCATTTTAGACCTTAATCAAGTGGTAACCTATTTGACAGAGCATTGCAGTGAGCTAGGTAATTTCATCCCTCTTGGAATAAGGCTTATTCCATAGAAGTGATTAATGAATTAGGAGTTGTAGGTCATTCTGTTACTGCAGTCACCGTGGGGTGTGTTTTGTTTTTGCATCTGTGCCCAAGAGATAGCTTCCGAGTGTCTTCCTCTGCTGGGTAACTGCTTGCTTCTCAAGCTTATCCATCCCAAATCTCCCTGTAATATCAGTGGAAACATGGTGGAGCAGGGAATGAATGCAGGGGGAAATTAAGTTGCTTTGAAATTAAGTTGCTTTCAGTGGGTTTTGCTGAATCTGTGGCCGAAAGCACCCTCCAGACTTAGAAAAATTGACGGGAACTGATCTTGCTTTCTCCATCATCATGGCCTCAGCTTGCTTCCTGCTTCTGCACTGGTCACCTATGGATAATTCAGTGGGTTAGCCCTTGAAACAAATGGAGCTGGTAGGAATAGTCCATGTTTCTTTTACGTCTCTGAATGGACATCTCCATCTTTCCCCAGTGACCTTGATGGGAAACCCTACAGCATGCCCCAAGGAGTCGTCAGAGACGTAGGGCTGAGAACAGCACTGAGCTCTTCTTTGCTTTGTAGCTCAGTACATCGTTGCTACTCACCACGGGGTGGTTCGAGGACAGGATTGTATAAATTAACATTGGTGGTGTAGTCTTCAATATTATTTCACTGCTGTAAGAGTTTCAGAGTCCTCTAATCTCTCCTTGTTCTGCTGAGTTTCCTGCAGCCCTTTACTTTCATTCGATATGTTGCCTTCAACTCCATGTAGCAGCATAAATTAGATTGAGGTGCATAGTAGCAAAAATGAGCCAAACCAACCAAAAGTAGCCCAAATAAAAGGAAATGCAGAAGAGTTAAAAATGACCCAAATCCTAGTAATTGTCTGGGGTGGGGATTGAGTGTTGGGGGGGGGCAGTGTTTGGTTGTTGCTTGGTTGGTTGTATTTCGCCAAGATGGAGGAGAATTTCTCTATGAAGGTCTGAGGAATGGCTATTCTTTATTCCTTATGTCCCCTGGTTTGGTCTTAATTAGCTGAAAGCACAACGTCCCATGATCCTTCTGTACAGTCACAGGTTCGATACGCCACTCCTACTCATTTGTGAACCTGCTCACAAGTCCAAGAGGCTGTAAGTCTTGTCCAGCAATACAGACATCTGTATTTTTCCTGCTGAACTTGGGGTGTGTTGTTTATGCCCTAAATCCCAGCTGTGACCTCTAAGCCCAGGAGAAACATGTCTCTGGTCCCATCCTTCTCCTTCCTGCTTCATTTCTCTCCGGCCATCCTGGCAGCAGGCGTTTCTCTCTGACTCTGCCCTCTTTGCTGTGCAGAGACCACCAACTCCTTGCTAGGTGCTTCCCCGCCAAAGCTCTGCACCAACCCCATGGATGCTCCTTTCCTGGCTCTCCTGGTCCTTCCATCCCATCCAAGACACTGCCTCAGCCCGCTGCCTCCAGGATGATGCTTTGTAGCCTCCGGGGAATGTCGTGGAATTGGGTTCATCCCCAGCGCCGAGACGCTTCAACACGGCCGTTACAGAGACGGGCGAGATGTTCTGCTGGAGGGAAACGTGGCCAGCACACATCAGCTACCAGGCAGCCGCCGCTTTATCCAGCATCAGGCTCAGATAATCCCCTGTGCCTTTAAACATGATGCACATCAGAGCCAAACAGTGCAGAGGAATTCCCCCTTCCCGCTCCCGCCTCCCAGTCCTCACTGCCTCCTTTTTCGTTTAAATTTTAGGAACTGGAGAGCGGATTGCGGCTGACACAGATTTGTAGCCGTCTCCATGGCTACAGAGACAGGCGAGTTGTATGTGGAGCGTGTTCATTGTTAAGTTTCTAATTTCAGCGAGGTTGCTGGATGGTTTTTCTCCTTTTTTTTCTGCAGCTCCGCGATACCCTGGAGAGGGATGAGAGCTGTCGGTGTCCCTGCCTCCCCCTGCTCCGCCAGGCACGCTCCCTTGCTGCATGCCTGCTATCCTCGGAGCAAAAGCGCTGGGAACCAGTCTCCAGTTTTTGAAGCCTCGCTTTTTTTTCCCCATCTGCCCATTTCTCTAGGTATTTGGCTCACGTCTGCCTCGGAAATTCCCACCACTCCCTGAATTTCCTCAGTGCTTTCTGAGATCTCATCGCCCCTCCTTGCTGCCTCCTCTTGCTCGCAGCCTTGCAAGCGCAGACCTCCCTGGGCACAGACCCATCTCGGTGCACAGCCAGTGGGATGCTGTGCGAAGGTTAACATGCAACAGGCGTTGCTGGCCACTCGCATGTGCAGACTGTAAAGGACACCCCTTATGTGGCTGTGCTGGCAAATTCTGGCCGAGGAGAAGGGGAACAGCATTACCCATCTCTCACATGGGAGGGAAGTGGGATGTGGCCATGTGTTTCATGGAGATTGAGGTGGCACTGGTGTTTCAAAAGTTTTGACCTTCCATTCTCACCACAAAAAAATGCACACCTGCATGCAGACTTGGGAGTTCTTAAAAAACTTTGTTTGAAATGAAGTGAAATTTGGTGTTCCAAATTAGGATTAATGCTGCATCCCCCTCAAGTCATGCTCTGACGTGCTGGGGGGGAAAGAGATCGTGTCCCTTGTGCAGATGCTCTGGAGCTTGAGTGACCTTGTTCGTATTTCCCCACGACTGTGGGGTCTCCCTCCCTCTTCCCAGAAGTTGTGCACAAATTCAATGCACAAACTTGGCCACATCTGCACAACACAGTGCTGGAACCTAGGTCTCCTTGATGACATAGTAATAGCTCTGATGTGCTGTAATCATCATCTTTGTGGTCTTTTCTGTTCAGTATCTGGAGTGAGAGCTGTGTTGTAGCCTGCCAGAGTAACATATCTATAGGGTGTAGCTGAAGGGCTGTGTTGCTTGTCCCAGGGACCATGAAGGTGGCTGGGATGGTGGTGGAAGACTCTGCTGGATGAGGGCAGTCAACCTGCTGCGAATTGTCTATGCCGTCTGCTGGGAATGGTCACTGCCTGGGAATGTGAGGCAATGTGAGTTTCCATCAGCCAAAACCATGTCACAAACCCTGCTAACCGTTAGCAATGTGAATCATCAGTTTCCCAGAGGTGAAGCCTGCACCCTGTTTTAGTTGGGTGTAGGGGCACCCGTGCAGTCAAGAAGAACTTGGGATAGCCGGTGGCAGAGCGGGGCGTCGGGATGGTGGCCACAGTTTGCCCAGTCTGGCCAAACTCCGTGAGCAAGGTCAGGTCCTGTCAGAGAGTGGATGTGCTCAGGCTGTCCTCCTTAGCGGCTTGCGTTAAGCTGCTCTTGTAGGAGAGAGTCAAGGCATTGAGTTTTAGCTCCAGAAACAGAACAAAGAATGGACAGCTGGCGTAGTCAAGGTCGTGAGTGATCCTGTGCCCAACACTTCATGTTTCTCCAGCACAAACCCCTCCTCCCTCAAAGCAAAAACAACCACCTGTGTTTGACCCATGTGAGAGCAATTCTGCTAAAAGTGCAAAGCAGCTCCTCCACTGGGTTGTCAAGCAAAGAGGCCATCTGGCCTCTTGTTGTCTTTCGATCCCAATGCAGGATCCTTCCATTGGGGACTCTATGGATTTGTCTTTCTCTAATGAACGGTATGCATCTGTGCTTGAATATACTTTGAAAGCCTGAAGAATAGCAGCCAATATTTCTTGCCTTTGAAACCACAAAAACAAACATTGGGATGTTTTTGCAACAAATACTACCTCTGCTGGAATCATCGGTGTCCTTTTCTTTTTGGACTGCAAATGGAAAGCGGGGGAAGATGCTACACTTGAACTCCAGTGCCCTGTGCTACCTTTCAATGTCCTACATCAGCAGGTCAGTTAGTACCCTGGCTGAAAACCCCATGGGTGTGCTAATTGAATTAAACTCCTTCCTATAAAGCATTGGATTCTTAAGGTCAATGTGCAATGAAACACATAGCCATAATTGAGGTATTCGTTCACTCATGTGCATGCTGGAGGAAAGGCGTGGCTGACTGATGTACCTACTGATGCACTCCTTGAGTTAGGATTTGCCTGACATTTCAGTCCCAGCTGGTTTGTTTGGGAAGGTTTTCATGCTTCCTGCACACCGAAATAAGTTTTCTTTATCTGACTCATTCCCTCTCCTTGTAGCTTCATTGGAAAGGTATCTTATCAGATCTGTTAAAAAATGTAAGTTTTTTCTTACTAGTGATGTTAAGGGACGAGCCAGTCCCACCAGCGGAGCCCCACACTAATTCCTCGCCTGAGCACTGTGTGGAAGGGTGGGTTTTGTGGCAGACCAAGCTGCATTCGCCTGCTCCGAGTTACCCAACGAAGCAATTTATCCTTCTGTTCTCAGTACGTGGCCATTTTCTTTTGCTTCTTCACCTTTTGAAACAGACAGTGAGTAGGTCCCAGGGCTTTTCTTAGGGGAGACAGAGGAGCAGTTGACTGGAAGAGAGACTAAATCCCATGAGGGAAGTAAGCAAGAAAGGCCGTTGCTGGAGACTGCTGTTCTGGTTGGCTCTGCAGGAGATGAAGGACTTTTTGGGTAGATTAACCTGAGCAGTAACCCTTGCATATTCCAGCGTATCATGATTCCTTCTGCTTTTGGAGAAGAAAACACTGTGTTTCTGAACAGGGTGGGTGTGATTAGAAGAGAGGGAATGATGCTGGGTTCAACCTTACGGATCCTCCCCACCAGGCATGGGAATGGCCCACTCACAAGAAGAGCAGGAGGGCTGTGGGCATCTGCAGGAAAAACAGATGGCTGTTGTGGTGGTCTGGCAAGGACAAGGGCTCTTTCTGCTCCTGGAGAGTGAGGAGAGATTGCTCAACTCTTGCAAGAAAAGCAAGAACAGGATGGGGACTCGGCCTGGGTTTCCAGCAGGAGCTCTGGAAAGGGCAGATCACAGCCGATAAGTGGAGATAACCACGCTCTCATCTCCAGAGCAGCTCACAGCTGAGGATGGATAAAACCTGACTTTCCACAGGCAGAAAGCCAGAGATCTTGTCCATTTTCTGCCAGAGTTTGTCCTTTTCCCACTACTGGTAGGCTACAAAAAGGTCATATTATAAGGACAAATCGAGTCCCCAGTCTTAGAGAAGGGCTGTTATTACTCTGAAGTGAAAACAATAAAATCAGATAACGCCAGGCTTTGCCGTAGTCCCTCTGTACAGAGAGCTCTAGAGGCTTTGCTGTCTCCCTGGGAAAGAAATTACAGTCTGGGGGTTAACTTTTCTGCTTTAGTAATTTTTCAGAGTTGATTTTGGCTTTGGTCTGGAATATCTCTTCAGATTTTTTGTTTGCGTGCTGACATTTTAATAAAAATGTTTTATTTCATGTCTATAGTACTTAAAAAAATAATTGGGAGGGAAGGCAAGGGGATAGCTTTTCATCAAGTGTCTCATTTTCCTAAAGATCCTTTGCTTGGAAAATATATTTTTTCTGAGAAAGTGTGTGTGCTCCAGGAGCTAAGGGTGAACACTCCTCCTTCACCAGCAGAGAGAAGTGGAAATGCAAAGGATTTGCACAAGTTCAAACTCCCCCAAAACAAAGAGCAGGAGGCCCCAGCCCTGCTCCACTGTGGAGGCATCAGCACATGCCCCATCCCAGGAGGGCTGCTGAAACTGGGCGCTTCCCACAGAGGCTGCTGCCGCTTTTTTTTCTCTTTAGCATCTTCTCGCAGATATTGGCACCGCCACCATGCTGTGCTGCAAAAAGCATTTGTATTACAAGCTACAGAGAGGGGATCCGCACACAAAGACCTGACCTACTGTGAATTCACATTAATGAAATTATTTCTGTTAGCCCCACAGACCTTAGGCTGGCCTCCAGACCTGGCCTTGGGGCTGCCAGGACGTGGATGTAGAGAGCGGAGCAGCGGTAAGCCTCGCTGGCCTTGTCTTAGAAATGGCAGAAGGAAAGAAAACTCAGGTGTGGCCTGACAACAAGGTGGAAAATGTAGTGTGGAAGAAAGAGCAGGGATCGGGAGTGTTTCTAGTAGCGACCAGCCTGATCCCATCATATCTTGGAGAGCTTGCTGGAACTTGGCATGTATTTGTGATCTCCCAAGTACATCAAGGGTGAGTCCAGGCTGGATTGGGGCAGAGTTCGGAGGCAGGGTCCAGAGGACAGGACAGGGTGAGATGGGATGCCCATATCATCCCAAATTCATCAGCTGGGGGGATAGTGTAAGGGGTTTGGGGTGCCAGCTGGAAGCAACCTGTATTTCCCCATGGATTTGAAGCCACCAGCCAGGAGACTGCTGTACTCTGAGCCTGGGGTCGGGGTCTCCCTTTGCTGGGGCTTTGCAAAGAGACCAGGCATCAGTTAACCCAAGGGTTGAACTCAGTGATCCCCTTGCTCCAAATCTGGTGCACAGGCACCAGTCGTGGCCCTGCCCTCCCAGCAATGGCTCTTTCATCGCAGCCTGTGGTGGCTAAAACTGCACCAGGACAGCTACCACCTCCAAGTTGCTGAGAGAAAGGAGGGACTAATTAACCTCCCTTATTAGTAGCACACTAATAAAAATGTTAGCATCCCCAAAAGATTTGCAGAATTAATCACAGCTGGAGCGACAACGACTGAAGAGTAAACCTGAACAACAAAAGGGAAGCATATCCCACACATCGTCTTGACTCCCCAGCATGTGCGCATCCACAGTCATGTTTCTGCCTGCTCTCCCTCCCAGAAGTGGTGTTGCAATAGTACCCAAAGGCCCCAGCTGAAATTACCCAGGTGCTGAAGGTCCTGCACATCCTTACAAGATGGTTGCTGCTCTGAAGGAATATTGCAGCCTGATAGAAGAATTATTTTTCGATAGGAAGATGTACAGGACCAGCAAACGTGACACAGAGCCTGTGGGACTTCAGCACTTCTCTGAAACAGCAGCTGAAGGCCAGGAGAAATACCTTGGGGCATCGGAGGCGGTGCCAGATGCATCCCTGTAGGCGAGAGACTCGAGCATAGAGGAGCTTGGAGAGAGCAGTCTAGCTGTCCTGGAGGAGACATCTGCTTCAGGGAGAGTGGAACTGCTTCCCCGGACTCGCTGACTGTATGGGGTAGGACTTCCATGGCTGTGGTGGGAATTTAGACACCTACAGATAGGCACCTCCGTTTAGATACCCTAACCTGGAGCTGAGTCCTGGGCTGGTGGTCTTGACTGCTTGGTGGCAGGTATGAATAGTTCCTGTGAACTGTTTCAGGAACTGCACCAAAATCAATTCGGAAATTAAGCAAAGCCGCTGGAAATGGAGGGTTATGGTCTCTGTTTCCAAGAGTTCAGACCCGAAAGCCACAGTGTAGCACACAGACTCTTGAGCAAAGGGAATTGCTCTGTCGGCAGCGAGTGGTGGGTCTGCTTGGGGAGGAGAACCAGGAAAGGAAATTATTGTGTCAGGTGATATGAAACAACCTCCTCCTCTCCCCTGGCTTATAACCCTCCCTCTGTCACAGCCCAGCCGCTGCCAGCTACATGGGGGTAAAACACAAGAAGTGTTACAGTAGGTTGTAAGGTAGTTTGGCTGGGGCTGTTTCTTCCCATCATTTAGATGTCCACCAGTTTACATTGCTCACAAAGCAGTGCCCTCTGGTTTAGAAATTCCTGGTGGAGTGCGTTCAATTCCCTGCTCAGTGCCAGACCTCCTAGGTGTCTTTGGGGAGACTTCACACCTCCTTTTGCTATTTCCAGCGCCGTAGGATTGATAGCACTTCCCTGCCAGGAAGAAGATCGCGTGCAAAAAGCACCCGTCACCTTTCTCCATGGGCTGTTTGTCTGCCCCTGAGCTCCTTAGAGCGGATGCTATTGCAAGTCTGGATTGCTAACATTTTGCCAGCAGGCACTCGAGCTTTTCTAGCACCGCTGCTCATAATTAAGCTAATGCAATTGTGCGATTGCGCTCTTGTAGTGTGTGTGTTCACCTAACGTGGGGTGGGCATGTGTATCCAGCTCTTAAAAACATCTTCTGAAACCACAGCCTGCAAGGCGGTGATACTGGAGGTTGAAATTTGGTTTGGGAGGAAGATGCTATTTGGCTTCTGTACAAGGAAGACCAACCCTTTCCAACCTGAGGATCAGATCAAACACTTGCCAGTCTGCTAAATGCTAAGTGCTAATTTTGTGGGGTTTTCATCTGTTTCGTGCACTTAAAATAGTATCCCTCCTCTGGCTATCCTTGGGAACTCTTCAAGGAGGTTAAAAATACAAACGTGAAAGCTGTAATGATAAATGTCCCCTCAGGATTGATTTGAAGCCTTTCAGATGTGTTGCAGAGCCAGGGCAGAAAACTGCAGAACTAAAGCTGTAACACTCACACAGCTGAAGCTCTCGTTGCAGAGACGCAGAGGATGTGAACAAGACGTTGCATGATGAAGCACACAGAATAATGCTTTGTTTCCTAGGAGCTGTTCTGCTCCTGGCCTCATAGAAAAGGCATCTTGCACTGTACATCTGCGTACACACGTGCACAGCGTTATCCAGTGGGAAGGAAAGCAATGAACTCAAAGCATTGAGTCGGCAAGGTTGATCCAGGCCAGCTAGCACAGTTCCTAGCCACACTCAGGGGGTTCGGAAGAGCCATGGGCCATTCCCAAGAGGTGATTTGGATGGTCCCTCCTGCTCTTGGGCAAGAGAGTTTAGCTGCAGCAAGCTCTCAGGACCACGGAATGGTGCGTCTCCTAGTTTATGTACAATGGTACACATAGCCATTGAGATGATGACCGTCGGTTGGAGCGAGAGAGTTGTGTGGGTATTGCAGTTCTTGTGGTTGACTGATGATCAAGGGAGCATTGGCGATGGATGCCGCCGTCCCGCTGCATGCAAATGTTTTCCTTCAGAGCTGGCCAGCTGCAATTTTTGCCATAATGTTTGTGCCCAGGTCTGCACCCCCTGGGGCTGGGCACCAAACCTCTGAGTCTTTGAATCTACCATTCTGTGATTCTGTGAATCTTCTTGTCAGAGTGGTAGCATCCACCCTGGTGACAACCACCTCTGTCACTTTCCTTCCCCACCTTGTCACAGTTTCTTATCCCAGTGGGTCACCTGGGCCCTTCAGGGGAGCACGTGGGACTGGCTAGACCATAATGTCCTGAGCCTTTCTGCCCACCTCAGCTACCAGCACCTTCCCCACTCCATAGCCGTTACCTCCTGACTGTACCCCTGCATCCTTTGAGCTCCCACCAGCACTGCTCTGAGCTTTCCTTGGCTGCCCTCCAGCACTCAGCTGAGCAAACTGGGTGAGACTGCAGTGGTTGTTTCCTTAATGGCTTGCATGCTGAAGGTTCTTCCTCTTCCTGGGTCTCAATTTCATCCTTTTCCTATGCCATCTTCAGGCTCTTTCTGCTCTCCCCATGACAAGGTGGTTGGGAACACCACACCAAGGGGGTTCTCCACCAGCTCCCATCCCTCCCTTGGGGTGGATCCCTGCTGACACAGGCTCCCTACTCTTTCATGCTGTCTCCATCAGCTAAATTTATGCAGAACACCCTGAGCACCTTGTAATCCTTCTTGAACTCTCTTCTTTTCATCAACACCAAAAAGCACAGATTCGTATTTCTGTTCCTCCCAGCTTCTGCCATTCAGGCCATCTTCATCAGCTCCTCTGGTGTGGCCACCAGCCAGCCAGCCTCCACCATGGCCCTCAGAGAGCTTGGCTCTCTGCAGGCAAGCCATTTGTGACCATACAGAAGTTCTAAGGCAGCTCAATCCATGCGAATTGTCTCTTCCAACTGCAGTGATTACGACCATCCTCCATTAGTCCATCACAACCCGTCCAGGCCATGTCTTTAACGACCTGAGTATCGCAGTCATGCTCTTGGCCACTGACCAGGATCAGGACCTCCACCTGCAAAGTGCTCTACAGGTGCAGCGTAGGAGGCAGTACCTGCCATGGTCTTCCAAAAGGGGAGGAGGAGGAGGGAAAGGACAGGCATGAAGTAGAAAGGACAGCAGCAGGAAGGAAAAGCCAATGATGTTTAGAAAATGCTCATGGGAATTTTTTCATAAACCATATGTGTGCATTTCTACATGTGTTTGTGCATTTTAACTATTTATCTAATATGAGATTTTATATATATATATATATATGTATATGTGGGCAGCTAGTTCTGAAGGTTTTAAGTGAAAAGCAGCCACTTCAGCTATCCCCAGCCAAGCCCAGGAAGGGAGGTTTCAGAAGGACATCCAATCTTCATTTAAACACGTCACAAAACAAGGCATTTACCATGTTTCTGGGCAAATCATGCCAGTGGGTAGTTCTTCTCTCTGTGGAAAATATGCACGCTTTTTGCCTATGAATGGGTGAAATTTTTGATTTCTGGGCGGTAGTCATTGTTCACCTTGGGCGCACTGAACCCTCACTAAACCTCTGAAGCTCTTGTTGTTACAGGCATTAATTATGATCATTTTTGAAAGGACCCTGAGCAAAGTGGGCCCTTCTGCAGATAAATTGACTTTTTTCCAGGCATTTGTCTGGGATCAAATCTCTTATTCCTGCAGGCACGTCATTGTGGTGTAAGTCGAAGTAAAGTGAAGCCTGTTTTAATGGAGCTACGCTCGTAAGAGCCTTCAGTGAGCATGGCTAGAGCCAGGGAGGGTCTCACTGCAGTACCACGTCTTGCAACGCAGATCTTCTTGAAATGGCTGAGGTTTGCAGGCTTGACCTTGGCAGGGTTTTGCTTTGGAGACTGGCAAGGCTTCTGTTTTGGCTGGGCACGCTTATCGTAGAATCATAGAATGGTTTGGGTTGGAAGGGGCCTTAAAGATCATCTAGTTCCAACCCCCCTGCCATGGGACACCTTCCACTAGACCAGGTTGCTCAAAGCCCCATCCAACCTGGCCTTGAAAAATTCTAGGTTCCTACTGTCAAAACTATTAAAGGAAAAAGCTATTCTTATGAGCTCACTGCTCCCAATTCACAAAATACAGTGCTGTAGATAATGGTAAATAGCTTGGTGAAGGCTAAGACTCGGGCACATTTTTAACTAGTTTTGGCAACAGGAGAAGGAGGAACATTTCTTGGCTCAAATGGAAAGCCACATTGGATCTCTTCCTTTTCCTTGTTCTTTAGTCTTTTGTGCCTATGAGATAATTGGGATTTTGCAGTGGAGAGGCAGAGAGTGGGTCTCCTCCTGCACCAGCATCCTGCTGTGGGAGCAGCCTAACAGAGCCAGGCTTTCAAATACACTCCAGCTCTGCCATGGGTTCAGTTCTGGTGTATTCCCCCTGTTTTGCCATATTTGTGTCTCTCATCACTTTGGGATTAGGATAGCTTGGAGCAGGAACAGCCTCTACCCACGTGTGTGGATTACATGGCCGCTTATGCCTTCAGCCTCTTGTAGGATGCAAGAGCACACGATTCCTCTGGTTCCTCTGATTTTTTTCTGGGAAACAGCAGCCAGGGCACATGGAGGATCTACCCAGGTGGTGAGCGTGTGTGTGTACTAGCAAATTAGACACTACCAGGTCCTGGACACTGTCGGTCAGTTACCTGTAATGCTAAATTTTAGGTACCTCCACTGTTTGGCGTGCATGGACGTAGCCATCCTGCCCAGGGCGGTGAGTCCTTGCAGGCATGGTCCGTGTGTGCAGCCTGAAAGCTCACCGGGGCCACGTCTCTGTATCCGCACTAACAAACCAACCAGGGGAAGGGCACAAGGCTGAATCCTAGTCTGGGATCATCCGTGCCACTAAATCATTCCCGTGGTCCCAAGCATGGTTTTGGCCCAGACCAACTATCCTTCTCCCAGACGATATCTGGGCGTGCTTGAGGGTTTAGCATGGATGCTTTCCAACCGGCATGATGCCAGCTTGTTTTGGAGGACAGGCGAGTTTAGCCATATGGATGTGAGCTGTGCCATGCTGCTTGCCCTCAGAGAACTGGCTGTGACCCATTTTATTTCTTAGCAGGGACGTGGGCTGTGTGTCCCGGAGGCACTGGATTTGTGCGCCGCGTTGTCAGACTGCAAGCAAAGCTGCCCTTTGCCAGGTGTCTGGAAGTTTTAAGGACTGTTAATGAGTAAAAACTAAACCCCACCGGCTGCCACCCCTCCCTGGGAAACCTGTGACGTACTCCAGCATCCATAGTTTTCTGTGCTTGCACCCAAGCAGAAATAGGCCCAGATTTAGAGCATTTACAGTCAAAACACGGGAAACTGAGGCACGGGACTCCTTTGACCTACCGGGATCCCAGAGGACGCACATACTGGGTCCACATACTGTGGAAACTGCTGCCAAAGAGGTGCTGTTTGGATGTGGGTGACCGGTTTGAATTAGGCAGATCAAGGTAGAACCAATGTCTGAGCCAGGTTGCTGCATAAATAATTATGTGTCAGGGCTCAGAAGGGCTCACACAATCTTGCCGGCTCCTCTCATGTAGGAACACATGAGAGCCCTCAGGGGGGATGGGGATCTACCTGCCAGGTGCAAATCACCCCTGATCTGGGAGCTGGTTAGCAGTATTAATGTAACTGTATTTAAGCTCAGACACCTGCCTTCAGCATCCTGCTGTGCCCCCATTGTCCTCCTGGGGCGCATAGGTTAAGCTGTGGAACTCATCGCTGAAGAGGGCTGGGGGTGCTGGAGGTTTATGGAGCTTGAAAAGTGATTAGAATTAGAAAATTAGGAAAAAACCAACCCTCTATAGATAGGACCTGATTGCCGGAGATTGGGAGTGTTGTGGGAAACTATCATCTTACCCAATTCTTATGCTCTCCTTGGGAATCTGTTACTGGCTGTAACTGGAGACAGAAGATGGACGAGTCTGACCCAGCACAGCAGTTTCTGAGATCTTATGCAATTTGATCCAACTTGAGCAATTCAAGGGAGTTCAGATTTGTGACCCCGCTTTGGACATCTCTTGGATGTTTAAATTCTGTGATAGCGCGGCAACTTACAATCACAGTCTACAAAAGGCTGTACACAGCCTTGGGAGGAGAAGTGTTTCGGCTCCAAGGGGCTGATAATATCCCAGAGGCAGCACCACGACTGCTGTGTGACTTCAGAGCTGTGGTGGAAACTCCATCTCGCCACCAAGGTGACAAGCTCCATCTCCGAGGACACATCCATATAAATGCAGCCTTCACTATGGGGAGCCTGGCTCATTCCGGGTGTTTTGCAGAGCACATAGCTCCTAAAATGAGCCCTTTCTTCAGACTTTTCAGCTTTCTGTGTTAACCAAAACTCCTATTTTAAGTGGGGGGAACTGATTCCCAGTGCTGCTCACGAAATGTATTTGGTGTTCATCCTCATGAGGTGGACGAACAGCCCTGCTGAATGAATAAAGAACAGAGCTTTGCTGCTCAAAGTGACGTTGATGCTAATGCAAAATGGCACAAAGCGGAGCAGGAGGAGCTTCACCTGGTGGGAGCAGAGGCAGGAACTGACCTTGAAGAAAACAGCTCAGATTTGGATGTCTGTGAGCAATTTGAAATGGCTGCATTGCTGTTCAGCACCGGTAACAGCCATGCGTTCAGCGCCGGTGTTGCAATGGTGTTATACCGTGCGCACCTGTACGCACAACTGGATGGCGCTGGTTCAGTCGCTGAACAGCCCTCTGAAGAGGCAGCTGCTGCCGAGCAAAAACAAGCCCCCAGCCTACCATTTCCACTGATTTCTTCCTGCAGAGAGAGAGGCTGTGTAGCACGGAGCTTCACTGTAGTAGGAGGCATTGGGCTTTTTTAATGCATATATGCAGCTTTGGTTTGAGAAGACAAAGCACAAGACCGTCTCTTCACTCCAAGTGGAAGATGTTGTAATTTCTACGAGCCTTTGTTCCTATGAGCATCCTCTCCTATCATGGACCAGCCTCACATACCCTGTCCCTTGCTCAAATTATCTGAACCCTCACTGTGGGTAGCTCTGTTGTGCTGGAAGACAGGGATAACCGGCACAGGGTTATTCTCTTTTTCTCTCCATCAGTCCAAGAGCATGGTTCCCTCCACCCATCAAAGGAGCGTAGCCTATTCCCTTTCTCCCCGTCACTCTGTAACTGCTCCTAGCCAGACACTCATTGCTTGAAGCAGTGTTTGATTTAACCAGAGGCAACTGAACGCCATAGTCATCAGTCAGTTCTTGACACTATTAAGGCCTGGGAGATAAAGGAGCAAATTAAAAGGGAAGGAAATAAAAAAGAGAGAGAGAATAATAATAATAAAAAAAAATCCTATCCCCTAAGATCTGATTTCATGTTAAATGTTTTCATCTTTGGAGTGAGCATTAACAGCTGATCAGCAGTGTCTGCTCTTTTCACTCCCTCGTAAAACGCGGTTGTTCAAAGAGACAGGGAATGTTGTCTCCTGCAGGAGATGAATGGCTGGTAGCTGCCTGGATCTGGCTATTGTGTAGGCTTGCCAGCCTACCATGGGCTGCAGGAAAGGGCTGGCCTCCTCGCTACCATTGCTGGAGCTTAAAAATCTGTGGGCCCTTCTTCCTTGGGCTCCTCAGTGAGAGAAAACTACTGCGTAGGGGAGCAGAAGGGAGGAAAGCCAGGCAGGGTTTTCCTGAAGAGGTGTAACGGGCTACTGGTGGGACTGTTTATCAGGGAGAAGATCCCTGGCATGTGGCCGGGATTTTATATGGTCTGAAATGGGCAGTCGCTGCAGACAGGTCAGCCAGAACTTCAGAGGAGTTTGCCAGGGCTTTCTGCGGGCGGGAGTTGAGATGGAGCTGTGCCATCTGCCTTGATATTTCTAAGTATCCCTACCAATATTTTGATAGTCCCCCTTCGACCCCTGCTTGTGCCTAATCTGGAGGACAAGCCAGATCTCCCATGGGTGTAAAGAAACACAAACTGACTAACCTTGATGGAGAAGCTTCGATTTACAACAGTTGTGGTTGCCTTGGACATCAATGTCATACCAGTTGTTGATCCACAATTGTGGAAATATTCAGACTGATATCGCATTTGCAACCCCTTTGGGGAAAAGCTGGAATGAAAGATTGCAACTAAGGGACTGTCTTGATGCCACTGCGTAGGAGGCAAAGATGTCCCTTCTACTCAGCCACCTCAGGAGAAGGCAAATGGCTCCTAGTTCATGAAATAAATGCTAGTCTTAGGTCTCATTTCCACTTGTTGCCACATGTGCCCAGCAGTGGCCAAGCTGGGAGTCAGGGGAATACTTTTAAAGGTTCATTGACTGATATCTGGCACCTAAAACGTCTTACTCCTGGGACTTTTTGACTATGCTGGAGATGTTTCCAACACAGCAAGCACCCTGCTTTCTATTTTATAGAATCCTGGAAACTGGAGTTGGGAGAGTTGAGTGCAGTTAGTCTTCAGGCAACTCTTCCTGCGCTGTTCCCTGTTTTTTAAGTCCTGTCCCATGAATTCTGTAATCAGAGAAAAGCTTTGTTTCCTCCAGTTGACTTCAGGACAGTTTTTCTGGATTACCCTAAAACTGCTGTTACCCCAAACCCCTTTTTAGGATGGAATGGGATGGTGAGGTAGCCTCTGGAGACCCAACTTTGGTTCTCTGAAGGGCATCATGTGAGAAGTGGCTGTGTCAGGACTGCAGAGCCCCTTATTTTCAAAACTGAGGCAGCCTCAGCTGTGTGTGCAAACTTCCCAAAATGCAGCTGTATCCTCCTGCACCTGTTTCTCAAGCAATGATGAAAATGGAAATCTGAATCAGTTAGCAGTACATTTTTAAAACTATGTTTGCATCATTAGGCATTTATGAGTGATGACCTGACAGCTTAGGAGTCAGGATGCTTCATTATCCCTGTTGTGATTAAACACACCTCTAGAAGGTATTTGGGGGCTTTTTGTTTAACATTTCTGTATAAAATGGGTGTGAAATTCCAAGCAATGCCATCTGATAGGCATTCAGGCTCCTCTGCAGTGAGGGAGTAGCAGTATGTGTCCAGAGGAACAACAAAGTAGATGGTCTCACCTGGAAGTCACTCCTCTGGTCATTCACCTAAGTGCTGCATTTGGCTATGGTGCCACTAAGGGAGCGATGTTTATCCACACCTTGGCAACTAGTGCCATTGAAGACACACTGTGTTATGTGAACATCCTCACAGGGCTGTTAGATACCCCACCAGCCAGGCTGGAGGAGCACCTAGAGGCAGGTGGGACAAACTGAGTCACTGACCCCTATTCCTTCACTGTGGTGAGGGCCTGGGCTCACAAGGAGACACTTACTATGTGAATGTAGGTTTCTGAATCCAGACCTGACCCCCATCACTGGGGACTGGTTTGGTTGCCCACCAGTAAATATCTGGTGAGGTTTGAGATGCCAGCAGGATCCATCTGGCCACTGGGTGTTGCTCCAGGAGGATATGGCATGCATGAGTGTGGGAGATCCCTTAGGATCCCTTAGGTCAAGGGAGGTTCTCCTCCCCCTCTGCTCTGCCCCAGTGAGGCCACAGCTGCGGGGCTGCGGCCAGTTCTGGGCCCCCCAGTGCAAGAAGGGCAGGGAACTGCTGGAGCAAGGCCAGGGGGGAGCTGCCAAGGGGATCAGGGGCTGGAGCATCTCCCTCGTGAGGGAAGGCTGAGAGACCTGGGTCTGTTCAGCCTGGAGAAGAGAAGGCTGAGGGGGGATCTCATCAGTGCCTATAAATATCTGAAGGGGGGTGTCAGGGGGATGGGGCCGGGCTCTTTTCAGTGGTGCCCAACGCCAGGCCAAGGGGCCACGGGCACAAGCTGGAACACGGGAAGCTCCCCCTGAACATGAGGACAAACCCCTTCCCTGTGCGGGTGCCAGAGCAGGGGCACAGGCTGCCCAGAGAGGCTGTGGGGTCCCTTCCCTGGAGACATTCACCCCCCGCCTGGACGCGGCCCTGTGCCCCTGCTCTGGGGGTGCCTGCTCCAGCAGGGGGTGGGACGGGATGAGCTCCAGAGGTCCCTTCCAGCCCCCACCAGTCTGGGATTGTGTGATTCTGTGACAAATGGCAGGAGGTGGAAATGCATGAGAAAATGAACAGTGCTGCTAGTGTCCACATTTATTTCTGTCTGAGAGAACTTCTTTGAATAGTCTTTAAGCCAAACTTTTGGTCTATAGGCAACAGGCACGAATGGGCGCTGCATGAACTGAGTTCGTCTGACTTATTTTAGTTGTCTGCATTAGAGTGGGTGACCACGTGCCAACATCTGCGGGCTGTACTGACTGATCTCCATTGCCACGTGTCTTCCACCCATCTGTTCCCAGCGGCCTGTGCAGCCCCGTATACTTGGTCTCATTTGCAGTTTTCCACTGCTTCTAAAAGCAGAAGGTGGTGTGGGAGGTTCAACGTCACGCTCTGTCATTGGTCTCCACCAAAGTGTTTTGAAATTAGGGCTTTTAATGGGAACTCCATGGAATGGAGGGACGTCCTTTTCACTGGTACCTGTGGAGAAGGGATCCAGCATCTGAGGCAAATGAACTGCGTGATGTGCTTCTACCTGCAATTACATGAGGCTCAGCGTTTGGGGCTGGGAGGATGTCAAACAGCCCAGCCCTGAAACCACCAGCATTTTTACGGTGTCCACACAATAGCTGTCAGATCACCATCAGATCTTCGGTAGAAAGAGGAGAACAGGACGATATTTGCTGGGCTCGTTAATCTGAGAGCATTCAGGCTCATGGTTTCAGAGGCATTTCTATCCACTTGTGGAATTGAATCAAGACTGCCAGGCTGGTTTGATACCATCAGGTATCAGGCCATATCTTATGGCAACCACCACAAATTATCACAAGTATATTAATTTAAAATAGTTCATAGGAGTTTTTTTAAGATAAAGGCTTGAATGGTACTTAACACGTTCCTGGGGGACTCTGAGAACTCCAAGAACTCAGTGATGTAAAGAAATATTAAAATAAATGTGAACTTCAATTTTTTTTAGAAGAATAATAGTTTTGCTAACAGTGTCATGAGCCAGCCATGAGATGTGTCTTTGGCAGTACAGCATTCCTGGACATGGTCCTTGGTAAACAAGAGAGAAAAAGCTGGAGCTGGAGCTGGAGCTGAGTGTTTATTCATCATTATCTTTTTTTTTTTTTTTTAAGATATACCTCATGTTTAAGAAAGCTTAGGATCCCTCTAGCAATGGCAGCTGGCTCAGGGGTGGGCATTCTTTGCAGCTCCTTGCAGGCACTGTTTTTTCTGACGTGTGCCTCTCAGTATTTCCTTGTTAAGAACAGCTTTTGGTTTTATTCCTCCTACCACACATTTTCACAAAGACCCAGCCTGCTACCTAATAAACTCAGCATGTTGGCAGCCAATCGTCTGATACTTCTGAAGCGAGTGCCTCTGTTTCTGCTAACACAGGCAACTTGATTTGTAAACAGATACTTAAGTGGGTGTTTTTAGCGGTATAGCAGATGGTCAATACAGCTGCCTTCTCTCCCTTCTCTGCATTCGCTCCCCTCCTCTACAATAACAGTTTCTTGCCATTTTTCTCTGTAATGTGGATTTTTTTTTTTTTTTTAAAAAAAGCATTACAAGAGAGAGAAAATTGCTCAGTGACTTTCAAGAGGAAAAATTGGATGGCAACCTCAAATGTTACCATAAAAGCACTGTGAAAGCTACCCACACATCCTCACTTTGCTTGACTTTCCCCGCTTGAGTAACTCTGGATCTCAATGGGACTGCTTGTGTGGGTAGAGCACAACACAAGGATCGACTTTCCTCACGCACAGAAACTCGTGACTAATGCTACAATACGCAGCTAAAGTATTCATTTTCCTCTCTGCTTGATGTAGTTAGTCACTCGTACTTAGGTAAGTGCTTCCCTGAATTCTACATCAAGGCTTGGAAGTAACGTGAGGATATGAGGGGATGGTGTAGATCACTCTCCAAGGGTTTGTTGCTTTGGTCCAGTAGTGGGATTGGGGTCTCCGTAGGTGTTTTGCTCTTGCTGTTTCATATCTGCCTTGTATTAGACTCAAGTTTTCTGAAGTTACCTTGCTGTCCCCTGTGCAATCAATGATTTGGCAAAATCAGCCCCAAGTGGGTGGTGGGGTTGAGTCCCCTTCCCTCCTGGGCACTGTACCACAGTCCAACATCTCTCTCTTTAGAAGGGTCTTTGTAAACACTTTAAATTTGCCTTTTGTTTGCTTTCAAGCTATCATTTCTACTTTCCTTTCCAGCACAGCCCCGATGCATGCTTAACACCTTCAGGAATCCGCACTTAACTTTACAAACACATTAAAGCAGTGGAGTGAGACTAATCCAGCGCTAGTCTAGGGGCTGGACTGACTTAAGCCACTGCTGCAGCTTTTAAAGCAAACCAGCCATCATCTCTCCTTTCTTACAACAGGTTTAGCTAGGGATCAAAGTCCAGGTGGGGTCCTTTTGAATAGTCTTTTGTCCTTGACAGATTGTCGCTCTCTGCAGTTCATCCATAAGACCTGGAGATGCTATCAGTGAAAACATGATGTGTTCTGCCTATCCAAGCCAGGGTCCTCCATGCATTGCCTTCTGAGAGAGGATCGTGGCTCAGTTCTTATCCCCACAGCTTAAAATACTCTAGGGTTGGCTGTCAGGTCTTCTGACCTGATGCTTGAAAAGAAACCCATTGAGGCGTTTCTGAGCTATCGACATACGATGGTGCATATAGCCCCTGGAACACAACGTGATCTCTTTCTGCTTGCACCTGAGGTGTAAGAAAGGTTCCTCCTGGCAGAGGTAGCGCAACCCCTGCTTGAACTGATTGTTTCCTCAGGTCTGCGAGCATCACTGCAGGTGATCGATCTCTTGGGCTAGTTTACCAAGATGCCCTGGGTTTAAAAAATCCCCACTCCTCTGCATATTAAGCAAAGCTAGCCTTTACAACAGGGCAAGTTGAGAGCAGCTGTGCACAGGGTTGCGCGGGTAGATCTCTGCCTGGAGCAGTAATGCCTTACCTCCTTGCTGATGGCTCCGAGCAGCATGTCCAGCACGGCCTGGGGCAACTGGGAGCGTTTCCTGCCTCTTCAGCCCTTTTCCAGGCAGATTGCACCAAGGCTTAAGTCATTCCTTTAGTGACCGCATTCATGATGTTTCATGAATCTCCTGAGAAAGCTGACCAGGAATTTCTCAAGGGAAACTTTTATCTCCCTGCTGGAAAACACCAGTTCAGACAAAAAACTGGGAGGGTGCTTGTTTCAGTAAAGTCTCCAGCAGGGAGGACCCCTGTGAACTAATAGTCTGGTGGCCTGGGTGCTTATCTAGAGGTTATTTTTTACAGGTTTCCCCCCGTGGTGGGTGCCCCATGGGTGCGATATGCTCCAGTAGCCTGTAGTGTGGTTCATCTGCCTACTCACCCATTGGCAAGAGACTTCTCTCCATGACGTGCTGTATAAGCTTCCCAGCCCTGCCAGGATGGGGTGTGGGGGATTCATTCATGAGAGGTGGATGGGCTGGCTGCTCCAGGTGCCTCTTCCTCTCCAGCAGCAATTAGGAAAAGATGCAAGGAACTATGACATGTAATTTCCAATGCTGGAGGCATTTAGGAAAGCTTGAGCACACACAAAGATGGAATGCATGAGGGATTGCATGAGGGATATTTGAAGCCTGGGCATCCCACAACACCCATGGGGCTGCCCCTTCCTCACTTTTACCTGTCTTGCTGATGGGGTTTCACATGCTGCTGGCATGTAGGACTGGAGCTTGGCTCTAAATCCGACTGGGAAAACAGCACTGCTTGGGTTAACAGTGCTGGTGGAGGGATTTGCACAAGGGCAGAAGGAAACGACCTTTCCCGGTGACAGGACTTTGCCGAAGGGTCTGCTCCTTTTCCCCCGCAAGGAGAATTTCTGGCCCAGGACACCGCTGCCTTGCTGTTTTCTGACGGGAGTCTCATTGCGTGGGGATGGCTACAGCTCCCGGCTCCTGCCCGTGCCTCTGGCCTCCATCCATGGCTATCGGAGGGCCCTGTGCAATAGCCAGAGCCGCTTGTGCTTCTGTTCCCTGGACCTGAGCCCAGCCGATTTCCCTCCCCGGCATTCCTTTCCATGAATGAAGTGGAGGGATTTGGCTGGGTGCCCAAACCCTCCGGGCTTTTATCAATGGGATCAACAGTTTGTCAGATCCGTGATGATGAGTCACAGCGAGATCCTGTTACTGTTTGTTAATACCTGGCGTGGTGCAGGTCAGCCTGCCCCGGCCACGGCTGCAATTTCAGCCCAGCTCCGCAGAGAGCCGGGGATCTGCATGGAAGGGGTTTGCTTGGACCCCCTTGAATATGCATGTGCAAAAAGCGCCTCATCACCGTGCACTCACACATGGACACTGCTGTACGCTCTGGAGGGCAAACAGACCCTGCAAGCTCAGGGCACACGCACAAGGCTGCGTAGGCAAACACAGCTGCCATTTGTCCGCGTGTGTGTGCGCGCACACCGTTGCACGTGTACGCAATGCACATGCTTGCAAAAACCAGCTTGCACACACCCAGACATGTATGCACAGGTGCAAACATGGGCATGCACACACCTGTGCAGGACATACATGCATGAACACATTTAATGCATGCATACACCCAAGCACTTGTGCATATATTAAGTTTAACTAAGTTATTTAACGTAATACTAGTTAAGTTTGCTGATGGCACAAAACTGGGGGGAGCTGTTGGTGCTCCCGAGGGAGGCGAGGCCCTGCAGAGGGGTCTGGACCCACCGCAGAGCTGGGCAATCACCAGCCCTATGGAGTTTAACAAGGGCAAGCGCCGGGTTTTGCCCCTGGGGCAGGGCAGCCCTGGCTGTACAGACGCCTGGGGAGCGAGGGGCTGGGGAGCAGCTCCCCAGGGAGGGACCGGGGGGCTCTGGCCGGCGGCAGGTTGAACACGAGCCACCAGCGTGCCCTGGCAGCCAAGGGGGCAGCCGTGCCCTGGGGGGCACCGAGCCCTGCATCGCAGCCGGGCGAGGGGGGGATTGTCCCGCTCTGCCCCGCGCTGGGGCGGCCTCACCCCGAGCGCTGTGGGCAGCGTTGGGCGCCGCAGGACATTGGGGGTATAAAGGTACTGGAGGGTGTCCCGAGGGGGCCGCGGGGCTGGGGAAGGGTTTAGAGGGGAAACCGTACGAGGAGCGGCTGGAGTCCCTGGGGTTGTTCAGCTGGAGCAGAGGGGGCCGAGGGCAGCCTCATGGCGCTCTGCAGCTCCCTCCCGAGGGCAGGAGGAGGGGCAGGGCTGGTCTCTGCTCTCTGGTGACCAACGCCAGGCCCCGAGGGAACGGCAGGGAGATGTGCCAGGGGAGGGTGAGGCTGGGCATTAGGGGAAGGTCCTTCCCCCAGAGGGTGGTGGAGCCCTGGCACAGGCTCCCCAGGGAGGCATCATGGCACCAGCCTGGCGATATTCAAGCAGCACTTGGCCAAGGCCCTCAGAGACACGGTGTGAATTTGGGGTGTCCTGTGCAGGGACAGGAGTTGGGCTCGATGGTTTTTGTGGGTCCCTTCCAGCTCAGGGCATTCTATGGTTCTGTGGTTCTATACGCTCAAGCTTACCTGAGCACAAACGTGTAAATGCAGAGCCCAACATATGTGCATGCTCGGACAAGGTGGCATCCTGCGTGTTCCCTCTTCCCAAAGGTAGCCATGCAGGGCTGTGGTCCCTTGGAGGAGGACAGGATAAGGTGGCTCAGACACTCAGAAAAGGTCCAAAAAGCAGATGTAGTTGAGGTCTGCATGGTGGTATAGCATGTGTCAGGTTTTCCATGGTGGTCTCAGAGATGGGCTGGGGTGGCGGGCACAGAAGGGAGAGGACATGGTCACCACCACCTGGGGGATGAGTGCTGAGCTACTTGGCAGTGTGCCGGTCCCATTGTCATCAGCCAGCTCTTTTCCCCACGTTTTGAAATTCAGTGGCTTCACCTATGGCATTACCAATCTCATGCTCTCCAGGATGCATGTCAGGCCCTCAGAAACTAACTAAAATGATGATCCTAAAGGTCCTTCCCAACCTAAATGAATCTATGATTCTAAAACCAGGCGAGTAGAGAAAAAGCCATCAGCATTCAAGTTTTTTATTATTATTTTTTCCCATTGGTGTTAGAGCCTGGAGGAATATTTTCAAGTCAAATCTCACCTCACAGACATTTTAAATGCTTGTCTTTGCATGAGAGGTGCAAAAATCTGTTTCCAAAGCATTCATGTTTGGTTTTGTGCAGCGTCTTTCACCATAGTGGCTATCACAGCTTTACTTTGATTTCCTAAAGAAACCAGACCTACACAGATGGAGGGTGGCTGTCAGCAGCTGAGGGCCCTTCACATCTTTTAATACTAATTTGTCAGAGGATGAATCCTACAAGTTTCACACAACCAGGCATGTGGAAAGAGAAGAGGGACCAGTTAGTATCCTTTGTGGTGCAAGAAGCAGCCCAGGAGCATACCCCTTTTAAATTCCAGCCAAACCACCCATTAGAGAGATTTTATGAACATCGCGGCCTTGGGTAAATCTTTTCTTGGGGTTTGTGCTCTATTGGACATTAGGGAATCCACCATCCCTTGGAAACCAACCTTGCTTTGCTCTTTTACTCAAAGAGCAATTTTTTTTCTTAGCTGCATCGTAGCATAGGGAGAGGTCTGGTAGTTATTTCATGTTAGAGCATGTAAAGAAACACTTTGGGAGACAAATGGAAAAAGCTGGGTTTTTTTGAACCCTGGGATACTGCAAGAACATTGAAATTTCCTAACAGCCGTAATAATAGTAAAGCTGATGTTGCCTTGGTTGTTTATGGCTTTCATTTTCAATCACCTCTTGTGGATGGCAGAATGAAACTTAAAGTGTATTTATGCACAGCACTGAGAGTATGGTTACACAAATTGTAATGGAAGGGAAGTTCGTAGGGAAGGAAGATGCGTTTATTACACTGGCTGGTACAGCAAGAGAAAGACATCAAGCTTACAGGCTCCAAGCCTGAGCATCTGGTCATCCTTTCTGAACTTACCTAAGGTCAGGCAGCTTCGAGGGTACCAAGCTGGAGCTCTTCTAAACCTGATGCTCAGCACCTGCCATGAGCTGGGGATCTGCAAGCTGGGGCTCAGTCCAAAAACCTGAGCAGGAGGGACAAGCAGCAGCTGCAACATTGGCCTTAATCCTACATATCCTAACAAAAATACATGCTCTCTGAATTTCAACCAGTAAGGGCAGGTTTTCAGAGGCTGAGGGAGCTGAGGTAGAGCATTTTGGATCGGGAAGAGTCATACCAGGAAAGCCTTTGTTTTAGCATGCCACAGGGTTTTCAGGGGAGCTACAAAGACCATACCCCTTGCACCTGAGCTTCTGAAGGCCCCTCTTGCCATCAGATCTGGCCCATCCTTGGTCTGAAAATCATTTCCAAATGGTTTGCAAAGAAAAAAGTGTGTGAGTTGGAAATTCATCAGGTTATTGGCCCAGAAAATATTCCCTCTTCCAACAGTATCTGTACAACTTTTCAGTTGTGAGGTGGCTGAGACCCCTGCGGGCTCCCTGACATCCTCGGAAAATAGCAGGTTGAACGCCCCTCTGCACAGGGCTTTTGGAGCACATTGGCTTCCAGGTCTACCCAGAGCAAACATGGCTGCTGAATATTGAATCATTGATGGTAAAAGGCAGGTGGAGATTTGTGGATAAAAGGGCTCTTCTGTGAGAGGACACGAACCTCCGTCTTGGCTTGCACACGGCTCCCTCCAAATTCCCTCTGAACTCCTGGGTGCGACCCAGCCCAGCACAGCAGCAGCTGCATGTCGGGGAGAGTAATTGCATTTCCAGCTCCTGCTCCCTGAGCATCTGGATCCCCTCCCTTGAGTGCGGCGGGATTGCTTGATCTTCCCACAGCTCTTTCTGCCCACCAGACAAAACTAGTCCTCCCTCCCTCTCAGCCCCATTCCCTCCCACTCCTGCTTTCCCCTGGTGCCTGCTTAGACCCATTAAGTTTTTAGTCTGGCTCATGTTTACAATCTCCATTTACTGTTGCTCCATTCTTATTTCTTCTGTTTAATTCCTGCTGCCTGCATAGCTCGTGATTCAGCGGCGGGAAGGCAGAGTCCCACCAAGCTTTAGGGTTGTTGGCTTTGGGAGCTTTTTTGAGCGTTTCCCGAAAGGTCTATCATGTTTGGGACCTCATCTGTTACCTTTGGGCTGGAGCCGTGTCGCTGCAGCTGATGGGGGCTGATGGATGGTGCGTGACACTTCTTCTGGGAAGGTGTCATCCCACTGGCAGCTTCTCCTGCCTGTACATCCATGGCAGGAGCTTGATTAAAGTTTCCAAGAGCAGCATGTTGAGACTGCAGTCACCTGCAAACCACTCTGCTAGGAGGTCTCTTTTTGCCCAAGCCTGAGGGGCCAACACCAGGCTGGGGAGTGGGCAGAAGTACCCCATCTCTTGTAAGGGTGCAAGAGACATCACGGGTGGTGCAAGATCCTTGCATGTACAGCTGGATCAGGACAGGACCTAGAAGAGTGTTTGCAGTTTAGGCAGCCCAAGCAGAAGACTTCAGGACTCAGAGAAGTAGTTCTGGTTAATTTACATATACAGATGTTGCCTTACATGGGGGCTTTTACTAGTAATTCCACTGTCCAAACATAGGTGCCAAATGCCATCTGAGATGCCCTTAGGCTATTCCCTGGCTGTCACTCCAGGAGGTCATATGTGCTCGGTTCCAGGTTGATCCAAATAAAAATCTTCCCATGTTTTTGAGTGAGAGAAACCTTCATCCAACCCAAATTGCTTTGCTTTTCCCCACCTCCAGTTCAGCAGCCGCACTGGAATGCCATGTGTCCCACCACCACACCGGCGACACAGACAGGACATCGAACAGACACGTTGCCATCCTTGGCTGATACAGTAGGAAACCGATGCACAGACAGGTCACAGCAGAGACCAGGATCTAACGGGCCTATTTTGCTGGATTAAAGATGTGCAAGGGGCTGTGCTAACAGCGGTGATGGTGCAATCACTGTCCCTGTCCCTGCTTTGTTCACTGGTGCAGACAAAGCCTTTCTGTCCCATCTCTACCTCTGCTGCATCCTCTATCTTTCAGGCATCTTTCTCTCCAACAACTCCCAGCCCTGCCCAGGCATTTACCCGGCAGAAATATGACTTTTAATTACTATTTTTTATGACTTCCTTTTCATATTTGCACTGGGGGGCTCTCTGCTGTTCTGCTTTAATCTGCATCCTGAGAAATTACTTTCTCAGACATGATCTACTGAATGGGAAAGGGAAATAGGGCTTACTGAAGGCAACGATGGGCTTGTTGGCAGCAGAGAAACACTTCAGTATAAGGCCAGCTGACATCCGTGCTGCTAGTCTGTTAGCTGTTGCTTTTGTCTCCTACCCATCAGGGTGGCCAGATCCATTCTGCTTCTTGGCAATGGTCTCCGTCTTACCCTACCCCCTGAACTGGGCTTGGGCTTTCTCTACCATCGTGCTGTGCCCTCTCTACCAGCCTAAAGACCCCCTAACCTGCCCCAAAACAAATAAAATATTTTTTTATCTGCCAAGCCATATTTTGTCAAACTCCTTTTCTATGTGAACCACTGGACAAGGTCTAGCTGGCTTTTCAGTTTGATTTCCCCTCCCTCAACCCCCATCTTCCCCCAAAAGCATTGTGGGGTGGACAAAGTCCTGTGGATCCCCCCTGGCCTGGCTGTTACCCACCCGGCTGCCTTTACGCTGAGGTTTCCATAAGAGCCGCTGCCTTGTTACACACAGGGGCACTAATTGGATTAAAATATCAATGTTAAGACTTTAGCACAGCAGTCCCTCCCTCCACCCCATTGTGGCTTAGCGTCCCTGTCATTATCTTTTATTAGACGGCATCTATCAGCATGCTGGGATTGTTCGCAGTCTGCCATCCACAAAGGAGGATCTGCAAATCATTTAACTGGAAAGCTTTTGGACAATGCAAACATTTATTCCTCAACATGAAGATGTGGAAGCCAGCTGGTCTTTTCAATAGGGCCAGGTGTCATGGTTTAACCCCAGACAGCAACTGAGCCCCACGCAGCCACTCACTCACTCCTCCACAGTGGGATGGGGGAGAGAATCGGAAGGGTAAAAGTGAGGAAATTCGTGGGTTGAGGTAAAGGCAGTTTAATAAGTAAAGCAAAAGCTGCGCGCGGAAGCAAAGCAAAACAAGGAATTCATTCACCCCTTCCCACGGGCAGGCGGGGGCTCAGCCATCCCCAGGACAGCAGGGCTCCATCACACGTAACGGTGACTTGGGGGGACAAATGCCATCACTCCAAATGCCCCCTTCCTTCTTCTTCCCCCAGCTCTATGTGCTGAGCATGATGTGATATGGTAGGGAGTATGCTTTTGGTCAGTTGGGGTCAGCTGTCCCAGCTGTGTCCCCTCCCAAATCCTTGTGCACCCCCAGCCCACTCGTTGGCGGGGTGGGGTGAGAGGCAGAAAAGGCCTTGACTCTGTGTAAGCCCTGCTCAGCAAGAACGAAAACGTCCCTGTATTATCACCACTGTTTCCAGCAGAAATCTAAAATATAGCCCCATACTAGATACTGTGGAGAAAACTCTCTATCCCAGCCAAAGCCAGCACAGCAAGTCAAGGGCTGCGTGGGGCTAAATGGCTGGAGGCAGGAGCAGGGATGAGGAGCATACCGAGAACGGAGTAGGTTGTCTCTTTCGTTTTGTTTTGTTTTCCAAACGCTGCTCAGCCTTCAGGTGTGTTACGCCAGGGGAAAGAAGAGAGCACAAACGCTGGAGGGAGGGCTGTCACCATTTTCAGAGGGAAATGGTATGGGGCCAATTCACGGACACGCTGTAGATCTGCAATGTGGGTCCTGTCCCGTGCTTAGTCCAAAGTATCTAAGGGAGGAGGCTGTGGTCACCAAAGAGCCTTCTGTCAGCAGTGGGGACACCTCCAGTCATCCCACCCGCGAGAGGTGTCCAAGACACACAGGAGCAGCCACCTTTGGAGGTGCCGGTGGCTGTAGATGGCTGGGTGAGTGGCAGATGTGTGGTGAATCACAAAGCTCCTCAACACAACCAGCTTCAACCTTGCAAGAGAGACTCCTCCTCGCAGCAGAACCCCTGAGCCATTAGATTTCTTTTAGACTAAAGCAGCACGTAATATATAATTGATAATGGTTATTCCTGGTATACTCCTTGTAATGAAATTTTAATGCTAGGGACAACTTTGTGTGTGCGTGCGTGTATGAAATATACAGCTGTATCTTGACGGTGTTAAGTACAGGTGCTCAGTGTTTGTTCTGGCAGCCGAGTGCATCTCAGCTTTCTTCTCAATGTCGATGAGGTCAGTCCCATATTTCACTGGTACCGGTATTTCCACCGAGGCCAAAGGTCCAGGTCTTGAAGCGGACTCTGTTCCCAACCCATGTTAAAACGTGACTCCCAAGTGATAAAGAGGTGTTACCCACGCCAGTGCCTCCCCTCATGCACTGGGAATTTGGCTGCCCATAAGTAACATCTCCGTTGCCTTTGGGTCCCGTTAGGAGCAACCTCGGCTGGCAGCAGCAGGCTCTCATCCCCCAGCAAGCTGCCTTTTAGTAAGTTGAACGATTTGGACCCCTGCAGTAAACCAGCTTGCCTTTCTCTTGACACTGATAAAGTGGTCTTGCAAACAAATTCCAGCAGCGACAGTGCTTTTTTTAATTTATTTTTGCTTCCCACCCCCCAACTTTTGTCTTCCCATTGAATGGTTGGCATTCTCCGAAGAGCACAAAACATTTGATCTCATGGCAATAATTAGCTGCAGGGGGGCTAATTAACTCCCTCTCCAATGGTCCCAGGTTCACACTGAGCTGTGTTTTCCCCTCCATTGATTTATTTCCATAGGCCAGGGGAGGCAGCAGTATATATATAACTCCCTCATTGCTGGTGTCCAACCCTGAGGCCTAATGGGAAAGCAGAAGGATTCTGCCTCCAGATCAGGTTTGCCCAAATTAATGGGAATAAGGAAAATAAGTCATCATACCCTCTCCTATATCCATGTCTTCATGCTGATTACGGATGTCTCCTCCCTTTCAACGTGCTCTGCCCTCACCCCTTTCCCATTGCTGTGTTTGCTATAGCAGAGTTCAAAACGTTGTCTCAGAGATTTCTGCTGAGTCTGGTTTCCCAGACTCACCGTAATGAGCTGCTTACAAGTTTTGACTGAATCTTGGCTTGGGCTATCCATCCCTCTTGGACTCACTGATGTCTTCTACAGGGGTAAGATCATGGGACAGTCTTTTCCATGAGCAGGATGAAATGTGCACCCTCTCTCTACCTTTGTCTGCCTCCTTGTCTCTTTTCTACCCAAGTGATTACTTTTGTGATGTTTGTGAGGGGTATAAGATTTGGACCAAATGGGATAACCTATCCATGTGAGCTCTGCCTAGCTCCTGCTCCTAGGTCCTCTTTAGGACCCATATGGTGGAACAGTCTGGGACAGCGCTTGTTGGTCTGGGCCCACACTGTGCCAGGGACTGTGCTGGCAAACAGAGTCCTCCCTGCACCTCGCCAGTCGCTGGTGCCAAGATGCACCATTGGCTGCAAGAGTGGGACATTTCCTCGACTGCTTTCTTTATATCCAGGTTACAGGGCTGCCACATTTCCCGGTCATTAGCCATACAAATAAATGAGTGGTGCTTATCTTCAGAGAACCACACAGAATCACAGAATCCCAGACTGGTGGGGGCTGGAAGGGGCCTCTGGAGCTCACCCCGTCCCACCCCCTGCTGGAGCAGGCACCCCCAGAGCAGGGGCACAGGGCCGCGTCCAGGCGGGGGGTGAATGTCTCCAGGGAAGGGACCCCACAGCCTCTCTGGGCAGCCTGTGCCCCTGCTCTGGCACCCGCACAGGGAAGGGGTTTGTCCTCATGTTCAGGTGGAGCTTCCCGTGTTCCAGCTTGTGCCCGTGGCCCCTTGGCCTGGCGTTGGGCACCGCTGAAAAGAGCCCGGCCCCATCCCCCTGACACCCACCCTTCAGATATTTATAAGCACTGATGAGATCCCCCCTCAGCCTTCTCTTCTCCAGGATGAACAGACCCAGGTCTCCCAGCCTTTCCTCACGAGGGAGATGCTCCAGCCCCTGATCCCCTTGGCAGCTCCCCCCTGGCCTTGCTCCAGCAGTTCCCTGCCCTTCTTGCACTGGGGGGCCCAGAACTGGCCGCAGCCCCCCAGATGTGGCCTCACTGGGGCAGAGCAGAGGGGGAGGAGAACCTCCCTCGCCCTGCTGGCCACACGCCTTTTCCTGCCCCCCAGGGCACCGCTGGCACCCTTGGCCCCAAGGGCCCGGTGCTGGCTCAGGGTCCCCTCGCTGCCCCCCAGCACCCCCAGGGCCTCTCAGCAGAGCTGCCCTCCAGCAGGTCCCCCCCAGCCTGTGCTGGTGTGGGGGGCTGTTCCTCCCCAGGGGCAGGGCCTGGCACTGGCTCTGGTTGAATTCCCTGAGGCTCCCCCGGGCCCAGCTCTCCAGCCTGGCCAGCTCTCGCTGGATGCCAGCCCAGCCTCTGGTGCATCAGCCGCCCCTCCCAGCTCGGTACCGTCAGTGAACTTGCTGAGGTTACGCCCCATCCCATCAGCCAGGTCATCGATGACTATGTTGAACAGGACAGGACCCAGCACAGACCCCTGGGGAACACCGCTAGTTATGGGCCTCCATCCAGACCCTGCCCCATTGATCATGACCCTCTGAGCTCTGCCCTTCAGCCAGTTCTCTCTCTTTTGGGGAGTGCATTCCCTGCTTTCTCCTCCCAGCCCTCTCTCCTGGCTCACAACTGCTCAGTGGGGATGTCTAGAGCTGGTGATTGCTTCACCCAACTTACACATCCCCTGTCTATCCCTGGGCACGTCTTTATGGTCCGTTTTCCACCTACACTTACCCAAATCCTCCCTGCTCTGTTGTCCCACCATGCAGCCACTTTCCCAGGCATAGCCCTTGCTCGCTGCAAACACTCCTCGCTTCATGTCCTTGATAGCTGTTTAGCCAAAGTAACTGGCGTTTGAATCTGTCCCCTGGAGCAGAGGGCAAGCAACTGAAAGGGTGTTATGTGAGTCACCATCTAAATTCATTTGTTGATGAAAGTCACTACTGTCGCTTTGGACACCTGCCCTGACATCAGCCGGGGCACCGATGAATTAAAAGCCCGCTGCCAGCATCCAGGAGATGTGCTCAGGTTTGCCCAGGCCCTGCCGCGGCTGAATGATTGATTATTGTAAGTTGTAAATGAAACAGCGTTGGGACACAAGGGCTGGGGTTGAATCTTCTCTACCCGTACACTACCACCACCACCCTTAGCGCTGTTTCAGCCCTGGCCGGCTCAGACTTACCCAAACCATCCCTGGCACATCTCGGGAGTTGACATGGGCCAGGGACCCTCCTCAACAGGTGGTTGGGATGCAGCTGATCTGCTTAGAGGGTGAGAAAAATTAATAGTGTGGACGTGGCCAGGCCACAGGGCTGGAGGCCAGGCTCCAGCATGGGTTTATTCTCTTGCGGAGGTGTAACGCCAGCATCAGCTCTGGCCCTGAGCACTGTGAGGGTGTGCCGCTTTGCCTTTCCTGCATCCCCGCTGCTCTCAGCATCCATCTCTTCTGATAGCCTTTCCTAGGACCTGGGTGAAAGAGATGATCCCCAACCTAGCAGGCTTCTTTCCCCTCCAAGGTTCAACTGCAATTTGGAGCTTCCTCCAAGCACCCAGCCCAAGGGCGGTGGCTTGATGGCGGTCCCGCAAAATCCCCCGTAGGATGCTCACACACCACAGGCTGTGCTTTGCACGGGGGTGGGCGAGTGCTGCATCGCAGAGAGGCTCGTGTGAGCCAACCGTTGTCAGGGTAACGAGAGAGTTGGTGCGGAGGCGGAGAGGGGATGCCGAGAGTGCAGAGGATTCGGGGAGGCAGGGGGGCCGACGGGCTCTCCCGTCATCCCTCGATGCAGAGATCCCCCTGAGGTAGAGGCTTTCCATGACGGGGCTTGGCAGCTTACCGGCTCAGCTCCTCCCCGCTGGCGAGGATGTAGTTGATGGATCTGTCTGCACTGTTCCTTCTCCGAGTCAACCCGTTGCTCCCTGTAGCACCAAAAAAAAAAAAAAAAAAAAAAAAAAAAGAGAAAAAAGAGCAGGCTTTTGGTGAGGAAAGAAAGGGAATCCAGAGGTGTATGGAGGAGCAGTGCCAAATTCCCACTGTCCCCATACCCATGATTCCTGCGTGGCACTGGAAGGCACCAATGTAACAGCATCATCCCTCGACGCCTGAGTTCAAGGCAAACAGGGTCACCCCTTCTTCTGCCTTCCCCAGGAAATACCCTGCTTCCCACCCTGCCCCTCATCAGGTTGCCCTGAGAGGTGGCACACCACGGAGGCGACGCAGGACCACCAGCATGGCGGGCAGGGTGCGGCCCTGGTGCGGGGGCTTCCATCGCTTTTCTGTCCTTCTCAGCAGCCCTGTTGGCCATCCAGATGCTGGCTTCTCCCAGGGAGACGGCAGGGAGGTCACCAAAGGCCACGTCTGGCCTTCTGCTGCGGTTCACGGGTGACGAGCAGAGGTTTGCATGCAGCCATCAGGGCGTGCGGAGGCAACGCTGCAGTGCAGCTGTGGAACAAGTGCGGCCGTAGGAACAAGGCTCTGGGGAGTCCTCTGGGCTGTGCTCAACTCCCAGGTTGAGCCCTGGCCGGGTCTGGGCCAGTATGAGCTGTGCCAAGCAGCACTTTAGCAGTTTTGGTGGGGATGGTCAAGTCCCAGTGGCGTGACAGGGTTTAACTCATGATTCTAGATGAAGCCATGGGCCACGGATCTTGCCGCATGGCTGGGCGGGAGGAACAGGCACCTAAAGGTAGGTGCCACACCTCAGGGAGATCTCACCCCTTGGCCCAGCTTCTCCGTACCTACATTGCCTTGCTGAGGATGTTCCCGTTGCGTCCTGTGAATTTTTGGGAGGAGAGCACTGACACCTGCAAGTGGGCCTTTGACTACCAAAAGGCAAAGTGAAGGAACTGCATGAATTAGGAGTGTTGATGAGAACACCACGAGGAAATGAAGTTATGTGATCTTACTGTATCACTGTGGGGTTGAAAGTCCCCACGACAGGAGCTGGGTGGTGAAGAACGTGCTTGAGCAGTGGGAGATTTACTGCTGTATCTTCCTGGCTGCTCCACGAATTGCAACACACAAGGTCTTACTTGTGGTCTCAGCTCAAAATCTCGGCTAGCTCAAAGAATGAATCCCCATCCGGGCTTGGGATGAGTATTTCACCAGCACCAGGATGAGCTCTGGTTTATCCTACTAATATTAGGTGCTAAGGTGAGCCTTCGGTTGCATGCCTGTGTTTAGGCAGGATAAATCCAAGCCAAGGGAGCAGAGTCACTAATGTAGGATAGAGTAAGTCCTTAATTTTGCTAATGACCATTGACTTTGTCCTTCTAGCTTGGTCTGCAACCCAGCAGAGCCCCAGGTACAGCCGAAGCACAGCTCCAGTGAGAGGTGAGGAAGAGGAGTAGGTCTGACACCAGGAGAGGCAAGAGTGTGGCCAAGAGAGGGATGCTCAGAGAAGCAGCTGAAATACATCCGTGGCTGCAACCATGCCTCCGCTGGGATTTCCAATCAGTCTCTAAATGCAATGGAAATCACAGGCATATTTATTCTCTTCCAGTTCTTAATCCTGCATTGAACCTGATGGCGGTGATGGATATTAGGGCTGATTGGACGTGGCTTATTATTATTATTACTATTATTATTATTTTGCTGGCTGCAGGGTGTATAACTGGCTCTTGCAGCTCTCTGCCTCTTCTCTGCTGCTCAAGTGACTCCTGGGGACCCGTCCCAGTTTAGTCCCAGGGACCTGGAATGACTCTGTGGCAGGATCATATTTTTTTTACTTTCTTAGAAGTTTGGTTTTGTTCTGCCTTTCTTCTGCTCCGCATTTTTTTAGTGTTGGGGAAAAGCCCTAAAAATTTCCAGGTTTGAGTGTGTCCAGAGGTATATATCTATACATGCTCTCTTAGGGCACCCGCATCTTGACTCGAGGGGTGAGGACCTGGCCCGGGCGGTTTGGCAGGAGGGGAGAGTTGAACAGTCTGGGTACAGGTGGGCTCAAGGAGGGGACCCTGGTGTTGATTTTACCAGTAGACCTATAACCTCTGCATCTCCATCCTTGCCTCTCCTCTTCCTCCTTCTCTTTGTCTTCCTCTTCCTCCTCAGCTTCACTCAAACTCATCCGCTGAGCGCATAAATAAATATTTATTTATAAAGATATTTAAAGAGCATCGCCTTGCTAAGTGCTGTGCTGAGCTGGAGACAGAAGGGGTGGGAAGTGGGGAAAAAGGTGCTAATGGAGAAATTAATATAATGCCCAAATCTGAATCGCCTGAGGGCTGCGAAGCTCTTGGTGAAGGAAACTGATTAATGCCCCTGCTAGAGCCGGTCCACAGCTTTGAGAGAAAATATGAGGTCATGTTTGTAAACTTTAGGTCTCTTATGACTGGTTTCTGGATTTTTTCTGGATCATGTTAAATATATTTTTTCAGAAAATTCTCCTAAAAAATCTCAAAAAAATTCTTCCCCCCCCAAAAATACCGGCAACCATCTTGCCCTGAGCATTTTCTCAGCGTTGATTTTTAATTTGCTGCTGATTTCTTTCAGCAGAAACAGGTCTTGGGCATGTCGCAAACTTGTGGCTATGTCGTCTGATTTCAGTTCTGGTGCTGAGCCTGCGAGTCACCTGGGGAAACCGAGGCACAGAGGGAGGCACATCTTAGAGCCCAGGGCTTTTGGGCACTCTGATGGAAAAAATGGGGTTCAAATCCAAGTGCCTGGGAGCAAAGGGTGCCAAAATTACCTGGGTGGATCAGGTTTTTCAAGGCGGTATATTTTTGTATTGCAATGATTAGCATTTAGGTATTGTCTGGGTAGACGGGAAACACACAGCCCCAGGGCACGTTTCCTCCCAAAGCATAAATAAAGGTTAATTTGTGTCCGGGAGGGTCCTCCTCTAAGCGTGTGTTTGCATGGCAGCATGTTGCATGTGTGTGTGTTTGTGTAGATAGACTTATTTAAAGTCCAGATCCTTTTGTGCTCCACATAAACATCATTTTTATACATCAGCTGGGGTTTTAATCTCTTGGGCTTCTGAAGTAATGTTGTATTTAGGAAACAATAAAAACCCCAAGCTCCTGACCGCTTGTTAGTGCTGAGCATAAGGAAACCTTGTGCCTTGGGGCTTTGGGGACTTGGGCTTTTGAAGGTGAAGTTTGCAGGGAAATCCTTGCAGCATGAAGTGCAGCTCCTGCCTGATTATACAGGCAGCGCGCTCGTGCGCTAATAAAAAGAGAGGGGAAAGAGGTTTTTGCGGTGCTGTGGTCTGGTTGAGGCTGGGTGCCCTGGGTGGGGGGAGAGGGGAGCGGGGAGGGGTGCGGGGATGGGAGGTGGGGGACGTGGTGCTCATGGAGGGGGGGAAGGAGGCTTTGTGCCATGCACGTGTCTCCGTGCCGAGCAGGCGTTCGGGTTGCTCGCGTGCTTTTTGGGTGGCAGACCGGGCTCTTCGTCCCCCTGAGATGGGGGACAGAGCATGCAAACAGCCCGGCACGGTGCTGGGGTGTCAGCGAGGAGGGATGCAGGTGCATAACTTGGGTGAAGCAGCCTGGCATGTCCTTGGCTCCCCGTGGCCAGCCGGTCCTGCCGCTCGGTGCTGCAGCGGGGACAGGATTTTTGTGCATGCAAACATTCGCCGTTCCAACGGCGGCAGTTCCCAAAATGACCCCGTCGCCGCAGGACGGATCCCTTTATCTGTAGCGGTGGTGCGCTAGAGGAGGGGATGGAGGGAGGAGAGCGATGGAGGGGGGAGGAGGAGGAGAAGGAGGCTGGGAACTGATTAAGTGGGAGGCATTTTGTCCAGCAGCAGCAGCGAGGATGCAGATGAAAGAACCATCCCCGCCTGGGGGAAAAGGTGATGGTGAGGATGGTCTGGTGTGCCCATGGGCGGGCTGGCACAGATGCACCCAGCTCAGCGCCCCTCGTCCCCAGGCACCCCTCCACCCTGGCGGGGCTGTGCGGCTGCCGGGGCCCGGATTAAGATGGATAGATTGGTGAGAACCGTTCGGTGTGACTGGAATAGAAAGCACGGTGGCTTCGTGCTGACTTGAGGGCATGGATCCAGAAAATAGCATTGCTCGGGAGATGATTACTTTACTATTGGAGCTTGTCCTTAAAATAGCAAGCTTGCTCCTCGCTGCCCCTCCTTCCCCTTCGCCTGTGCGTATTCCTAGTGATGGCTGTGAGATACCTGGGGTGTCCCCCCTGCAATTTATTCCTTATTTGTTTCCTTATTATCCATGTCTCATCATACTTTGTGAAGATGTCCTTGAAGGGCTCCCAGTCAGCTCTCAGCTCACAGTGGGGCAGAGCTCAGCTCTGACCATCACATTTGCAGCAGACGAGGGATTGGGAGGAGCTGGGGAAAAATCACAGTCAGGGCAGCCATGGGGTGGTGAATGCAGCGTGGGAGTCCCCACCTGAGGGGTGATGCTGGCATGTCACCCAGGAGCATCACTGGGGAACACCAAAGGCCTCCCTCCTGGGAAGGTGCTGGCTGGGACCCCGGGGCAAGGTCCTGCAAGGACATGCTGCGAGCCTTGGTAGGCCATGCTGGGCAAAACCCCGGCCCCAAGCTGTCCATGTGGTTTCGCTCTGGCCACTGGGCTATTTTTTTCACGTGGGGAGCAGCAATGAGAAAAACAAAGCCGAAAACAGAGCAGGGAGCAACCCAGGGCAGGCACCAATTCCTTGGAGCCGAAGCTTTCAGGACAAGCAGAGCCTCGTGCCGTCACCATGGGGAGGGGGGACGGGACATGAAGTCCATGCCGCATCCCACGGGTGCATTTGCGTCTTTTGCTCTGGCGTAGAGAAAGCCACCGATGGCAAAGGAGTCATCAGCATCGGGCTGGAGGGGGAAGCAGCAACCTCTTCCACCGGCTCAGCTAGGAGACCATGAGTCAGAGACCTCAGCAAGGGGTCTGAGCTCATTTCAGGGCTAAACTTAGTTCAGAGAGTCCCAGCAGCTACTCGGGAGCGTTGCCACGTTGGGATGGATGCCCTGTAGCAGCATTTTGTAGGCCAGGCCATCCGGTTATTGTTCTTAATGTTAAAAATATTCTCTGCTGAGTTATAGAGGCTTTTGTTCTTGCTAGGCTGTCTCTGCGTGGATGTCTCATGTCTTCCCGTGTCCTGGGTTTACATAAAATACTGTGTCCTTGCAAAGGGAAGGGGAATGAGATTTCTGGATGTGAGGATGTCGTGGGACAGAAGAACTGGGGTCACAAGGAGAAAGGGGAAGAGCAGTGGTCATCCAGAGGAAAGCAAGGAGAGCCATAGGGTGTCTGTACCAGTAAATGCAGCAATGCTGGAATCCTGACGCAGGGTCTGCCATTTGACTGTCTGTATTGCTCGTTTATTGTGGCACCAGTTGGCCAAGACCAACAAGCACTGACCCACATAATGCCCGGGCATGGGGCAGGGACCATGTCTGTTCCCGTGAAGCTGTCTGGATGCAGCCACACCCCTTCAGAGGACACAAGAGTTTAGCAATATGGACCTGCACCTAAAGGCTGAGCTTTCCTTTCCCATTTTTCCAGCCTTGGGGCAGCCTCAACCTCACTGGAGCCATGCAATTCCAGGCATGTCATTTCCAGCATGGGAGACACCAACCTGTGCGGTCATACCGGACATTAACCGTGACCAAGGTGCTTAGGTGTGGTTTCCACCATGACAACATGGGGCTATGGTGGTCTGAAGTGCTCTGGCATCTCCTGCCCTACCTGAAAGACGGAGATCAGCTTCAGCCTCACCTGCATGAGCAAATGAAAAGGTGCAAGGGGACTCAATGCTCCACACTGCTAAAATGATGTCATGGTTGCTGATACAGCTTTGACCTGGCCAAAGACGACCAACCCAAGCAGTTGCTGGATGGAGTTTGGGATTTAGCCCAGCCTAGCCCAGGGGCCACCCCCAACAGGCAGCTCAAGTGCAACCACCCTACTTCGCAGAGTGATGATTTTGTGGTGTGGAAGTGGTTTTAGGGCCAGAGTTGGATAAGGAGCTCTAAAATATATATACATATATATTTATTTATTTAAAATTATGCAAACAGCTGCATGGACACGCTCATGTTGGCTTCAGCTGGCCTTTTTTCTGCTTAATTAATGATGACGATTCTTGCGGCGTGCTTGGCATTCATTAAAAAAAGTGTCATAAAGGAGCTGGTTATTTCTTCTGTTTCCTCTTAGTAATACTGCTAAACCAATTTTGAACCAGCTTAAGAGGAGCTTAGAGGAGCCCTTTGGACAGCAGTGTAAGGTCTCTTGCAGAGAGCCATGCCAAGGGTTTATGTTTCATTTGGAGGGTGACTTGAAAAATTTGTGGACAACCCCACACCGAAACAACTCTGTTCTCCCTGAAAAATGGAAAAAACCCAAACAAACAAACAAAAAAAACCCCTCTTTGTTATTTCCTTGAGAAACATTTTGTTATCTGTCTTCTGGCAAGGGCAGACATCAGGAGGGGACAGGGCAGGTATGGGGAGGCAGCAGAAGGGCAGAGGCCATGCCAGCAGGAGAGCAGGTCCTGAGATGTCAGGGGTGGGGCTGGTTTGGAGGTTGGGGCCACCTTTGTCACCAGCACAAGGACAGGGTGAGGGACAGAAGAATGACCTTTACCAACCATGTGGGGATGTCCAGGGGAAAGAGAGGAGGTGGGAACATGGAGGAGAAAGCAACGAGCTAAAGATAATCCAGAACCAACATTTAACTAATCTCCTTAAAATAGATTTTTGGGGCCATTCTGGTAATTTGGGTTTTGTGTTTTTTTTTAAGACTGTCCATTCTGAGATTAGCTCTTAGGAGAGCAAGGACTTGGAAATATTTTTCAAGCTATTTGTGACTCAGCAGCTGGGAAGCGTTGATTACCGGTAGCAGCTGACGTCCGAAAAGCATCGAAGTCTTTATTATATTATCCAAAAAGGCCACAGACTTTTTTTTATTACCCCAGCTTCAGAACAACAAGTACCCAAGCCTTCAAGCAAGGCCGGGAACACAGGGCAGAAAAAGGCACTGTAGGAAAATTTTAATCTCTTTCCCAAAAGCTCATCAAGTTTTCCTTTCGTAGGTGCCTACGACCAGTTGCGTTTCCTTGGGGTGGTCCTGTTGAATTTAAGCAAGACAAGCAACCCAAAATCAGCCAGTCTGGTGTCTGGCTGCTCCCAAGTGTAGTTGGTAGATGAAGTTCCCAGTGTTTCCAGGGAGCATCGCTTCTGTGTTTTCATGGGAGAGAACCGTCCTCTCTCACACGTCCCGGAAGGCTGATTTCCTTGAGGGCAGCATCATCCAGGCCAGAGGAGCACTGAGCAAGTTGGATCACTGCTCTGTGGCTCAGTTTCCCAGCGCTTGTAGACTCAGTAGACCCCATCAGCTCGAGAGTATCTCCTCTCTGTCCCAGTCTTGGTCAGCAGCCCTAAACATTACTGTAGCATTGCTTTAGTGGTTATTTATCATTGCCACGACAATCCATCAGGGTGCTCTGGCCTTGGCAAGGTCGTCTTCAAAAACAGGTCCAGGTCTGATTTGAATGGCCACGTCTGGCGAGTGGGTGGCCACAGCAAGGTGCTTTGGTGCTGTTGTGTCAGGTCAGGGGCGAGGAGAGAGACCTGCCTCCCCCTTCTCCAGGGCACTTGCCTGTAGCCCAAGCAATGAAGCAGGTCAAGCCACCCTTGCTACTGTTTATCCCTTTTCCCTCAGCCTCTTCTTGCCTTTACAGCTCCTGTTTGTCATTCAGAGGCAAACTCCCCTGCAGTTTTCCCCTCTGTTGCAATTATAGACTTGCTTCCTCTGTTTATCTCCTAACCCAGCCTGCCCAGTAGAGCTGATAGCCAGGAACCTCTCAGGATGCTGCAAGTCCAAGCAGCCGATCCGCATTAGCAAAATAGCGAGGGGAGCGAGCCAGACGCACGGCCGGGTTCCCTCGGCCAAGCGGAGGCAGCAGCACGTCAGCAACGTGCACCCTCGGTGCAAACCTCCATATGGATGGCAGCGTCCCCCCGAGTCCCGTCAGAGCGGCTGAGCATCCCTGCTGCCTGCTGGAAAAGGGGCCCTGCCAAAGCCGTGGTGGGCAGCGATAGCATCCCACCTGTTGCATCTGACAGGCAAAGAGGCACCGGTGTGGGATACGGGCTCTGGAGCACCTTTGCTCCTTTTTTTGTTGTCCGCAGTGATGAGCAAGACTGGGGATAAAATGAGGGGAGAAGGTTTCAGGGTACCGGAGGGCACTTTGTACTGGAAATGCGCAGGAGTGGAGTGGCCCGTTTTGCCCCCAGGGTGCGTGATGTTGGGCACGGCTGGGTGGAGAGCGTGGGCAAGTCACCCCGTGAGCGACTGAAAATGAGAAATGCTTGGTGAGGAAGTTCAGAACTGAAGCTAAATGAGGTTTGTGCCTGCTTTAAAGAGGGCATCAGTGTCCTCCTCATCACCAGGGATGGTAAACCTGGGGAGGCATCTGCTAGGGTTTGGTTTGCGTGACAGGAGCTTGCAGAGGCTCAGGTTGGAGCCCTGGTGCACTATGTTTTTAGAGACAGAAGCACACATTATAATCCCTGTCCCGGAGGATACAGGTCACACAAGGAAAGCAACACTCTTTAGAAGATCAGGAGCTAATTTGGGATTAGGACTCGTGTCTGATTTGGGGCTCACAGCCTGGGGCTGTGGACCAGGTGCCTCCTGAAGACTCAGTTCCCTTTCAGGTGAATGACTTCAAGGAACAAAGGGATTAGAGTTGCCTGAGACTGTGCTGTAAAGAAGGTTCACAGTGAAAGGACCAGGGGAAATCAGTGAAATGATGAGGAACAAGCCTCAGAAAAATGTGGTAGTGCAGGGTGTTATTGCATGGTGGCACTTGGTGCTGCAGGGTGGCAGTTGGGACTGGAAGGCTCTTTGAACAGGGAACAGACATCCATGGAGGGCATGTCCATCAGCGGGTAGCAATGCAGCCTGGACATCAGAGGGTCCCTGAGCTGCTGATTCGCAGTGTCTGGTGGGCACAGGAGAAGGTCACCTTATAAAGCTTCTCTAGACACCTGCTACTGGTCACCGCTAGAGAGAAGAGACCTCTAGATGGGCCTTTGGTTTGATGCCTATCTCTTTCATGTCTCTCAGAGGACAGTGGGAACAAGAAGATGCCCATGGATAACAGTAACCCCCAGCTGAATGTCCCTAACAGAGTTTCTCCTGGAGCCTGTGGTGTGCATCAGGCCCTTGAACACCAGCAGGAGCTTGTGATGGGCTCTTTCCAAACCTGCTTTCACACATTTTTCTCCAGGGGCACGCTGTGCCTTAAACCTCAGATCTTTCTTATGCAAAATCCAAGGGCTCATTTAGAAAGCAGCTGTTGGGTGCAAATCCAGCTAGTTCTTCTTTGTGCCTTCCTAGGCATGCAAACTCATTGGGGAAGACCTTGAGGGACCACGGGCATGTCCCTGCTGGCAAATCTGGGGAAAGATCCTGACCTCCATTAGCACCATTGCATTTTTTTGTCAGGCCTCTGCTGATTTTCGTGCCATTTTGTTTCTGCCATGAGGCAATTACGACTAAGAAAAGGCAACGCCAACTCTCTATCAATCAAACCTGCAGTGGCCGCGCGTGCCCTTGTGATTCCTTCTCCAGCCCCATCGCCTAAGAGCGGCCAACGTGCCCCGCAGCATGACATGCTCATCCCTCGCAGGGTGGACTTTGTGAAGGCAGGGAGAGCACTTCAGCGACGGTCCCCTGAGATTTATATATCCAATATGTTGTAGTGGCCGGATGAGTGATCTCAACTAGAAGGCTTGTGAGATGCACGGGAGGATCAATAACTCCCTGAACAAGCCAGAGCAAAGGCTCATTCTCCTCTCTAAACTCACTGGTTTTACGGTCCCTCTTGTCTGTCTTCCAGCATGAGCTCGGGAAGTTGTTTTAGGGCAAATCCCAGTCCATTCACACGCGCGTCTTGCCCATGAGGATGAGTTATATTCTCTTCCCTTCCCCTGCTCTGCTTTCAGCTCTGCCCCTGCCTCTCAGTTTGCTTTCCTCTGTGCAAAGAGCTTGTCTGAAACCTGTAATTACCAAAGGTGAGAGCACAATCGGAATATCCAGACTTTGTGTTCTTACCAAGTGGATGTAAGAAGTTGACCTTTAGATATGCCTGTTGAATTGGGTTTCTGAAATACTTTGCTTCAGAAATAATGCTTCAGGGAAAAAAAATTATATATTAGAGAGTGTGTGTGTGCGTGTATGCATGCATAGCTGTGTGGATATGGATACAAATTCATACACAGATATAGATGTATATAAGTATATATACATATATATATTAATTGACATGCAGGCCTCACTTTGCTGCTATTATTGCAGCCTTCTGATTCCCAAAACTCAAAACTTCATCCCGTAGAATAAAAACAATGTTTTGGATGTTAACAGTTCTAATGCAGTGGGAGGGGAAAAAATAAAAAAGGAAGTCTCCTATTTCGATTACAGATTTCAAATATTTCTCAAGATGGGAACGTTTCAGTGAAATAGCAGATTTTAACAACGTGATCCTTGCCTGTGGACAGCCACCGGGCTGGAAAATGAAACCTCACCAGCCGTAGCAACCTCCAGAGCTTGATGAGGAGTAGCAGGCTCGAGGCCGAGGCACAATGCTGGCACGTGGGATTTGGGATTTTCTTCTGGTGTCTGACACCGTTTTGCATGATTCATGGCTTCCCCATCACCGCAGTGCGCTACTCCTGCTCGGAGCTGGAAGACGTCCCTTTGTAGGACCTAGGCGGAGATCTCTGGTGCTTCTGTGCTATGGGACTCTTCGGCTAATGATCATCTGGGGAGGACTGACTCCAGCTATGTGCTATCCCTTTTCTAAGGAGGGGATTGCAACCACTGTCATAATACAAATAATTAAGTTTACATTGGTAAATAAGACGTAAAGAGGCCTTCTTCTGAGTTACTAAAATTTCTAGAAAAGGTAGAAAATCAAACTCTGTCCAGGAGTAAATGTTAATATTTCAGCTCTTACTGTCTTCCTGGACTGGGAGAAGGAAGTTGAGAGCCTGTACCTGTTTGTTCTGCAGAACAACCTTTCTCTTTGTGGAAAACCATGTCACAAGTGGGATTTTCACCTTTTATATTGGGGTTGGTTTTTTTTGGATAATCGAAATGTCCCAGGTCAGCTCAGTGTTAATCGATGTCCACCCTGGCCCCATGGCCTCCTAGGATGCAGTTTGACCATTTCGGGTCTCTATCGCTTCCTCAGGGATGAATCCCCATTTTGGACTGTTTCACCCCACCCACTGAAAAGGGTGACCCCAGATTTTCCACAGAGGGTGCTTGCTCGAGCCTGTGAGCTCCCCACCCCTTGCTGCACCAAGAGTTCTTCCACAGACCTGCTCAAAACAGTCAAGTAACATAATAAAATGCTGATTTAATACGTCTATTTCCCATCCAATCAAGACTTAATAAATGTCTCTTTTTTTTTTTCCCCCACCCTTTTTCTTCCTTCCTTCCCTCTCTTCTTTCTTCCTTTCTCTTAAAATTGCATATATTATTGAATTTGTTTGATATGGAGTGTGTTTAAGAGGCTGTATAAATCTGGAGGAATTCATTAAGCCCCACTGAATTTATTGAAAGTTATAAAGTTTTAAAATCTACAAATTTTTGACATCTTTAAAGAATTATTAATTATTGCATACCATTAAATACTGTTAACACTCATGTCGCGTTTATGAAGCAGTTGAGCTTCATTGAATATGCAGATCAGGTAATTCATCTTTTTAAGCTCCATTGGTCATTTGGTTCTTAAAAAAGATGGGGTTTACAGGAAGGAGGAGACACCAAAGTTTGCAGAGTTCTTAGGGTAGAAGAATTCAGAGCCAAGATCAGGATTTCTGTATTTCCAGATATTTTCATCTAAGTCTGTTGAATGCCCTCCTTGGTCTTCAGCTCGGTATTAAAGCAGTGCCTGGCAGTGTTGCTTAGGGTCATGGCCTTGTCCTGGGTCATTGTCCTTCAAACATTGGGTTTGAAGGTGGGTTGAGTTGAGGTGAGACGGTGACACAAGCTTGAGAAAAGCAAGTCCATGTATGCGAGGCAGTCACCTGGAGGTGTGAAGTTTCTCAAGGAGACAGGGAGGTGTTTGGAGTCCCCGGGTGGAAGGCGACTGCAGACTGCACAGGCGGGTGACAACGGCTGCTCTTTATGGATATTGAGAAGGTTGCTAGAGAAAATGCAGGGAAACTGAGTCACAGAGAGAGTGACTTAACCTGTGTTAATTGTAGAGAAATGTCCTCTGTCTACTCGTACCTGACCTACGAGGGGGAACTGGGGAAGCCAGGTGTGCTCAGCCCAGGGCAGAGAAGGTGTTGGGTGATTGAATTGCTGTCCTCTACTTATGAGTAGGGGGTACAGAGGAGATCAAAACATGCCTTTCTCAGAGATGCCCGATAAAAGGATGGCAGGCAATGGGCACGGGATGTAGCGAGGGAAAGCCTCAGCTAACTTCATCTAATGTCCAAGCTGGCCCTGCTTTGTGTTGGGGGATGCGGGGGTCACAGAAGTCATCTGGAAGTCCCTGAGTGTATGCGTGTGTGTGTAGGAGGTCTGCGGCTGAAAAGCTGAGGTCACAGCCCCTTCCCCCCTGAAATGACATCACTGAAACCCAGCCCTCACGGCAAGTATGTGGGGGTCCTGGGAACAGGAGCTGGGTGCTCATGGGGATGTCCTTGCAGCCTCGCCACGGTGCAGGGTTGGGAGCCAAGCAGACAGTCCCCATTCATGATTGGGGTATGTCAGATTTGCACCCAGAGTTATATATAGAGGGGCAGGTAGAATATACAGAAAATATAGGCTGTGTGCCTGAGGGTGGCTTGATTTTTTACGTGCTCCAGGAAAATGAGTGGCATTTACTCTGGAAAAAAGGAAAAACCTCTTTTGAGATCTTCACACTATCACCTACTGTTTGGGTTGTAAAACTGAGGTTTATGTTGGGCAAAGCCTGTCACCCACTTCCAGAATCCCCAGGGTTGACCGCCAAGGCTCTGGCAGGCACGGAGACCTATCTAGCAGCAGGGCTGTGGATGAGGTGCATCCCAGACCTTCTCCCTGCAGAGATGACGGCTCCTGGAGGAGACCTCCTTTTTAGCCCCTTCCCGTACAGAGATGGGTGGCACTTCCCATGCTGGCGTAACTCTGCAGAGACCACCACCAACTCTGTTGTTGCTGTAAGGTGCCAGGAGCTTCAGGCTCCACCACTAAGTCAGTGGAGGGTCATCCCAGCCCCACCGAATTTGGGGCAAAGCTCTGGTTGATATTGGCCGGAGGTTTTCAGTTCTTCTCCAGAAAAGTGCATCCACCCAAAATCTTCCTCATCTTGCCCATCAGTTCTGGCTCTTCCCACCTCAGGAGCAGATGCATCTCCTGGGCAAACACAGACCAGGGGAGCTGGATAGGACTGCTACTGGCAGCCCCTTGCTGCGAAATCAGAGCATCTCGCTCAGCCTCCGCAGCTCGTGGCGTGTCTGTCGTGTCTGGGGGGTGTCAAACGTCTGGGAAGAGAAGAGAGTGGTGAACGAGTGTCCTCTTTATGTACACCCAGGCACAGCAACCACTGCATCCTGCCCTGATGCGCTTCGTAGCATCGTGACCACTTGGAGAGGTTGGCCATGAGGCCGCATTAAGGTCCAATTAACTGTTACTTTTGTTAGGCTTATTTATGACTAGTCGCACCAGAACTATTAAAGGGATTCACAGGTTTACTCAAGCAGTGATCGAGACACAGAATTACCCTTTCTTACTGCTAAAATCAAAGCAATAATTCATTTCATTGACTTTACCAGAGACTGCACAGTCTGACACAGAGGCCAGAAACCTCACCTTTCCTCTGGGAGATCTCCAAAGGATCTGCCCAATATGGTCCCCTTATTTTATCTACTGTCACATCGATTTTTCTCAGGGTGTCTTTACCATATTTCAGTGTTACAGCATCCTTCCTGGTGGCTCTACAAATCACTCCAGTCAAACTAAGTTTAGTATTTATCCTCCCTTTGTCACAGTTATATTGCAATTAAGAATTGCCTGCGCACTTCATCTCTAACCGAAAACCATTTGAGTGAAAAAATGACAAACTGAACAGAATTACCGTGTCTCTATCATGGTCTCTAACAAGGTTGCTGAAACTTTCCAGGATAAAAAGGTAGTTTCTGTAAGCCAGCGTACCCACAATCCAACGTCCTCATGCCAAGAAAGCTTCTCAGGTTTAAATTTCACCTGCTTACGTGGCTGCAAGGCTGAAACTCCTCAGTGGGGCCAGCACAGGAGGTTGCTGTAAGAGGGCAGCATTTGCACCCAGAGCCGAGCGCGGCTTACAGCTAATGAGGGGACCATTGGCTGCATTTGGAGGGTGGGGAAGGAGGGGAGAGGGCTCAGAGATTAGCTGAGCTGTGAAATGAATGATTAGTTCACTGGTCTTCTCCAGGTGCTCTTGTCACCTGGGGACCCCCCACGCTGGGGACCCCACCACAACCTGAGAGGGCCCCATCCCTCCCGGTGAGGGTAGTTGTGGCTGAAGTAGGAGCCTACAGATGCTTCCCACCTTGGTGTGATCCCACTCAAAGGTTTTTGCGTATGGAGAGTATCATATAAATTAAACCAGTATAAAGACAGTTGAACTTCAGCGGGGGCTTGAGAGGTTGAGTATATGTGAGGACATGGCAGAAAGTCTGTCTGAATGTCTTCTAAGGTAGGTGAGTTAAAACCCCAGATATGCATATTCTGAACAAATGGCCCCTATTAGACTCAAAACAGAATTAAATAAACAAAAATAGTACTGGGAGAGGGTGTATGCATGGGGGATCGAGTGCAGAATAATTCACTGGCTTTGAAAAATCACACTTTCCATTGGTTCAGTTCAGTTTTTCAGGGTGCTCCCCATACCGACAGTCTTGAAGAAATCTTGAGGAACTCTGATTAGGTGGGGACCGTGATCTGAGTAACTTCTTTAAGACAAAATAAGACTAAGGACTTAAAGGGCAAGGTCAAGCCCTAAGTGTATGAAGGACTTTGCACACTGAGCATCGCATTCACAGAGCTGATCTTGAGATATCAGAAGTTGAAAGCTGCATAGGCAAAAAATAGAAAATATAGATATATATCTGTGTGAGTATTTCCTGGTATACAGATCAAGACACAGACCAAGAAAAAAAAAATCTGTTTTTGAGAAAAATTAGAGATGGCCTTAAGCCTCATCTATCCAAGGACTTATTCTGGACTACGCACTTGACATTAGTGGTTCGCAATTAATTCCCTGTGTTGATGCTCTTATTCCAGAATCAGACACGCCTTATTTCAAATTAGTTCAATCCACCTGGGACCCCGCCACAAAACCAGGTTAAGAAATTAGCACAGATCAGCTGAGCTTTGGTAACCAACTGCATAGGCAGGCAAGCCTATAGAAAATGCAAAGGAATTCAGCTTAATTTTACATATCAGAGAGGAGGATAACCATATAGCGCTAGCAATACCTGCCTCTGAGTGAAAAACACACATGTGAGCAATAACCAAGTCTCAGCTGATGCACAGTAATATTTTAAGTTGCAGTGATGTGATATAGTGTAAGAGCCCCCAGCGCCGCTGGGAAATAGCTCTTCTACTCTAAACTCTCTTCCTGCTGTAATAAGAGTGATTTTTTTTTTCCTCTGAAAATAAATCTACAGAGAAGATTTCATAGATCGGTGGCCTGACCAGGAGGAAGGGCTGAGAGAGCTCCGCTCTGGGCATAGCGCTGATCATTTACCAATTCTGTTACCACATGACGTACCGGTTAATGAATCACTACTGTAGCGTTTCTGTACTTTTGCTGATTTTTTTTTGTACAGCTAAAGAACTTTTCGATTTGAAACAAGTATGAAATTTCATCCCAGGTGCCGTGAACAAATCTACTTATCCTAAGAACCAATATAGGTGAAAAATGCAAGCAAACAAACAAAAAAGGAGCCTATTTAGTAGCAATGTCGGGTGGCTGGTATAAGCTGCCTGAGCAAAGGACCCTGGGGTGTCTAAGCTCTGATGGGGATGGTCCCTATGTGGGGACTTGTTAGGCTCAGTGCTAACTCGCCTGCTCTGTGTAGACATCATTTCAGAAAACCAAAGCATCAGGTGCACAGGGTGCACGTCCGAAGGGTGATAGCACATTTCCTGTGGAATATTTAGCTTGCAGAACCAGAAGCAACAACGCTGAACCCCTCTTTTCCCTGAGCCTGCATCAGACGTCATGTTGGTGAGTGAGGCGACAGCTTGGTCCTTGGCAGAGAGACCCTGTGGTCTCCATCATCTACCCCAGGAGTGTGCCAAACCACCGTGGGGAGCAGGTCTTCCCTTTCATGTTGCCTTCTTCAGCTTGATGGCATTGCAGCATTGTTTGTTGGAAAAAGTGCCCACTGGCATGAATTAAACAAATCCCTGCCTGAGTGCAGGAAGGGGCCTTTTGAGCAGTCCCAAAGGAGGCTGCAAGAAGAGTCCTGATGTATTCTTGGAGAAAGAAGAGGCCCCATCAGTAATAAACCTGGAGTGAAGTGCTTGAGTGCAGAACCCCCTGCTCTGCCACAGAGATTTCTGGCTCCAGAGCAGCGTAAAGAAAATCGCTCTGTTATCAGGAAAAAAAATATGGGGGAAAAGAAAGAGGTGAAAATTTCTGTGAGAATGAGACTGTGGGGCATGGATGATAGGAAAACAAGCAGACACGAAGGAACCCACCTCTGGTTTTGAGCCTTGTAGCAAATGATCTTCCTAAATTATTGGGACTTACTTTTGCTTCTAGGAAACTCCTGCAAGCTTTCCAGACAGTGTAAAATGTGGTTTCTATGTTGTAACAGCCTTTTGAGGTATTTTACTTTGCCACCTGGAGGTGCTCTGTGAATCAGATGCTTTTCTAGTCCTGTGGTCTTCAGACCTCCTGGTTTAGACATCCCTCAGACCTCTTGGCCTCCAATGACCATAGTATAAAACCAACAGCAAGTCCAGAGGTGCACCCCAGCAGTCATGGGGCCAGGGTGTATCAGACCTAAGTCTTAAAAATGCCTGAAAGTGGCTTGAGATATCAACTGCTCCATGGTTTCGGTGAGCCATTTGCAGACTACAGCTGTATGGATGAATTAGGCAGTGCCAGGACATGATCTGGGGCCAATAGCATTGGCCCAAGTGGTTCCTAGGTGCGCTTTTGGAGTTAGCACAGGGCAGGGGTAGCGCTGGGGTGGTACTTTAAAGGTAGAAGATCAAAGAGGAAAGTGCTTCTTCATGGTTTGGATCCCCATCCAGGTTTTGCTCTGAACAAATGGCAGGAGCTGTGGTTCACAGGGGGCTCTGGGGCAGTGGGAAGGCACCGGGATTAGTGAAATACAAAATATATGAAGTCAGGGAGGGGAAGCTCTCTGGAAGATCATCTGTCTCCTGCCCTCCTGATGTGACCAACCAAGACAGCTCAGCTCCCCAGGGAAACTGGCACTAACGAGGCCTTGGGTGAACTTCTCAAGTGCAGCGAGGTCAGACCTTTTGCATAGCTGCCCTTCGGCTGTGGGACTCAATCCTCAAGAGATTAGGATGACCAGAGATCTTTGTCGCTTTTGGAACAGATGATGGTGAGGACCATCTCTTCACATTAGTGTCCTCTTGATGTGCTCCCTAAGGGAATGATTATGGTGATGATGCTAATGTGAAGATACTAGCCAGGCATTCTCAGCCAGGTCTGCAGCAAAGAGGAGCCGTGCTGGCTGAGTGAAGGGGCAGTGGTTTGAGGATGGAGCATGCTGAGGTGGTGGGGAGTCCACCGCTCTTCTCCCAGGAGACAAGCTGAAAATGTAGCTTGCTGTGTGGGAACCCACCTCTCATGGATGCTCTTCCTTGAGGTCTTCTAGGAACTTCACAGCACAAGGTGCTTGTGGATAGGAAGGATGGTCTAACTCTGTGACCCCACTCACAATGCAGCACACTCATTTCTTCCTTATATTTTTCATTGTAGTTTGATTTCCTTGCATAGATGATTTGGAGATTAGAGCTGTGCGTTGGGAAGAAGGGGGGTTAAGTCACAAAGATGGTGAACTAACCTTGCCAAAGTTGCTTTGGGTCAAGCTTTAGACATAACTATCCGTTTTAGCATCTCCTCACGTGAGCAATTACAAGCAGAGTTGCATGTATTGGTCTCCCTCCTGGTAATCCTTCTGCACTGAAGGTCTGTACCTCACACCTCTGCAGCCCACAGCCAGAGCTTTTCTGCTCTCCCATGAACTGGTGTGGGACCGGCCAAACTTCAAAGCTGGTGGCTTCAGTGAGGAGGAGAAGCCATAGTGCAGCTGGTGGCTGGGGAGGCTGGTGCTGTGGCTGCTCTACCACCGTGTGTCCTGAAATGCAGAAACATCTGGCATGTGCCTTCACAGTCCTCGTCTTAGTGGACAAAAAGTGGACAGAACTTGAACAGCATTTCCATTTCACCTTCCTAAGTCAGGGCAGCTTCCAGAAGCAGTAGAAGGTATGCTGAACATCAAGCACCAGTCCCAAGTGCTTGCGTTTGTGGGTGCTGCAGCACACCAAAAGTTTAGTACAAGGCCCAGGTTCAAAGACTTGAGGTGTCCCAGAGTATGTGCAGGAGCTTTGCTAGTCGCAGTCAATGGGGTCATTATCAGACCCCCTACAAGGTGAGACTAACTTGGGCATCCTGCATTACCTGGCCACCAGGTTGAGGAGAACGCCAAGTGATCCAGGTGGTCTGTGCTTCACGCTGGCCAGACGTGGCTTCCCATACAGGCAGGGGTGAGATGCCACTACAGCACCAGCAACAAGACGCTCCAGGACATCATCTGACTGTAGGTCCTGGTGTTTTGTGTTTGGAAAGTGGTGTTCACTGCTCACATCCTGGACAGCTGAGCATGAGCCAACAGTGCCCAGGTGGCCAAGGAGGCCACCAGCCCCCGGGCTTGTGTCAGCCCTGGTGTGGCCAGCAGGAGCCGGGCAGGGATGGGGCCCCTGTGCTCGGCCCTGGGGAGGCCCCACCTCGAATGCTGGGCTCAGGTTTGGGCCCCTCGGGACAAGAAGGGCCTTGAGGGGCTGGAGCGTGTCCAGAGAAGGGCAGCGGGGCTGGGGCAGGGTCTGGAGCACAAGTGTGCTGGGGGGCGGCTGGGGGGGCTGGGGGGGTTTAGCCTGGAGAAGAGGGGGCTGAGGGGAGCCCTTCTCGCTCTCTGCAGCTGCCTGAGAGGGGCTGGAGTGAGGGGGGGGCTGGTCTCTGCTCCCAAGTCACCAGTGACAGGACGAGAGGAACCGGCCCCAGGCTGCGTCAGGGGAGGTTTAGGTTGGATATGAGGGAAAATGCCTTCCCTGCCAGAGGGGTCAGGCCCTGGCACAGGCTGCCCAGAGAGGTGGGGGTGTCACCGTCCCTGGGGGGGTTCAAACACCGTGCAGCCGTGGCACTTGGGGCCATGGTTTGGGAGACATGGTGGTGTTGGGTTGATGGTTGGACTTGATGATCCTAGAGGTCTTTTCTAACATTAATGATCCTATGAGTCTATGACCAAGGGAGGGTTGCTCACCGACTGGGAGAGATACCCACTGCAGGTCAGTCTGTGGCATCCCACCATCTTTGATCACTTTGACTAGGGGAATAGGGACAGGAGAGGTGCCAGTGCTGGAGACGTGTGTTCAGCAATAAGGACTCAGGACTGTATCTTGCCCTGCCGGGGTCTACCCACCCTTGCAGTCTGCTTCTGCCCGAGTGTCCAGGGAAAACTCAACAGCAGCGAAGACAACGTGACACCCACTATTCACCCATGGAGGGGGAAATGCCATTAGCAGTCTAATTTGAGGTTTTGCTCCTTGTGTCTCCTTAGCAGCAGACCAGCAAACCAGCCGGAGTACAGTTAGCAACATACAACGTGCAAAACAGGATGGACAGGGCTGATTAAATAAGAGCGCATTGTAGCTGTAAATAAGGGACCTTAAATGAAATCTGTCACAACTGTTAGGCTACAGCCGCAAGTAAAGGACAAAGAAATATCTACAAGAGCTCAATAATGCAGACAGTAGGTTCTTTATGACTGCCTCAAAAGGTGCAGTGAAAATGTCTTTGGCTTTGTGGGAGTTGTGACGAAAGCCCGTGATAATGTGTGTAGCAATAGTTTTCATAAAAATCTTTTAAAAAAGAAAGATTAATGGAACTTATGCTTTTAGGGCCAGATTTTCCAAAGCAATTCACCGCTGGGCTATCTCAGCTCCCATTGGAGTCAACAGGGGTTATACCTCCAAAATCAATGGAGGAGCAGAGTTGCTGATTCTGAGAGCTTCTGAAAAGCTCATTCCTCGTATAGTTTTGGCTAAGAAGGCAAACAAATAAATACCCCCATCAAAAAAAAAAAAGAGCCCTATCCCCAAAAGCCCAGCTTCTCCCATCCTTCCTTGTAGGGAGAGAGGAGAGGATTATTTCAATAATCCTGCCCTAAACCTGGAGGAACGTTAATCATACCAGTGGATTTACATCCATGATCGAGGGGGGCACACGGATTCCTATTTCATGGGGAGCTGATGGGCAGTTCAGCATCAAGGGATGCTGCTCCACCACATCTCCTCCTCCCACAGCAAAACCAGGGCTTGTAAGCGGTACAGCTGCCACAGTCTGTTCCCATTGCATCTCTTAAAGTGCCTTTGCAGCCCTCCAAGCTCCGGGTGAGCCAAGGGGATGGGTGGGAGACAGGAGAGGATGGAAGAGGGGAGCAACACAATCCTTTTAGACAGTGTAAATAGACAGAGCAGGAGCCTCAGGAGGAGCAGTGCTTGGAGATGCCTTGGCTGGAGCAGAAAGAGGCACTCAGGGCATGACACAAGTAGGTTTTTCTGCCTCCCACTCTCTACATCATTATAGGAGGCAGAGCAGAAAGGCAAGGAGTCATCCACCTCCCCTGCCCGCAAGGCTTGTGGAGATGCTGCCTTCACCTGCTCTTGCTAGCACGCACAGACCTGGCCTGCTCTGAGCGCCAACGCGGCAAAAGACTTCGTGCTTCTCAAATGAAACGGTTTCGTCTCTAAACGCATCCTTTGCAGGGCAGCGAGGGGTGAACACAGGTCTGCAGCCTCAGGCAGGGAAACAGCCCCAGGAGACCTGCTCCTTCTCCTTCTTCCTCTGCGCTCCGCATGTGCTGTTACACCTTCCTTTTTCATATTTTTCATAGTTCTATCTTTCCATTTGCAAATGATTGCTGGCTTTCAGGGGCCAGACATTAGTAATGCAAACCTGGCTGGTTTGGCTTTCTCTTACCTACCTCTGTGGACCGTCCATGCTCTGTGGCCACATTGCAAGGAAGCAGCTTCCGTGGGAAGGAGAGTCTTGCTTCATGGCCTGCTTTCTTGGCCTGCCAGACTTGAGCTGCTGTCTAATTCTAAGCAAGTTTGGAGAATTTCTCTGCATTTTGTCTTTGCTATCAGACTTCTGGCTATCTTTCCAAACAAAGCTGCCTGCCCATTGCTTTGCAAGTGATTCCTTGAGCCCACGTTCCCCTTTGGCTTTGGACTACATGGGTTTGACTGCAGTCCATGGACACAGCCTTCTCCACTATAGGTGTTTCACAGAATCACAGAGTATGTGAGTTTGCAAGAGGCCTCAGGAGATTGCCTAGTCACCTCTCCTATTTTTTCTTTGGGTTTCAAAACCATCAAATAGCTCTCTTTTGGGAACTTATCACTGGTACCACTCTTATTCACTTCTTGTACAGTTTTGTCCCCAACAGTGCAGTGATAAAAATATAATTTTTTTTCCCTATGTATTGTTATCAGCCATGTTCACCTCTGCAGTTGGCCTCAGTTCTTCTTCCCATGCCTGCATGGGGGCTTTTCTCCCTGGCAAGCATGTGCTCCTGGCTGCCTTAATCTCTCCACGCTGCCTGTTCAGATTCACTTTCTGGATGCTGGGTTGTTTGCCTGTTAATTAGTCTTTCCCATGCTGCAAGTCTGGCGATGCTGCCTCCTGCCACCATGCTTCATGTACCACCCGCTGCAATACAGTACGAAGGGACTCCATGTTTGCAAAACTAAATGGCCTATTTATTAAATGAACTATTTATAGAAATGCTGAAACCTAGGAGACGGCACCAAAGCCTGAGTATCCACTTAACCTTTGTGTCCTGCTTGACATGATGCCTGCTACAGCCGTGGTAACTCCCCCTCCTGCCTGGTCAGCCTGGCAGTCCAAAAGCACAACCACATTTATTTTGCTGATATCTGAGCACAATGTATTTATTCTCGTGATGCTTAGGGACCTACCGACGGTGGGATCTCAGTGTTGTGGGCCGTGACTATGTCTTCCCACCCAAGGGATGCCTTGGGACAGAAACATCCTCAGTTTGCAAACAGTTAATTCCTTTTCTGTCACGGTTAATTCAACCAAATGGAAAGTTTAAGAGAACTGTATCTTTTGTGATGGTTTAACCCATTCCTTCCCTACCAACCCCCTGCTCGTGCTTTTCTTTCTGGTGACACCTTGCCTCTGACCAGGGGGAATGCCAAGGCAAGCAGGGCTGGCAAAAGTTTCCCTCTCGCACTCTAGGGCTGTGCTCCTGGCCTTCAATCACACATCTGTGCACAATGCTAAGGATTAATTTAATCTGGCTCACTAAATAAATGCTGGGGAGATCCCCCGTCCCAAAAGGCTCCTTAATTTATCAAGTTAAATGGCAACAAGATCCTAGCTGCTGAATTGGCCAAACTCAGCCTGGAAGTCAGTGCAAGACCAGATCACAGAATCCCAGACTGGTGGGGGCTGGAAGGGACCTCTGGAGCTCACCCCGTCCCACCCCCTGCTTGAGCAGGCACCCCCAGAGCAGGGGCACAGGGCCGCGTCCAGGCGGGGGGTGAATGTCTCCAGGGAAGGGACCCCACAGCCTCTCTGGGCAGCCTGTTCCACCCAGAGACATCCATGTGGGGATGGCAGCTTGGATATAGGACCTACGGGAGCCCCATGCCCTTCTGGAGCAGCAGCAAGAGGCTAGGTGGCATCCTCAAAGCTATCTCAAGGGGTACAGCACAGGCCACTCAGGGAGATGCATCCTTGCAGGTGTGAAACAGGAGGGTGTTTTGGAGGCCACCAACAGGGCAAGTTTCTGCAATGTTGGGCGAGTCAGACCTTCCTCCCTGTTGGCAGTGGCTGGCGGTGCAGTTAAAGGTAGCCCAGCTCCAGCCCCACAGCAGTGCTCTGCCGTCACACCTTCCCCCCAGGGCTTTCTTGCAGGTTCCCTTCATTATTCCTTTTCCCTCCCGCCTTTGCCTACAGTGTGAGGTTGTGCTTAGGGATAGACCATGGCCTCGGTTCCATCTGCTCCACTGCTCTGGCACCCGCACAGGGAAGGAGTTTTCCCTCATATTTAAGTGGAACTTCCCGTGTTCCAGCTTGTGCCCGTGGCCCCTTGGCCTGGCGTTGGGCACCGCTGAAAAGAGCCCGGCCCCATTGTCCTGAAACTCATACCTGTGGCCAGGGTACCCAGCAAGGCTGATTTCAGGCTACTGTTTGGGGGGTGGAAGAGAGTTGCCTTCGCTATGAGCAGCCGTGTGCTGAGTTAAACTTCCCTTCCTAGTTGGTCTCAATGAAAACAGTATGTATTTGTATTAGTAGTATAGATATAGAATATAATAGAATCGGCCAGTTTCACTAAACAGTATCCTTTCCAGTTTTGCTCTTTTGTTAAGTAACAAATCTCTAGAAGACTTTCCAGACAACCCAAAAGAGCTTTATTAACTAACTGCCAATAATCCCATGTTTTTCACAGAAGGAGGGAGCCTGATGAGATCCAGGCAGGAGTTTCTCATTCTCACTGAGTTTCCTATACCAGTGTTTCATGGGTTACAGCACGTGACCTGCCCTGAAAATGTGATCCCTGTCAGTTGCTTTTCCACTGGAAGAGCTACACCAGAGGATAAGCCATCTCTTCCACGCAGCTACCTGTGCTTAGTCCTACCTATGCTGTCAGTTGGCCCAAAGACTTCGGCATCTGGCTGAGGCATCTCTTTGCAAACACTGTATTTCTGTGAAGTAATGGTCCAATAGACAGTCACGACCTTGTTTATGAGCAACTGACACCACTCACTGGATATTTTTAGTAGACTTGAAACTGCAGGCACCCTGTGTACACCATGGTGGTCAGCAGTGATTGTTGGTGACTGCAACCCATGCTGTGTTTCCAGCCAGCTCTCCAAGATGCTGCTGTGGCTTGTGTTGTTGTGATCCTGTTGGCCTTTCTCAGACATCCCTTGGACGTATCACTTATTGGCTCCCTTCTGAGTCTTAAGTTGAGTTACTTGGGATGCCTAATCATATGAACGCCATAATTGCCGTGTACGTCAATCACATCGCATGCACGGTCGGCTGTCACAACTCCGCTCCTGCTTCCTAATGGCGTTCTGCTTTCAGCCACATTAATGACCGTAATTATTTTCCTAAGCATAAATTGTTCCTAATGTCCGTAGACATTTTTAGCATGATAGCACGGCAAATGATGCATCCATGGGACAGGATGAAGCCAAGGAACAGATCTTTCAAACCCTGTTAAATGTCAGGCACACATATTATTTACAGGGCGCTTTAGACTGTGCTGTGTTACTCCTGTTGTTGGTTTGGAAGTGCAACCAGTTTGTCGCTTCTCTTCGGCCTTTTCTGGCTGTGATCAAGGGCGGTCTTGGTGTGCGTTTCCTTTGCCCACAGCTCAAAGCTAGATATTTCGCTCAGGCAAAGGAGGACACTCAGTAGGTCTCTTTCAATTGCTGGTCACTGAGTGCGGGGGCAAAATGATTTGCAAAATTATTAGATATTTCAAAGGAATCTATCAAATCGAATTTGTCTCAGATAATTAAGCACTCCAATTGCTGATTATAGGTTTTTTGAAACCTGTGCAGTTTTGTTTTTTCATACCCATCACTCCAGCTAATCTTCATTGTTTTAGTCTCTGCTTTGGGGCTTTGTCAAAAGTATCTGCAGCTCAGACAGAATGTGAGTCTTGGTGTAATTTTCGTGGAAGACTTCATCACACATGATTAACTCATTTGTAGTCTTAATTAGATCTTGATCCTGGATGACTGTTGAAAGATCTATAAGTTGATATTTGATTATTGGAGTAGTTAATTGTGCCCTGGGCACAGGCCCCAAGGCTCGACTCTGCAAGGTTGGCACCATACGCAGAAACACACAAGGTAGTTCTGCAGCATCCGTGTCGGGGACAGGCCTGAGTGAGGGCTGATTACTCCTGTTCTTGGGACTTCATCACCACTCAGGGTTTGCAAAGTTTTTCCTCAGGCTCCAGCATCCTAAAATCAGACTGTTGTTGGAGAACCTTTGCTCCCATTAAAGCGTTTCTCTCACACTTGTGAAGAAAAGCAATTCAAGTGCTGCCCGTGAGCTCGAAACTTAAATAAAGTCTCTGGTATTATTAGTAATGCCATCCATTTGGAGAGGTAAAGATACCTGTTTCTGAAGAGCTGGGGTTAACTGTATTTTCTGTGCAGGACTGAAAATCCCAGGGAAGCAGGAGGCTGCGTGTAAGAGGAGGTTTCTGGGTCTGGCTGACTTCCGAGCAGCGCAGCCTGCCCCGGGGGTCCTGGTGCTCTCAGAAGTGGTCTCAGCTGCCATTTCTGAAGGCAGGTCCCCTTTGAGCACCGCTGTTGATTATGGATGTTGTGACCCTGGTGACTGTCATCCACAAACTGAGCTCAGCCCAGCTTGGGAGTGGGCAGAGGTGGTCGGCGTGTGCGTGTGGGTGCACGCAGATGGCTGCCCCGTGCCTGGGCTGGTCCTTACCCAGGGGTTGTGCACCTTGGGAACAGATTTCCAGTTGTGTTTTCTGGCCCTGAGGCCAACTGATGCAATCTATCCGTGCCTTTACTATCATGTCTCCTGCCCCTCTGTCCTTGCATCTTTCTCAAAAGCGAGTGTTTCCACCCAGCCTGCAGAGTGGGAACTGTCCCCCACCCAGGCCACCTCCCACACCAATCTCAGGAATCGTTTTGGGTCATTGGTTGCTGCCGTGGGACAAAATGCTGCTAGGAACAGTGTAACAAGATAGACCACCAAGCTGTAGTGCCAGTGGCTTGGCACTACACCTATGGAGGTGTTTGCTGGCTGCAAAGCCCTTCCTACACAACTAAGTGATGAATGGGCTGGAGGAGGGGTTTAAACTCAGCGAGCTGCTTAGGAAGGGTTTAGGAAGGGCAGAGCCTGCGTGAAGGAGGGCAACAGGCTGCTGACCTTATTCCCTCTCCTTCTTGGCACAATTTTCCAGGGTTTTGGGTTGAAGGGCTGGTTTTGGCAAACTTCAGGGATTGCTAGATCTGGTCATGACAGTGGGCTCAGGCTAATCCTCTGTTAGCTGACAGCGTAGATACACCCAAAGGAGTGCAGAGGGTCTCCCAGGTATCCTAAAATGGAGAAGCCCTGCTCTTCTTGCCTTACACATGAATACCTATGTACATTGGGATGTGCCCTGCATCGTTTCTGCCTGGAGGGAGCTCCAGCTGCTCAGCATTGCATCGCGACACAGCTAGGCAGGAAGGCTGCGACCAGCTGCACCACCTGTTTTTCAAATTGGGCTCGTTTTATGCACTGATTCATTGCAGGCAGAGCTAAATCCAAATGTTAGGCAGGAGGTAGGACTGATCCTGTGGATTTCCTCAGCCCGATGAGTGTTAATTTGATCCATGCTGCTGTGGCAGGGGGGAAACATGGGGGCGGTATGGCTGAACATTGAGATTCTGAAAAGGGTGATGGAGAATTTAATGGATCTTGGCAGCTTAATGCTCCATTTTTCTTGTGATTCCCCCTCGTTTCTTATCTCTCGTATTTACATAAATTATGTGGGCTCCAGGGAAGCTGCTAGGCATAGAAATTTAATCAACCTGATTCTCAGGAGCCTGGTCACTGTGCAGCAAAAGAGAAAAGTGGAGTGGAAAAGGAAAAAAAAAAAAGAAAAAAAGAAAAAAAAAAAGAAAGAAAGAAATCATCAGAGCACAGGATGTGTCAAAAGGGACTGTTAATAACACCAGCCCCGAGCCCCGTTCAGCAAGGAGGTGGATTTCAGGAGCGGGGAAAGGATGACATCACCTTTTGCTGCACACAGGTTTTTCTGGCAAGCGAGAGAGAGCTGGCTTTTACGCGCGGCAGGTGAACAGCAGCCAGGGAGGCAGTTTAACCGCTCTCAGCCCTGCACAGCAGCACTTTTAATTTGGGGATGCTTATGGGGAGATCCTGGCATGGGATCTCCTCTTGTAACACTTTTCCCCTGTGGCCAGGCTCCTTCTTCCAGTTCTTCAGCAATGCTGTTAGAGGAGGGCTGGGATAAAAGGGCTGGGGAAGAAGTCGGTGCAGAATTGCCCGGCTCCTCCTCGCAGGATGACATAATGCGTGGTGTGGTCTCTGAACTCATGGTTTGCAGAGGAGGGGTCTGCTGGGATGCAGCGTGGTTAGAGGTACACCCACATATTGGTCAGGGGTGCTGGGTCGATTCAAGCAGGGGTGGAAATTCAGGAGGAAAACAGTGAAGGGGGAACCACCCCTGATTTCCCTACCTGATTTTGAGCGCTCCTGCCCTCTCCGCATTTGAGAGGCAGACCCTCCCCTTCCCAATGCAGCTCACCCTCTGCTTTTGTATATATAAAAAAAGTTCCTTTGTTTCAGGGTGGATTTTCCATTTTATTTTGAGCTAACTGCTGACATGGGAGATTGAAACACTTGAGTTTTAACATGTCAGACTAGAATTCTTATACTTTTCTGCTCTTTCTTTGATGCCTTTTTATTTCTAATGCAAAACTGTTACCCAGGTTCATACATCACTTCCCTTGCCTCTAGCCATTTTTCAGGTCAACATTGTTTCTCCAAGATGTTGGGATGTTCAGGCTGAATCATAGAATCACAGAATGCCCTGAGCTGGAAGGGACCCACAAGGATCATCAAGTCCAACTCTTGTCCCTGCACAGGACACCCCAAATTTACAGGAACATCAGGAAAAGCTTTTTCTCAGGAGATAATGCAGCACTGGAAGAGATATTCAGGAAAGTGCAGGCGTCTCCACACCTGGAGGTTGTCAAGACCTGGTGAGCCCACACCATGGCTGACCTCAACAGGTGTTGGACATAGTCTTGCTTCGCGCAGACGGTCAGACAGAGACCTCCAGATTTCTCTTCCACCCAATGTTTCGCTTGTTCTCTGCAACCTCAACCAGGCAGGAGATCTGTTGGGCTGGTTTTCCACCCGAATACTGCATGACACAACACCAAGTACTTGACAGAAGTCCTTTGCAGTTATCCTTATCAACCAAACCTGACCTCTGAGCAAAGACAGATGGGAGAGTTTTGTTGTGGGGATTTCAGGCTGCCATTGAACACTGCGCTCTGTTACTGATCCTGGTCTCCACCTGCCTGCTTTCCCCACGTTGGTGGCACGATCAGCAAGCCCAAGAAATACTTTGGAAGAGCCCCATTAAATTTCTTTCTATTCTTTCACTGCCGATGATCTGGGAAATTACACTAGCTGTCAGTGTTGAAGATGGCTTTATCGGATGCTGGGCTTATCACAGCTCACCTTATGCATGGTGACAGGCTGCACTGACTGCATTATTAATCTGACAGGCAAATGCTCCCGCGCAAGGGGGAGTGGGCCAGGATATGAACCATTAGATCCAAAGATCTTCCTTGCCAGGGTGTGGAGGGGGACCATCCCTCCCTGTCTTGCCCATTAGCTGGACTGACTGCTGTCTAGGCTGCTGCTGCCAAACTGCTCAGGAGAATTGGGTCTGATGACCAAAATGCTGCTCCAAAGTCCATGGAAGCATGACGAGACCCTCATTGGCACCAGTGAAGAAGTGTTTTGTCTGTTCTTTGTGTTCAGTGGTGGTTAATGAGACAACTGAGGCGGGTTTGAGGAAGCCTTTATCATTAATCTACTGTTAGTCTAGAGCACAAGGCTTTTTTCCCCTTTGTTTGTTTTCTCCTGAAGTATCCCTCTTTCAGGTCTTTATAGCTCTCCATCCCAGTTCTGGGGTAGTGTTGATTCAGCCCATATAGAGTTGGCCCAGCACTGACAGCGGAGCAGAAGCAGTAAGAGCTCCACAGTGACACTCTATAGTGAGAGATGTGACGCAGAGTAAGGTATTATTAGCAGCTGATGCCTTCTTGGCTGGTGTAGTAACCCATCCCTTCCACTATGGACAAGAACAAGGCTTCATTCTTCTGGGTGTTTTAAAAGAAATTCAGGGTATTCATGTTTTTGACATACAGGCAGTGGTGGCTACAACATAGGGTAACTGGGATTCTTGAATAAACAGCATGAACGGAGCGGAGGGCCATCTACCTTTGGGAAAAACAAGAAGATATAAATATTGGGAGTCATCTAACCAGAAGAAAACCTCCACACTGTAGACACTTATTTCTGAGCTGTTACTTTGTCCCCCCTTTACAGTTAATGGAGGGAAACACGTATCTAAAGTAGCTCAAATGCATTTCTCTCAGCTGATTACAGAAAGGACCTGGGGCAACTGACTCAAAGGTAGACGCTTATATTTTAGTCACCTAAGGTTCAGTTCAGCTGGTTGCATTATTCATTACTTATTACTTTTTCAGGCTCAGCATTTTGCCTAAATACAGGTGCCTAGCATCACTTGAGATACCCAGAGACATCCATGTGGGGATGGCAGCTTGGATATAGGACCTACGGGAGCCCCATGCCCTTCTGGAGCAGCAGCAAGAGGCTAGGTGGCATCCTCAAAGCTATCTCAGGGGGTACAGCACAGGCTACTGAGGGAGATGCATCCTTGCAGGTGTGAAACAGGAGGGTGTTTTGGAGGCCACCAACAGGGCAAGTTTCTGCAATGTTGGGCGAGTCAGACCTTCCTCCCTGTTGGCAGTGGCTGGTGGTGCAGTTAAAGGTAGCCCAGCTCCAGCCCCACAGCAGTGCTCTGCCGTCACACCTTCCCCCCAGGGCTTTCTTGCAGGTTCCCTTCATTATTCCTTTTCCCTCCCGCCTTTGCCTACAGCGTGAGGTTGTGCTTAGGGATAGACCATGGCCTCGGTTCCATCTGCTTGCACGAAGAGCCACGTCAAGGCCAGCTTTTTACCCGTGAGGGTAAAAAGTCAGCTCCAAAATGACCATCTTGGTAGTTGCTTCTGGAGGCACCAAGGTAGAGCCAGGAGTGTCGAGGTGGCCCAGGAGCAGAAGCATCTGCTAGGTCTCTCCGTGTCTTCTTCACAAAAGGACACTAGATTTTATCTCCATAATGTCACACACGCAGGGAAGAAGGCTGGTACATCCTGCAAGCACAAGTCTGCCCAGAAACCTTATCCTACTGAGGCTGGAAATACGGAACAGCTGAATCACAGCTCCTAGGAAAAAAACATCATGACATTTCTGTAATCCTGTGGGGTTTTAAGCTTTCTTTTCTGAAAAGTTGAATTTTCCTTTGAAAAATGTGGATCAGACCCCAAAACTTTCAGTAGTTTTAGTAGCTGAGAGGTGTATCCCATTCCTGGTTCCTCTTATAGTCCAAATTTCTACCAGTCACTATAGGAAAATATTTCCTAGAAGAAAGGCAGCCACGTGGAACTGCAGATCAGGAAATTCTGGCTGCATATATCCTCAGTAAATAAAACAGAGCCTTTTGGCCACATCCACTTTATTATGGATGTTCTTACCCTCCAAAACAGAGTGCCCGTATCAGGACTGCTGTCTCTGCCCACATTAATTCCTGAAGCTTGCCAAAAATTTGTGAAAGAATGGGCAAAAGCTATAGCAAGAACCATCCTAAAGAAGCTCAGATGAAAAAGTGTCACTCTTAAGACCTTGATTTACTAACACAGACGTAATCTCTCTGTCCAGAAGATTATGGGCCCAAACATAGGATCTGTTGCATGCCTGCGTGACTCATCGGGATAGGATGGTTGTGGCACGCTTGTCGGTCACCAGAGGCACCCAAGATGTGTCCGGCATCACGTTGCCTTGGCTTGTTTCCTTAGCCTGAGAAGCAGGTAGTGACAGCTAAGTTAGTCTTGTGGCCCCCTTCAAGCTGGAGCCAAACTTGGGCCCCAGATCACTTCCGAGGTCTGATTGCACTGACACAACGCGCCAAAGACAGTAGGAGAGGCAGGGCTCTTCGAAATGTTTGCAGTGGTGTATCTCCTGTAATATAAAGAACAGCTTTGTACTATGGTTTTCTTCGAAAGTTTAATTTAAAAGTTCTCTTTCTTTCTTTCTTTCCTTTTGTCCTTTGAAAATATGAGGATAAAGGAGATGGATAAAAATAAAATAGAAGTGAAGTTAAAGCATGCAAATGTTGATTAAAAAATATCAACCCACTCTGCTGTGAAATGCTAACAATGGTTCCCATGGCTCCTGTCTCCCGAGCCAGAATAGCCCCACTGGGTGAACTTTTGATTTCTGAAAGCACAGGCACTTCTTGAATGGGCACCATTAGTTACTCACACCCAAAAGGGCATTATCTGCTGTAGGAGATAAAATCACCTAGTGAGCACCCCTGTTTGGAAAGTGATGTCAGTCAGATTCCGACTTGAAACAGGTTTCACATCTTTGAACAGCATGGGAGCATGGTAATGGGAATAAATCACCAACAGGGACCATGACTTTTTATTTTTTTGTTCAATTGTTTGCATGGATAAGCCAAACCTGGATAGTTTTCTGGAAGCCAAAACCCATCATAGGGATCTAATGACGTTCTCAAGTGAAATTCCCTACCCCAGGTGCTAAGGGCAATCACTCCAGCAGCTCATTACCGTCCTGTTATTTCACCTCCCACTCTGTGCATCCGTGAAGAAAAATAAAAAACCCCCAAACAGTCATTTATTAAGTATTTAATTCTCACTTTCACTTTGCCCACTTCACAGCAGTATTTAGCACTAACACAGCACTTCAGCCAACCTGTGGAAATTTCACAGCGTTTAGTGTGTCTGGCAATTGAAGAGTAGTAGTAACCTCAGTGTGTTCCTCCAGAGCTTGCTCTTTTACCTCCTCCTTCTTTCTTTCCAACAGGTCAGCAGATTTCTACTCGCAATCAATACAATCGCTAGAAAAACATCAGCCTCCAGTAAAGATCCCCCGATCCATTTGGTAGCCGGCGTGCAAGGCAGGGAGCAAAGGTCGAGAAAGTGGAAAGAGTTGTAGGTTGTTTATAAGATCTTGGACCAGCTGCAGGGCTCCCTGCTGAAGACACAGCAGCAGGTAGCTTTGATGCCCCCGACCACCTTCCTCCGATCACGTGGCCCCAACATGCAATGAGCGTGTGTTGATATTTGCAGCCAGAAGATGGGATGGGGACAAATCACATTTCAGCCCCGACAGCTTCTCCCTGAGCAACTCTGGGGCTTCAAGTGCTTCAACTGGGGCAGCTTTTTAGGGAGCCCTGGGAAAGCCAGGGCAAAGCCATGGCTGCCCAAGATCTCAGCGTATTGGGTACCTCTGCTGCAGTCACAAGCAGCAGGCTCCGCAGAGGCTGCCCTGCAGCTGCTAACTCAACTTTTGGGTCAAATTTAATGAGAAACTTGAAATGAGCCAGGCTTGGCATTGAAAAAAATAACAGTTGTGCTGGGCCAGACAGCTTTAAAGTCGATCAGGCGCAGGTTGAGCAACAGCAGGATGGTCTAAGAACGAGGCAAGCACATGATGCTGCATCCCAGGATGCTCCTGAAGGGCCTTCCTGAGCTAGATGTGGTGCTGCCAAGTTGCTAACAGAATTTTCCTCAGCGGTTGAATTTGCCTTTTGGTTTTTTTTTTTCAAAATGCTTGGCAGCATAAGGAGTTGCCCAGTTTAACTGTGCTGTATAGGAAAAAAAGGAACCTTCCTTTTGCTAGGCTTGAACTGTCACCTGAGCATTTCATGCAAGGCTCCTCCCTCTTGCTAGGGAAATCCGTCATTTCAGGGCGCTCGTCATTTTACAGCTGTTTGTGTTATATCCCATCAGTTGTCCCTTTTCTGGACTGAAGAGTCTTGGTCTCTGTGACAGCTTTTCATACAGAAACTGCTCCATCTCTCTGACCACCTTCACCACCCTTTTCTGAACCTTCTCTAGTTCTGCTACATCCTTTTGGAGATGAGTGAGGACACAAACACACAGCACGCAGGATCCTGGACAGAGAAGCAGCAGCGTGATTTCTTGTTTGCTTTCTTCCTTTCTCAGTCCTCCCTTTTATCTGATTTTGCTCTTCTGACCCATTCCCGAGCTGTGCCAGTAGCACAAGCCGCGGTGGCTGCAGGGCTGGCAGAAGCACATTGCAGCCGTCTGGCTGAAGAGGATGCAGTGCAGTGAGAAGGTTTCCAGCCCTCCTTTTACAGCCTGCAACGCTTTTCCCCCCTCTCTGCTCTGCCTAGCTGCGATTGCTCTGCCTTCTCCCACTTTCTCTGGCTGGCACAGATGGCTGGAGGTTTTTCTGAAGCTTGAAAACACAGTGTAAAGACACTGAGGCCACCGTATTCCTGCGTGAGGCTCAGCTTTACGGAGCAAGTGGTTGGCCACCACGGCCATCCCCATCTCTTCCCATTGATCTGGCGTGGGTTTGTTGCAAACAGGTTGGGGGATTTAATTAGAAGCAGCAAAACATTTTGATTTATGATTCCTACCTGCCATACCTCCTCCCCTCCCTCTCTGCTGTCCAGCTTCATGCTTGCCAGAGCAGATATTTTTAATATATATATTTTTTATCACGAGCCACCCCTTCAGCGCTATAGGCAAAGCTTTTAGCAAGGGAAAAGATGCCCAGCTTACAAGTACCTCTCCAGTTTCTATGGCTTGCTGTAGTGATTTTGCAGGAGAGGCAAAGGGCTGTATCCTGGCTGTTGCTGTTCCCTCTGCAGAGAGAGGTTCACCTCTTCTCACAGCATCATCCCGCGGATGTCCTGGGTGGCACATCCATCCTTCGCCGTGGTGCAGAGCTGTTCCTTTTTGCCCTGGCTTGCACCTCTTCCAGGGCAGTGCTCTGTGCCTGCTTTCCCCCTTACCAGGCATCAAGGCATTAATAAATTAGCCCCTCTGGCCAGCTACCCTTGAGTTTTTCAAAAGCTGAGCTAAATCCCAGGGTAGGGGCAGCAGGAGGGAAACACCTCTGCAACCACCGAGTTTGCCAGATCTGCGTCTGAGCTTAGATTTGACTCATGAATTAATATGAAAGAGATTCCACTATATATTTTGGGCTGGGATGCGTGTGTGTATGTATATAATCAAATGAGTCATTTCCACACTCATTTGTAGGTCAAATATAAAGTCACGCCTCCCAGAACAAAGACTGGGAGATGGGATTCGTGGTAAAGGGGATGCAGCAGAGGGATGCAGGGATGGGGTGGCTGGTCCCCGTCGCATGGCCACAGCAGGACAGGCTCCTCCATCCATCCCGAGCAGCCAGGAGCAGCGATATGATCTCTGCTGTGGCGTTGCTGCAGTGGCTCTGGGGAGACTGTCCAGACCCGCCGTCTGCAGCTCGGGAGGGAAACCAGAGAAAGGCAGGGGGGTAACGGAAGGACTGAAAGAGGTGCCAGATGGTGAGCAAAGTTCAGCTCATGTAACGCCTCGGAGAGTGTGGGGACGGGGGAAGGGCAGCAAGAGCTTGGCCTCAGTCTCTTGATGCCTCCGTGTGGAGCAGGAACCCGATAAAGTGACTTTTCTCCTCATGTTTAGCTGCAACAAAGGGTACCAAGACCTAGCTGCTTCCTTGGGTCACTAGTGAGAAACCCTTTGCCTTTCCAAAGACAATGATTCAATTTGTATTAAGTTACGGCCACCCTTATTTTATTTTATTTTATTTTATTTTATTTTATTTTATTTTATTTTATTTTATTTTATTTTATTTTATTTTATTTTATTTTATTTTATTTTATTTTATTTTATTTTATTTTATTTTATTTTATTTTATTTTAATAACGTTTTGCCATGATAATACATGATACGGTAATGGGTCATCCCACTGAACACTACAGATGGCACACACTGAATATGAAGTTCAAAAAAAGTGAAATACAACCAGGAAGAAAAAATTTTACCAAGAAGTGACATTTCCTAGGTTTCTAAGAAGAGCTTTCCCAAATCATCCCAAAGGTCTTTTACAGAAAAACTTCAAAATACTCATTTATTCCAGCTTGGCCTCAAAGCTGATTTCCCATATTTATATCAGACAGCAATTCCTGGTTTGACCTACTCCACCAGCAGGAGATTGTATAGATGTATAAATAAACCATGTATATGGTCATATATATGTTAGACATACACGTGTATTGTTTATTCCTGTAAATACATAGGTCATAAAGGAGGTTTTTATTCATTCATTTATATATGCCATATACGTCTGTGTGTGTGTGTATATGTGTATACAGGTGTATACACCTATAATTACTACATAAGCCATAGATATATATGCATATAGGTTGGTACATATATATGAATCTGTGTCTATGATTAAGGGCATGTATAAAGGTATGTGGTTTATTTATTCATTATATATTTTTCTGTGGGATACATAGTCCTGTGTGGTGCTTATAAATTTAAAAAAAAAAGAAAAACAAAAACTGTTTAAAAATTCATTCCAGAGTCATTACATGAAGAGCCTTGTGGGTAAAATCCTGGGAAAGATGAAAGTGGGGCAGTGGCCTAGTGTCAGAAAATGGATTTGGGTGAATATGAGGATGATTTCTAAATAGGAGAGCGGTTGGACCAGAAGGATGGGATTCACCTCATCTGACTTGGTATTTTGGCAATGGAGATATTTCCAAATGAGGTATATAATATATAATTAAACTCATAATTTATCGCAGCCTAAAGCAGAGCTCTGAAACACATCAGATGGCCCTCACTGTGAAAAACCACAACTCTTTGTTCCTGTTGAACACAAAGGGTACGGCGCGTTACCAGCGCGGATGGGCGTGTGCGTGGTGGGTCCCTGACTGCCAGCTGGAAGGAACCCCGTCCCCTGCAGCCGTCGGAAGCACTGACAGCCATTCCTGCTCCTCTGCCCGTGAGTTTTGTGTACCACCCCATCCTCCCGCTCTCCATCCGCGAGAGAGAGCTTCCTCCGGAGGATGACTCAGTGCAGGAGGCTTGTTTCGTGAGATGAGTCACCCTCTGCACTTGCCCCTTGCTCCCCCTCGGCTGCAGAGGAAGCCCGGTTGACATCAGATGTCTGATGTTGGAGACGCGAATAACCCCATGCCCCGAGCACGCACCGCGCGTCCACTCACCACAAACCCCAAGGCGCTGCCAATGTCTCGTGTCAAGCCGGTGACCCGCAGTACCCAAACCGCTAGAAAAACATGGACCAGAAGGAGAAACCAAGGGCACCGCCCCAGGGCTGGATGCGTTGCCGTCATCCGCCTAATAAGAGCTTTCCACATAGACCTCATCCTTGCCTGACTCCTCACCCAACCTCTCCTACTGCCTCTTTGACCCAGCCCTCACCTTCACGGGTGGTGATACCATCCTGGAGCGGTGCTGGGCCGTGGGAACCAGGGCTTAAGCCGCACCAGCTACAGGTTGTGCTCCCAGCGTGTCTCCAGAGGGGCTCGTTCCCATGAAGTCAGTCATGAAATATTTCCCTCGCCGAATGGTGAGCCTAAAACTTTTTGACAGGATCCCTCGAAGGCACTGTCAGCTGTGATTGTCTCGGACGTCGCACCCCAGGCACAGGCAGCCTCTCGCTGACTTGGGATGATAGAGGATGGAGCAAGGAAGGTTTTATTTTTTAGTGTACTTCCTTCTCCGCATGCCTGCCCATGCAACTTCATAGTGGTGTGGCATCGCATGAGTAATCCCCCAGGACTTACTCTACGCCAGGCAGCCTACGAGACACCCCGCCAGCTCCCAAGAGGCTTTACAGAGCCCAGAGCTCTTAACGTATAGTTGTGCTTTCACCGACTGATGTGGTGGGGTGGGTCCTTGAATGCCTGTGTCTGGGCAAAATACTCAAGACAAACAAGGCATTTTACAGTGAAGCTGCTTACTCTCCCCTGAAGGAAGATGCCCATTTGTCCAAAAGCAACTGTTTTAGGTGAGAAAATACCAGTGTTGGTAAAGTTTTCATGGGAAGGGTTTTATTTTGGGTCCAGGTTGGTCGTCTGGCTCCATATCCCGTCTTCTGAAGTAGCTAAGTGTGTCCATATGGGGATGGGGTGCATCTCCCATACCCTGGCTGGTATGGGGAACAGGGAGACCAAGAGGTAGAAGGCAGTTTTTCAGGTGTAGACATCGCTTTTCTGTCCCATCTGGCACAATTTTACCTTCTTGCCCTTATTTTACAAATGCCACCAAGCTGAGGAAGGCAAACCTCAGGAGATCGTGCTGTCCCATCCAGGATCTCCGTACCATTGTACCACTGAGGTTTTCGTTGAGTCGACGCTAAATGTCCACCCTGGCTAGTCCATTCACCAGTCACACTGTGCACCCTTTACGTTAATCCCAAAGTCATCTTGCACTTAAAATTCACAGACCCACCTACAAAATGCCTCTGAGGAAATGGGGGGTGGCACACACACTGATCAGAGGGGCTTTCTGCAACTGGGGTCTGCAGAAGCCATCCATCCCCAGCCCTTCTCCATCCTTTGGATCAGGCTGCGCCTGCCTGAGCACACCGGTTTTGATGAGTTGGGTTTTTTTTTAGAGCCTGGGAGGGGAGCGTTTTTCCTGTGAAAGCCACTGAACAGCAGGTTTCATCTCCCAAGCTGGCTCTCAAACACAGAGCAAAACCATTGCGGGCTCTTCCTCCGCTCATTAACACGCAACTGGGAGAGAGGCAGGAACTTCCTAATGACTCGCGGCTCGGGAGCGAGGAGCCGGCGCTTTTGTTATGTCGTGTCGGAGCCGGTTTCACCTTTGATTCCTCTGATAGTAGGAGGGGACTGCTGACAGCAAGTGCTGAAAGCAGGCATCGTCAGGAGAGGAGATGAAGGCCCAGCCTAATGCCTTTTTTATTTTTTTTGGTCCTGTGGATTTAAAGAGCTGGGCTGGGTAATCTGGAGGTTTGGACAGCGTGAAACACCTTGCTTTTGAATGGCTGTGGCAATTTAAATGGGGGAGCTCAGAGGCAGGTGATTTTTTTTTCTTCTTTTTAGCATGTTTTTACTGAAGTGATGATCATGGGAAGGGCTGGAGGTAACTAATACATTCTGCAATTTCTGCCCTGTTGTGGGAAAACAGGCTGAAAATCGGCCCCATAAGTCCGGGAGCGCTGGAGCAGTTCATTTGATGTGAAAGATACAGCTCTGGCTTTTCTGTCCATGTCACCAGAGGGTTTGAGCATCACTCCCCGAATGCAGGAGGATGAATAGGGTCCTCCACCATACCTTGTAATAGGTTGGTGAAGCCAACTGAGAGCCAGCAGAAGACCTGGATTCAGATCATATCCAACATAATTTGTGGGGCAACAGGCTGAAGTAAGCTTAGTTCATCACCTCCAGCCATTAACACCCCCTCCACAGCACTGGTTACAGGGCTGGTGACCATCATGCCCACAGTGGGGTGACACTTTGGCCATTCTGGCTCCTCCAAAGGGTACATCATAAGTGCAGGTAGCACCTGTCCTCCCAGAGGCCCATTACCTGGCCCACACGTGCTGGCTGGGCACAACCTCCTTTGGGGACAAGCCTGTGGTCCCCCAGGCCTCTGTCCCCCCCGCCACATCAATCTGATTTATGAGCAGGGATCTGAACTCCAGCCCTTACCCACCATGGGCTACTCTGTGAGGATCTGCTCTCACCGCTGCCTCCAGCATCACCTCTCTTAGTTTCCTCTTTGGTCCCACCAGTGAACAACAACAACAAAAAAAGAAGGTATGTGCATTGCTTCACTGGACTCCTGTTTAGTAGAAAGAATACCATAGTGATTTTAGGAGGTTTTTTTAATCCATCTAGGTAGGCACAATCACAGAGTCACAGAATGACAGAATCCCAGGTTGGAAGGGACCTCAGGGATCATCTAGTCCAACCTTTCTAGGCAGAGCCAGCCTAGACAAGACGACCCAGCGCCCTGTCCAGCTGAATCTTAAAGGTGTCCAATGTGGCCAAGTCAACCCCTTCCCTGGGGAGATTATGCCAATGGTGACTGTCCTCACTGTGAAAAACCTCCCTCTGGTGTCCAGTCGGAATCTCCCCAAGAGCAACGTGTGTCCATCCCCCCTTGTCCTCTCCATGGGACTCTGTGTAAAAAGGGAGTCTCCATCTTCTTTGTAGCTGCCCCTTAAGTACCGGTACATGGGGATGAGATCCCCTCTGAGCCTCCTTTTCTCAAGGCTGAACAAACCCAGCTCTCCCAGCCTGTCCTCATATGGCAGCTTCCCAGTCCTTTGATCATCTTGGTGGCCCTTCTCTGGACCCCTTCCAGCCTGTCCACCTCCTTTTTGTGCAGCGGGGACCAGAACTGCACACAGTGCTCCAGGTGTGGCCTGACAAGCGCTGAGTAGAGCGGGATGATGACTTCTTTCTCTCTGCTGGCGATGCCCTTTTTGATGCAACCCAGCATCCCGTTGGCTGCCTTGGCCGCAGCAGCCACTGTTTGCTCATGTTGAGCTTCCTGCCCACCAGGACCCCCAGGTCCCTTCCCACAGAGCTGCTCTCCAGCCAGGTGGATCCCAGTCTGTGCTGCACTCCTGGATTATGTTTTCCCAGGTGCAGGACCTTACACTTGTCCTTGTTGAACTTCATAAGGTTCTTCAATATCATCTCTCTCCACAGTCTCTGATCGTTTTACAATATAACCACACAGAAGATTGAAAGAGAAGCTGATTTTCAACCCAAAAATATGCTTCCATCCCCTTCCATGGGTAAAGGGTCTTTGAGAGCCATCCATGGAGTCTCCTTATTATAAACTTCAAACCTTTTAAAAAGCAGCTGGTTATTGGCTTTCAAGTGTAAAATAGGTAAAATATGGGACCTGACAGCCAGATTTTGTAGCTATGTTTAAACCATGGAAGTGATCAGTGCCAGTGACAATTCTCTGAGCTTGAGACTGACCTGTGCGGTCTGCTCGCAGTCACACGATCAAATCTCTCAGCCACCAAAATGATGTGGCAAGATCCCAAATGTTTTACTGTAAATGGTCCCTGGATTCAGCTAATCCCTCATCCACGCCTGGGAATTGTCTGGGAGAAGGCTAATTCTCCGAGCGCAGGGCTGTGCCAGGACCGTGCTCACAATTTAAGTGCGGACAGTCAGGCTTCAGCCCTTTTCTACGTTCCCACACACTGCTGAGTTTTCTGGCGTGGGTGTAGCCGTACTGTTCCTACAAAATGTCAAATGAAAGTTATTAAAAGTGATAGCGAAGGTGTGAAAAGTCCCAGTTGTCAAACCATTTATTTACTACAATACCCCATGAATTCAAGGAGATACCTCAAAGGGTACTTTATGTTCTGAAACGGCTGGGCATGTTCCTCTCCATCACTGAGCAGATGTCATGGTCCATTCCAGATTCACCTACCTTCCCTGTGTTTCTCATAGCTGATGTGGTACAGAAGTACATATTTAAATTGTAATACTGTTGTGGTTTAACCCCAGCCAGCAACCGAGCCCCACGCAGCCGCTCGCTCACTTCCCCCAGTGGGATGGGGGAGAGAATCAGAAGAGTAAAAGTGAGAAGACTCATGGGTTTATATAAAGACAGCTTAATAAGTGAAGCAAAAGCTGCGCGCGGAAGCAAAGCAAAACAAGGAATTCATTCACCCCTTCCCGTGGGCAGGCGGGGGCTCAGCCATCCCCGGGACAGCAGGGCTCCATCACACGTAACGGTGACTTGGGAAGGGAAACACCATCACTTTGAACGTCCTCCGCTTCCTTCTTCCCCCATCTCTATGTGCTGAGCATGACATGATATGGTGTGGAATATCCCTTAGGTCAGTTTAGTAACAACTGGCTGTGCCCCTCCCAGCTTCTTCCGTGCATCTCCAGCCTTCTCAGTCGGCAGAGCATGAGAAGCTGAAAAGTCCTTGACTTACCGTAAGCACTACTTAGCAACAACTACAACATCAGTATGTTATCATATTATTCTCATGCTTAATCGAAAACACAGCACTATGCCAGCTTCTAGGGAAAAAATTAACTCTATCTCAGCCAAACCCAGGACAAATATCCATTGGTTTTTTTTTCATTGCAAACGAACCAAACCTTGCAGTGCTACCATTTAATGCATTTTGTTGTTTTTGCAGACATGATATGATTTACTAAAGCATTAATTTCCTACAGCAAAAGTTATAATGGGATGATACAAAAGTAAAATTGATTTTAAATTACTATGGCAAGCTTGCAGAAACACTCCCATTATTCAACAGAACGGGTGAAGGCACTGCAGCTCTCACAGCTGTGAAGGAAATTATGTTATTTAAGATCACAGGCTTTGAGTGGCATTGCCAGGCTTCAGTGACACCATTATGGTGGAGTCCTGTTATTAGGGAACGTGCTCATAAGAGAGCTTGACTGAGAGCAACTTGGACCATGTAGAAAAGCTGTGTTACCATAATCACAGAATCCCAGACCGGTGGGGGCTGGAAGGGCCCTCTGGAGCTCATCCCGTCCCACCCCCTGCTGGAGCAGGCACCCCCAGAGCAGGGGCACAGGGCCGCGTCCAGGCGGGGGGTGAATGTCTCCAGGGAAGGGACCCCACAGCCTCTCTGGGCAGCCTGTGCCCCTGCTCTGGCACCCGCACAGGGAAGGGGTTTGTCCTCATGTTCAGGTGGAGCTTCCCGTGTTCCAGCTTGTGCCCGTGGCCCCTTGGCCTGGCGTTGGGCACCGCTGAAAAGAGCCCGGCCCCATCCCCCTGACACCCACCCTTCAGATATTTATAGGCACTGATGAGATCCCCCCTCAGCCTTCTCTTCTCCAGGCTGAACAGACCCAGGTCTCCCAGCCTTCCCTCACGAGGGAGATGCTCCAGCCCCTGATCCCCTTGGCAGCTCTGCCCTGGCCTTGCTCCAGCAGTTCCCTGCCCTTCTTGCACTGGGGGGCCCAGAACTGGCCGCAGCCCCGCAGCTGTGGCCTCACTGGGGCAGAGCAGAGGGGGAGGAGAACCTCCCTCGCCCTGCTGCCCACACGCCTTTCCATGCCCCCCAGGGCACCGCTGGCCCCCTTGGCCCCAAGGGCCCGGTGCTGGCTCAGGGTCCCCTCGCTGCCCCCCAGCACCCCCAGGGCCTCTCAGCAGAGCCGCTCTCCAGCAGGTCCCCCCCAGCCTGTGCTGGTGCGGGGGGCTGTTCCTCCCCAGGGGCAGGGCCTTGCACTGGCTCTGGTTGAATTCCCTGAGGTTCCCCTGGGCCCAGCTCTCCAGCCTGGCCAGGGCTCGCTGGACGGCAGCGACTTGGTTTGCTTTGTATTGTATTGAAATGGTGCTGGTGGGGGTGGTGCTGTGGCAATCACCAAGATCTCTGACTTTGATCAGTGTTAACAGCAGGAGCTTCAGGCACGACTTTGCCTCTTGGGGACTTGTCCTTGATATTCCTAAAAGCAAGGATTGCCCCTTCCTTGGACTGCCTCTGTGCGTCGACAGCTGCCCTCAAGCTGGTGCTTCCCAAACGAACACCATTTTTCACTTGAAGGTTGGCATCCTAAATTAACTTTCTCCAAGGGTAGTTAAAGCCAAGGGAGAGGGAGGGGGGCAGACTGCAAAGCCCAAGGGCTCCAGCTCAAACACAAAGTCTGCTTGAGCCAGGGTGATGTTTTTCGATGCTGGGTTGCATCGGGAGTGTGATGCACAAATAAGCAGTCTGTGTCATGGAGAAAAATAGGGCCGAGGACCCTCCTAAGGCCATAGTAATGAATTGCGGGGTCCCATCCTAAAGGCTTTACCTTTCTTCAGGGGACTGTGCAGGAATAAGCAGGCTGTCAGCACCCTGGGACAGGATCCTGTGCAAGACTAAGGCGTTGTAGAGGCAGCGGCTACCTCAGACTGGCTTAAGTGCACGGAGTCAGAGATGCTTTCCTGTGGGAGAAGGCTGGCGATATTAAATGTTTACAATAAATAGACATAAGGTGTTATTACATCCCATCGTTCCTGGTTTATGAGAGCACACAGCATGGTTATGTCTATGGCATAGCTGCCCTGCTGTCTGGAGCACCCCGGCTCATCCCATGAGGGATGAGCCCACCCTGGTTCGAAGGCTCAGAGGGTTCAATAGCATAGATGTGGCCAGATTCTGCCTGTTGGCCTCAAGGCAAGAGAGGGACCCTGAAATGTTTAGTTAATTACTTTATATGAGGCCCTAGAGACTGGAGCAAAGCTCAGTGTAAAAAACGATTCTTTTTCTTGGCCCAATAAATGACACGAGCTCTAAAACTGCTCATTCCTCACCTGATGCTTCTGCTCCGTAAACATCATGTAAGGGAAGTACTTGTTTGCACTCGGGAGCATGCGGGGACTCTATGATTTGACACGAATAATTCATGGGAATGTTTGCTCCCGCGACAGCGTGCTGCAAGACGAAGATGAAATGAGACAGATCATTTGAATTCCCCGTTGCTGTGGCTGCGTACGAAGGCTTACATGCAGATGTTGAGAGCACCCACAGCAGTAAGCTATTTATTGATATCCTAACCATTTCTAATCCAGCGTGGATTCTAGGGCAGCGGGGTAAGAAAAGCAGTTGCACAACAGGATGAAGCTATGACCAAATGGAGGCAGGGTGATCTCAGAAATACCGGTTTTGCTGCATATGGCCATGGGCAAATTACCCTGATTTCCTACATTACAGGTATGCTTGTCTGAGGGCTCGACCCCTGATGATTATGGCTTCAGAATAGAAACTAGTGTAATGACCACAAAATATATAGCATGGGCCAGGAGTGCTGGGGCATAGTCATGACAGCTTTTAGATACAGCCCTATGTATTTCTCTATTTCTCTTTCCCTTCCTATGTAGTGTGGCTCAGCAATTGAAATTCTAAGTTGCCTCAGTAGGACTTGACATTTGTTTTTGTTAAAAAACAGCTTTAACTGCTAAAACCACTGTTTTTTGTTGTTGTTGCCATTTTTACTGGGATTTGTCACTTCTGAAGAGTCCAAATCTCAAGCCCACCATGCTTCTTCCTTCCTTCTTTCTCCCCTGAAGCTCTGACCATTACCATTTTTGGACAGTTACAGAGTCTGGGTCACTTTGGGGCCAAAACTGATCAGATTGACAATGAGTAGGTAAATGGGACAAGGGGCCGGATGTGACAAGGCAAAAATCCCAAATTTACTGGTGCTTATCAACTAAAATAAAATCCTTCTATACCTAATTTAAACTCCTCAGATTTGGGGGTTCCACTGAATAGTTGTTCAGTAAAAATCTCCTTTGCATCACTGCTATTGTTTAAATCCATCCCTAAGAGTCGAAGTGCTTTGGTAGGGTAATGGAAAAGGAATTGATGTCAGAGGCCAAATCTCCAAAAAGTAGCAACACCCTCTGTTTAAGCAGAGTAAATTTATTTGTCTCCACGTGCTTTCTCACAGGCGTGTAGACATGGAGTGTTGTAAGGCCTGCGTGCACAGACAGGTGGGATAATCTCATCGTGCTTTGAGATGTCCTGACAAGACTCGGAAGTGATCGACAGGTCTCACCAGAGTCTTAGCAAACTTTGCTGAGGGTCACTCAGGCAGGGGTCTCCTGAAACCTACCCTTTCAGACAAGTTTCCCCTAAGGAAAAGCGATTGCAGCTTCACCTTCCTTTCTTGCCAGTCTAAACCTGGAGTGGTTCATCAGACTCAGCCCTGCCCACTCTCACAGGGCTTGGAGGCGACCTGTCTGGGTGAACCAACGCCAGTTAACGACAGATGACCGGGGGGGGGTGATCTCAGAGGGGGCTTTTCTCCTCCCTCCTTCCTGCACAAACAAGGATGGGGCAGGGGCAAGAATGCATTTGTGCTGGACTGGGTTTTTTGGCAGGGGTCTTGGCCTCACCTAAACCATCAGTGAAGTTCCCGATGCCCCCAGATTCCTCACGTGCACCTCCCCTGATGGCTGAGATGAGACAGCGTCGGTGGGAAATCAAGGGTCAGGTTTTGGCTCTTCCACAAGCTCCCTCTGTGACCGCAGGCGGTTTATTGCATCTCTCAGTGCCTCAGTCCCCTGCTGTTAATAACACATCCTTTCCTTTGCTGTGTTTCTGTCCTTGTCAGTTTAGATTTTAAATCCTTTAGGGCAAGAGCTGTCTCTTACTATGTGTATGAACTGGGCTCAGTACAATCAAACTCTGATCCCTGATCCAAAACTATGATCCAGCAGAAGCCTTTTAATGTTGCTGTAATATAAATAACAGTGATACCTAGAGCCAGGGCTCCTGGGTTCTGTGCCCAGGTCTCTCAACACTGCATTGCAGCCAGGGACAAATTACTTTACCCCTTGCTAGAATAAAGCACCTCTAAAATAGTGGTGAGCAGGACTGGCTGAATGGCAGAGGAAAACAGGATCTATCTATGAATAACTTTAATGTAGGGTTGATGGGGTGCAAGAATTGACTAACCAGTTGTGAATAACTAATACGAATTAAATTTGGCTTCCTAGAGAACTGATCACTAGTCCTAAGGAAAAAAATGAAAGGGATTGCAGTTACCCAGAGGGCTGGTCCGATACTGGAGCAAAGGCTTTGTGGACAGTGTCTTGGCTCTACCGCATGACTGCTGTTCTGCTGCCTCATGCTTCCCAACCTTCTCCGTTTGCTGCCTTAATAAACAAAGATGTTCAGAGAGATGTATTCTGCCCATGTACCGCTCTCTGCTGCCTACAAACCTACCGAGCGAGCTCCCAAACCTCCTTTATATGCTGCTTCTCTTTTCTAAGCGCTGAGCAGTGACATCTTTGTCAAAGGGCATAGCTGGTGACAGGAGGACTAGCAGCCCCGGAGGTTGCAAGGACAGAGGGTCCCGGTAGTTGTGGCTTGCAGGGATGTGCAGACTCTGCTGTCAATCTCACAGCGAGGGTTTCTTCCAGCCGGTGCATGCAGTAGACAGTAGGGGCCAGGGAAGGGCAAGATCTCTAGGCGTGAGGCGAATAAACTGGGTGGCATCTCATGGGCAAAGCATAGATGGAGAAATGAATAACCTGGGGAGGAGGAGAGCCTGATTTCTTGTCTCTGGCAGGGTAGAGTTGGCCTGCCTGGCTTGGTGGCCTGTTGTCGTAGAGATTCCCCCTCTGGCCTGAGACCCAGGAGTTCCGTTCAGTTGTTCAAACCAGGCACCCAGCACCATTCAAGATGTTGTGGGTGTCCCAGTGCACTGCGGGCTGTGGGTCTAGAAGGGCACAGGTCTTCTGCATGCCTTGTGTTCTATCTGCCAGCAGTACATGGACATCTTTGATACCCTCTGAAATGGTGCCAGATGCGTATGAGTCTTGCCTCTGGTCTCCAACTTCTTCAGGGACGCCTTGGAGAAGCCAGCTGGAGGATTATGCATGGGATTGTCATCCATGGGGACTTTCACTGAAAGGCAAGACTACTCCTCTGGGTGGGGAAGGACATGGAAGCTATGGGACAGTGTCTATTCTAGACGAGAGCTATTCATGGCATGTGTCATCTTCCCAAGGGTCCACAAAGCAAAAGGCGGCCAATTTAAGAGATGGCTGGAATTAAAAAAAATCCCAGCCAGCTCTGGGAGCTCCTACTCCAGCTGTAAGATGGGAATGCATTCAATTTTAGTGAGAACTTTACTTCCCACAGGAAGATCCTTTCCTACCTGTTAGCGCGGTCCCTGGCACTGTCCCAGTCTCCATGTCCCCCAGGTATTTTCCATGGAGAAGTATGTGCATCCAGAGCAAGTGAGTCCTCAAAATGGCATATCAAAATGATGCCAAGGAGGTGAGAGACATCTGGTGTCAGCCATCAGGTCTCAGCTAGTTGTCTGGATCCTTCTGTAGTCAAGGGAAGGAGAGAGGAAATCTGTAGGAGGTGTTGTAGACACTTATCTTGGGATGGGATGAATAGCTTTCTGGAAATCTCTCTCTCTTTCTCTCCATTGATAAAAGATGGAACCGAGATGATGAGTTTAAATTAGCTTTCCCACTTTTGGACAGCTGAAGTGAGAAAGGAAATCCCGTTCAAGGAGACTTGGGTCTACTTCTGTGGCTCCAGAAGAGATTTTTAGAAACATCGAATTAAGCTTCAACAAAAAGCTGCAAACAACTGGAGCGAACTCCTACTGCGTCTAGGGCCACCCCAGAGGCTTGGGGTACTGGAGGAGGAAACATTTGATACAAAACATTCCTTACAGGCCAGAGAAAAAGGTTGTGTGAGGAAAGCAAGAGGAAAGGGATTTATTCACAAAGCTACCTTAAAACCATAGGATCAGTGTCCTGCTTTTAGCTGTCACCTCAAGAGGTAGGGCATGCAGGCAGGGCAGGTAGAAGGTGGAGGCTTAGTTCCCTCCATAGCCCGGAGGTGACCCAGGCCTGCAGCATCCTCTTTCCAACAGGGTGTCCACATAGGACCATGTTCATAACCCAGCCCTCTGGCACCCGGCCACCCTGTGCAGCTGAGGAAGCGTTTCCAGCTGCAGGGAATCAAGCCTCAGCATTATCCCCTCCGGGCCATCCTTCGAGCCAGCAGATGAGAGTCTTCCTGACACGCTGCCATGTCTCAGGAGATGTTTAAGTGTTAGATATCCTGCACAGCAGCCCCAACACAGGAACCTGAGAGCTTTGTCTCCTCAGTTGGGTCGGGGTGGCTAATGGGTTCACTTGTGGTGTTCGATGGCCAAGGTCAAGCCCTTCCTTCATGTCTAGTAAAGAACCCACAAGAAGGCATCTGAACCCACAAGAAGGGGTTTGAACCCACAAGAAAGGGCCTGAACCCACCTGTGCACTCTCCTGGGTGGCAGGAGAGGGCACAGGGACTGTTCCTAGTTGGGTGTTGAGGTCTGGGCCAACACGTGGGATGGTGTGTTGGAGGCAGGGGAGGATGGAGGAGGAAATTATGAGCCTTTTGGTGGCCTAGACCTGTCACTAGTGTTGGACAGTCCCTCCTGTGTCTGCCTGCCATCGCTTACCTGCTTAGGCGACTCAAATACCTGAAGTTTTAGACTAGGATTTGAGGAACTTACGTCCTGGGCTGAGATGCTTAGAGTCAGCTGCAATTTTTTAACTAGTCAGGGTTTAGCTTTGGAGACAAAGGGCAACCTGAGTTAGATTCAGAGTTTGTAACGGAGGGGTTGTGTCAAATCCTTACTCCCTAAGGTGGCAGGTGGGACTCTGAGCTCTGCAATCTCAGGTGTATGGACAGGACATCTCTCAGAGCCCGTTCAAACTGGTTGCTGATGGCAGGCATCTCCAACATCCCTGCAAACGTAGGAGGTGACGTATGCTATATCGTATGGTGTTTGATGTCCTAACTCCTGTGAAGGGTAAGGCAGATCTTACCGGGGCAGGAGGGCTAACAGTGTCACGCTGGATTTGGGGACTGTGCCTGCAAAAGGGCTTTTTTGGACATGTGTGCAGGTAGCTGGCACGTCCCTTAGCTGCAGAGCAAGTCCCCTAAGCTGTGGGCAGCAGGCTGCAGGGAGGACAGGTCACTTGAATGTGGAGTGACGGGGTCTCAAAAGCAGAAGATCAGCCGTGGCACTTCAGATGTGGAGACCTGGCTGGGGAGAAGCAGATGGTGGGAAGGGGTTACCTAGGGAGGAGCTGGGAGAGGCAGGGAGTAAGGACATTTTGGGCTAGCAGAAAGACTCTTCATAGCCAAAAGAGGACACCCCTTTGCTTCTCAGCTGACCCCAGTGTTTGCTTCAACCCATAACTGCAAAACCCCCAGCTGTGTTTCCTTCAGCTCCTCAACAACCACAACATCTGCTCTCCTCCTGTTTAAGAGCAGATCCCTGGAGTGCAGGAATCTCTTCCAAGCCCATCCCAACAGGCAGCTGCACCACCTTTCCCAGCCAATTCTGCAGCATCTGCCACGCAGCCTGAAGTTACCCGACCACTCTGGTCACAAGCCTGCCTTCTTGGGAGGAAAACTTTCATGTTCTCTATTGCCTGGGATCCTTGCCTTGCTGCACGAGGTTAATCCTCCCTCCAGGAGGCAACGCTCTGCAAGATCAGAGAAGGCAGCAGAAAACAGAGGAGCTTTGGAGACAGTGTGCTATGCCAGCAGGGAAACGTTGCATGTTTGCACTTCGGAGAGGCATTTGGGCAGTAAATGACAGAGGTGCTGAATTATTCCACAGGAGAGGGAGGGGGTGTGAGCACAGGAGGGGAAAATCCATTCATTCATTACAGAAATCGATAGCCCCCATGTGTCATTTAAGCTGGCCTTCCCCTGGAGAAGTGCAAGATGGAAGAGACCTCTGCTGCTTTGCTGATGAGAGCAGAAACTCTGCCCGGGCTCAGCCAGAGGAAGGTGCCTAAAGAGATTATTCAGTGGTGACTCCTGAGTCACGTCTAGATCAATGCGTTCAGCAATTTATTGGTGCTGCTGGGATATATCTCGTCTAAGCATTTACAATAGTCAATGTTAATGCAAACATCCTCCACGCAGTGCAGGGCAGCTGCGTTGGCTGTATCAGGCATGCAAGAGGCATTCAGTTGGGCTGGGGAAGCATTTTGAGTAGCAGGAGGTCGAAAGGACGTGTGCGAAAACAAAGGGCTTTATATTCTTTTGTACGAGGCTCGCACCTTGTGCTTCCAAAAGGAGAAGAGGACCCATCCAGCAGGGACAGGGAGGCAAGGACCTCCCAGATTAAAAACCACCAACCTCCACAACAATTTCCCCCACTAGCTAGAGGACAGTCGCTGAACCTCTCTGCCTCCAGTTCTGCACCTGACTGTGCATGAGCACCAGTCCCTTGGGCTGGGCCGCAGGATCCCATACCTCACAGCCCACATGCTGGTCACTGGTAGAAAGCTCCTGTGACCTCATTTGTGTCACTTGGATAAACTGTCCGCCGGCACGAGAAGACTCAGCTGTACCTGGAGGGTGGTGGAGCAAGGACGTGGTCAGGTGGCTTCACTTCTACTAAGCTCCAAGCAAAAAGATCCTTATAAATTAGTAGGAGAAAAGGTAAAAAGAAAAAAAATCACTGTAATTCTGGGTAATACTGTACCTGGACTGTTTCTTCTACAGCCATGACCACTAGAAAGTAGTCCTTTTTTCATGTTACTTAGAGTCAGTCTTAATTAAGAGTTGCCTATTAAATGAAACAGCTGCAAGTGCAGCCACCCATAGGCTCCTGCGTAGCCTGACTTGCTTCGTTGTATTATATCCTTACTGGGAGCCCCCGAGCCCCCAGCAGCTAGAAGAAATACTCCAAACAGGCGAAGCTGCTGGTAGGCTGGTGGTTAATCATGGGGCTGGGAGGAGACTGGTAAAATAACTGCAAGTAAAGCAGGGAAGGATGCTCATGTGAACTTCCTAAGCATGCCGAGGGCGAAAGGGTGTTTCTGCAGGGATCAGCACAAATACGCTGAGGTAAGGGCTCCTATACCTTCCAAAAGCGCTCTGTCTCCTCTCCTGATGGCTTACTACATCCTTGTGGCTTTTGGAAAGCCACTGTGAGGGGACGGTTAGGCTCGTTTGGTTCTCTTGTACCCAGTGCCTCAAAAGCCCCAGGAGACTGTGAAGCCCAAATGCAGCGCAGCGCGTGCGTGTTTGCAGGACTGCTGTTGTACTTACAGCCCCCTTAAAGAACCGAGTATGTACACGCTTCAGAACCCGCCAGTACATTTCCTCTGGCCAGGAATAGCTGATGAGTAATACAAAGCGGCAGAGGTAATAAATATTAAAGAGCTGGAAAATGTTAAAGTGCACGGGCAGCAGAGCTGACACGCACTGTGGGTGTGAAGCGCAGAGATCGTCTGCGTGCACCTTGCGCAGGCATTGCTTTTCATCCTGTCATGAAGGAAGCAGCGTAGAAATAAACGTTGCAATTATTTGCTGTTAATAGCGTGTTGCAAAGCGTTGTGCATTTCGGCAAGGCTGCGGTGTCATGCCCTGTGCCTGTCCCCATCCCCTTTATGAGTCCAAGCAACGGTTCTCCTGGCGTGATGTGTCTGGAGCAGTGGAGGCACAGCCGGTGGGAGGAAGGAGACGCAGTGCAAAGCACCTGAGTGGTGGCGAGGTCACGTTTCCCAGGAGAGCGCATGCCTAGAAGATTGCAAATTAGGATTAAGCACCTCATGGTGGGTGCATTGAAGGTGATATGTGGCTGTTCATGAATGGTATCCAGACTGGGCATCATGACAGCTCATTGGAGTTGAGGCCATCAACTCTTGGGTCCTGCAAACGCCCTGAACATCTTCCTGCTCCTCTCAGCCCGTAGTGTGGCTGTTTCCACATGGTGACGGGACTCCGGTGCCATTTCTGTGCTGGAGTTTCCTTGCAGTCCCCAGCTGATACCAAAGATCCCTGCTACTCCCACCAGATATAATGCTATAAGGTCTATGGGGAAAAGACACCCCCCAATTCTTCCTCCACCTGGCTAGAGCCAAAATGGCCATGAATACCTTTCTACGCCCTTTTCTGGTCCCCATCAGTGTCCATATCAAGCTGCAGCTAGACGGGGCCGACTGCAGCGAGACAACAAGGGTTAAACTCTTTCCTGGCAGGCTGGAAGGACGCTGTGTGATTTCTCAGAGCCGTGCGCACCCAGAGAGGAAGGCAGGCCCTTGCTAATGTATGCGCAGCTTCTGCGGAACTAAAAATAGCCGGGATCTGAGGCCATTCTTCCAGGATTTCACAGGCGCTCACCCAAATTTTCGCTCCTTCTTCTCAAACGGATCACAAAATGAAGGTGACAGTCTCAACCCTCATGCAAAGCCTCCGCGTCGGGAGCCTTGCTCCAGGGATGCCTTTGACCCCTGCAGCACAGACAAGCTGGGGACGTGCTGCTGAACGTATAGTTCCAGGTCTGTGACGGTCCCTTGCAGGGCTGGGGTGGACCCCAGCATTCCCAGTCGCTGCTGAGCGGTGCCTGGAGGATTTGCTGGCCCCGGGGAGCCCTGGTGCTTTGCTCTGCAGCAGTGTGTGCCAGGAAGGGGATGCAAGTGGCGGGGAGAGCACGCAGCAGCCAGCAGCAAGCCCACAGCTCTGACCCTGGCAGCCCTGCAGCAGGCACGGGCTCTGTTTCAGCCTCACCAGGTCCTTGAGAATCAGCCCCCCTTCTCTGAAGCAGGGTCCTCTCCCCCTAAACTGCTCCTGGCTGGTGTTTTTCTGGCATGCTGTTAAAAAAATCCTGGGGCATCCACCTCCTCAGCTCTACAAAGCCAGCATCCATGGGGGCTAGGAGAGACTTTGCGGTACGAAAAAGTCTTGTCTAGTGATTTCAGGTCCTGCTTCAGCATCAGTGACCTTGATGGCCAGGGAGAGAGTAAATACTGTAAATTCAGTGAGTTCCCTGAACTCCCAGCGGGAGACGTGACCCCCCTTCCCCAGCAGTCAGAGCCTGGGAATGGGAAATGTTTCCCTCTGAGTGAGGGCCCCAGCTCCCAGTCATGTTATTCTTTGGCTCTGGGGTCCACAACAGTTTTTGAGGATTTGGACCCCAGGCATCCTGCTGTCTCCATTCAGATCTTTGGACCTGCTACTCCGAATTGGTTTGTTAAATCACTCAGAAAGTGGAAAACCCTTAGAAAAGAAAACCACCTCATGATGTCTCCACTTCCAGGGGACTCGCTGCTACTTAAAGCCATTGCTGTGCCCTCTGCATCATCCACCGAGGGATCTTGGAGCCTTGCAGAGAGCCGTGAGGAGATGAAGATGCAATGCAAACTTCTCTCCTGTGATATCCTGTGGCTCTGGTGAGTCCACATGATGCCAAATTACCTCTCAAGACCATCTGGGTTAAATACTGCAATGTGGCCCATCCTATAGAAAGGACAAGGCAACTATTCCCACGTGTCCCTGTAGCATCATGCCCTTGAATACTCACATTTTGGGAGCCCTCAGGCATTTCTGTGGATTTGCCCTGAAACTTCCCTTGCTTGGAGCCAAGACGAGTCAACTGAAAGACCTCCGCTTACTTTCAAGACCTTCAGCTGCATCTGTTCCCATAGGCTTACTGGACGGGGACCAGTTTTATTTCTAAAAGGAGAGCCCTGACATTAAACCCTATTAGCTCAAACACACTTGAAGCAAAAATTCAGTCTGACTTCAGCTTCTTTCTTTCTGTGTAAAGCTGTTTAACAGCTTTGATTTAAAACAGAAGGCTTTGCCGGAGGCGATAGCACTAGGTGTTGGAGTATACTTTAAGTAAATAAGTATGTGTAAAATAGGAAGAGGACTGGGGCTTAACTATTCATAACTAATCTGGGGGTGAATCCATGATAAAAGAGAGCATTTGGCTCAGTGATAGGACGTGAGACCTTCCCACGTGTGAGAGGTGCTGCGACATGTCTCTGCAGCACCCATCACTTTGGTAACCTCTCCAGCAGCCCCCGCTACGCTGCCTGCTCCTTTACGCCACATGGAGATGCTTCTCACATTAAAATTAAAAAAGGTCATTCACACCCTGGTGCTGAAGAGGTCTTTGGGGTTTTTTTTCTGGTTTAGGACTCTACACCTCACAAAATAATTGACAAGTAAAAACATAAACATGATTTCTACAAGGGTCGAAACTGTAGTAGCTCCCACTACAAAGGTATTCTCTGATGCTGTATTGATTTACCGAGCAAAGATCTGGAAATAGGGATTTTACAACCTGGATATCCAGGGGAACCCCGCAGGCCATGGGGACGCAGGCAAGGAGAGGCTCATTTGGCAGAGCTGCTTGCAAAATTGGGGTTGTGATGAATATGCCAATGACACATTCATGACTGTTTTTGCAAATAATAAGTGCTGGCCAGGCTCTGGCTAAGCACGGGTATTTCGGCAACAGCCCAGATTTGGGAAAGTTTGAAAATGAGTGCCAAAAGTGGGGCTGTGTAGGGCTAGCGCTTTCTTATGATTTGTTTCTCTTCTTCCGGTTGTGATCTTTCAGTCTGTGAGTCAGAGGACAATACTCTGCAGCTAGCAAAGGAGAAGAGTCACAAAGATGAATCCCAGAAACACCTCCAGATTGAGCAACGTGGGTACAGACAGCTCACATGTCCTTGGCCTCTGGAGCTTTAGCCGCACCGATGCCCTTGCCCCAGATTTCTGCCCCACGCATCTGCTGCAGGTTATGACCCTGGTATCTGTCAGCAGGATAAAATGCACACCTGCAGCTCTGCCATGTGGTCCTGCAGTCCCAAATATCTGCTTAAACCGTCAGTAAAAAGGGAATTGAACGAACACCACAAATGATGTCCCAGAGGAGGTGACATAGGTATATGTCCCATTCGGCTGGCGTTGCATCAAAGCAATCATTTCAGCGGCGCTGAGCACATTGCTCTGAAATTAGCTCCCTGTTTCGTGTGTCAGAGCCCCCACATTATCAGCCACAAGTTAAATCAGCCTGCAAACATCAAAGCTGCAGGAACTGGATCCTAAAAATCCTGCAGCATCATGATTTTATTGTCTCTCTCCAACTATTTGACGGAACTGACTGTTTTCAAGGAGGGGTTGATTTGTAGACTTTCTGTAAATAGTGAAAGTGATCTCGGGCCGAAAATTATTTCTGCAATGATTGTGGTTAAGTGCTGGAACAGGTTGCCCAGAGAGGTTGTGGAGTCTCCATTCCTGGAGATTTTCAAAACTCACCTGCACAAGGCCACGACCAACCTTCTCTAACTTCAAAGCTGTCCTCACACAGAGGTCCAGGGATCTCTAGAGGTCCCTTCCAACCTAAATTATTCTATCACTCTCTGAGGCGGTCCTCCTCAATGTGCATTTTATAAATCAGATGCCTCTTTTGTGGTTGGTGTCTAGTAAAGCCATCTGTGCTTTAAAACAGCTTTAAACTGGTGTAGAGTACAAAATTATTACAGTTTCTCCTGCACAGCAGAAGACTACCACTATCATTCTTCCTAGTAGGTATTTCAGCTGCAGATAGTATTTTGCAAAAAGCAAGACTTTCAAATATAAATGGACGTTCAAGTATCGTCCCCTCTCAAATACGTGCATTTAAGGAATAGGGTTTTGAATTCATGTAAAGACCAGTATTTTTCCTGAGGTGGTGGCTGTCGTGCCTATGAATTAGGGGTATTCAGAAAGTTTGACTTGACTTGACCCTTTGGCTTTAAAGGGAACAGGTCTTGGCTAACGCTTTTGAGAATCTCGCTCACAGAGAAGTTTTCAAGCAGGGATAAGGAAACAATGAGCCAACATGAACATCTAGGTGCTAGAAGACATGAAAAGAGATTGATGCCAGAAACTGCAGTATAGGTTAACTCAAAAATGTTAATATAGGCCAAGTAATCCATTTTTCTTGCTTTGATGAAATCGCTGTTGCGTAATCTTGTTGTGAGCGACTCCTAAGCCTGATGCTGGATCACAGTGGTGCTGTGATAAGTGAGAAGTTGGGTAAAGTCTCATACTGGGGTTCCAGGTCCGGCACCGAGATGACGATAAACTCTGTGTCCAAAGTAGGACAGTGTCCTAAGTGACCTACTAGTCTACACACCTCATGGATGTCATGCCACACATTTAAGCTTTTTAAGTGCGCTCAGCGACTTTCTCCTCCGATAAGCAAGACAAGGCATGGAATGGAGATTATTAATTGTTTAATAGGAGCTGATAGAAGCAATGAACTAGATAAGGGGTAGGTGTAGTTGCACACTGAAGCATGTTTACGGGGCAGAAGAGGGCAGAAACTGCAAGGCAGAAGGACTGAAACACTTGATGAACACACCTCTTGTATTTTATTCATTCTTAGGTATAAACCATCTGAAGAAATGCCATAAGTGGCAAGATTTCAGAAAACTCTGAGAATCCCGATTCTGAAAATCAGGGCCCTGGTGAAGGCCATCAGAATTATGAGAGATTTAATCACATGTGGTTGGGATGGCCTGTGACGATACCGGATTAAAGGAAGGGTTTGCGCACTGCTTGCCTAGTCCTATGAGAAGAATTAAGGTGCCCTACCTTGTTTTTGAGATGACAAGTGAACTTTCCCGGTTTAGCAATGGTCCTCAGCATAGTTTTGGCCCAACACAACTAGCAGTGGTGTAAATAAGTCCTGTACACCCTTTGAGGATTAGTCCAGGACAAGAACCATTCCCTAGAGGTGGTTTGGATGCAGCTCCTTGTTCTGGAGAAGTTTGATGCTGTGGAAGCATCCAGATGAAGCTGTGGTGTACCAGCACCGGGATGGGACCCCAGAGTTACTACTTTGATACTCAAACTAGGAACAATAATTATCCATCTGTGAATCCTTATCACTAACTTGCAACATTATAACAGAGGAAAAAGTCGCTATCAGAAGTCGATGTTGAGCACGTCAATTGTGATGGCAACTGTAAGTTTGATTTTGATTTTTTTTAATAGACAGCATTTTACTTTCATGCTCCCCTGTTGCTTGAGCACTGCATCTTATATTCCTTTTATATCTGTTAGAATGAAAGTAATTCATTAAAATTAAAAAAGCGGGCCAAAGCCGCAGCTGGTGTAAATTGCTAGAGCCCTGTGGATGCCAGCTCGCTCCAGCTGAGATCTGGCCTCACATAACCTTGTTTTAAGGGTACAGGCAGCCTCCGCTGCAAGCCTTTCAGCTGAGCAGTTACTCATGTCCTCATTTCCTCCCTTCCAAGGAGTGGGCTTTTAAAGTGTAAACACCCTCTAATGCATAAGGATAATGGCTCCTTCCAAGAGTTAGCAGGAGTGCCGGCGGAGGAGACGGCAGGAGGGTAAGCCATCAGCTGAATAACTCGCCCCTGCCACCCCTCTTCCTCCAGGAGTGAGCACCGGGGAGAAGGTTGGTGCCATGGGATGGTGAGGGAGATGGTGTCCATCCATGCGGGGTGTGTGGCTACCGTGATACCTAGGGTATAACCATACTGCAGAGTAGGGTTGTCCACAGAGAAGTGGAGTACCTTTGTAAGGTGCTGGGAAGGGTGTTGTACCCATTGCCCTCCCGGTCTTCATAAATCCTACTCATCCAAAGGGGCATGTAAGGTGCTGCAGGTCTAAGTTGCAACCTACTCAGCAGAGTCTATTTTCTGAGCTCCTTTCCCTAGAGCTGTGTTTCTGACTTCTCAAGCGTGCTCTCCCATTTTTCAAGCCAGGGTTTGCTTCTCTGAAAGCAGTAGTAGGCTTGGCTGTGCTTGGTCAAGAAGAGTTTCCCAACCTGGAGTTGTTGGGAGTGGAACGAGTAGCTCAAATCCTATTCCCTTCTGTCTTTCCATATACCTCTACTAGCAAACTAGGCAATTTCAAGGCCTGCTCTTGGGCACTGTAACTTCATAGGAGACATGGTATTGCTGGGTTGGCGGTTGGACTTGATGATCCCAGGTCTTTTCCAACCTTAATGATTCTATGATTCATCATGCTGCTACATTGTTAGTATAATCTGTAGATTTGTCATATATATGCCAGCTCTCTCCCAAGTAATCATAACCTGTGCAGGGTTCAGGTCTCCACAAGGGCCAGGCAGCTACCTGGTTTTGGGGGATGAGAGAGTTCATGTCTGTGGTCAGTCTGGGCTTATTGGCCTCAGGAAAAGTGATCAAGCCCCTGTCCTTTGTTGACTGCTGAGTCAACTGAGTCAAAAGACTACTGAGGTGCCTGACCTTGGTCAGCTTGGGTTGTGTGGGACAGGCCATCAGGACTCTTCTTTCCTCAGAACATAACCCAGGGCCCGTGCTGATGTGCACGTCCATGCTCCTGCAACCCTCTTACACATTGGCATCCTCTTTGTTTCAAGCCAGCCTGTTGCCCGAAGCATCCTCCTACACTTTCTGCTGGTGGTATTCAGAGCCACCTCTGTAAATCGAACAGTGCCAAGGCACAGGCACAACCCCGTAACAGTTAATTGCCAGCACAGTCTCTGGCAATTTTGGCTGAGGCCAACTAGCATGGCCACAGCCACGTGGAGTTGAGTCATGCCAGCTGGCCAAGGGCAAAGGCTGGTCTTTGGTCTGCCTTGTGGAATGGTATAGACAGAGCCTCTGACTCCATAATCCTACCTCTGGACATTTCTGCTACAGTCCGTGCTGAGACTGCTGAGCAGCCTCCGTCATCCACATGAAGCCTCTTTTTCTGTAGCACTTAGGGTGGGGTTTTTCTTTACAGTAGGAGCATCTCCTTTTCTCCCTCCTCACTTTTCTCCCTCTTCATGGCATCCTGGGACTCTCTCCAAAGCTTATTTGACCACATTTCTGGAGCTGATGGCTTTGGCTCCTTAAAAACATGCTTTGTCGCAGGCACAGCAGTGACTTTGCCCCGCGCAGTTTGTGTGCTACTGCGACGTACGTAGTAAATAAGCGTGAGGGTAATTATACCAACAGGAATTCTGGGAATCCTGCCAGGATGGAGGGGACAGCCAATCCTTTGTGCATTTAAAGAAAATCACCCCGAATCCCCCTCCCTGCCCCAAATTAGTTCTATCTCTTGAAGCCATGATGGGGCTTAGAACTAAAAATACATGCATACACACAAATACACATGTTTGTATATAAAAATAGCCAGTATTCAAAAAATAAAAAGACCAAAGTTAGGCTCCTGAATCCAAAATTAAGCTCCTAAATAAACAAATTAGCCTGATTTTCAAAAGCACAGAGCAGTGAATGGCTTTCACTGACATAAGAGGAAGCATCGTGTTGCTGAAGATTGAAGATCAGGCCTGAATATGGATTTTAAAGTCTAATTATAGAATCCTGTTTGCTACCAGCTTGACCGAGAACAACAAATTTCAGGTGAAATGACATTGATTTTTTTTTTCCCCCCTTAGAGTTTGTCTACACTTAAGCAGTGTTAGGAAAGGTAAGAAAAAGCCCTCAAACAAGTAAATAAAATACCACAGAGAAGAACAGATATACTGGAATAAAACTGCTTACACCAGTGCTGTACATTTGTGTTCAGAAAACGGGTTAAGCATCACCAGTGTTACAGCTGGGTGAAATTTTATATTGATTAATTATTATTTATTAGTTGTTGAAAGCCTACCAGGTGAAAATACTGCTTTTCTCAGTTACTCTTGCACTTTCTCTGCTAAAAACTCAAAATTGAGTGGCATCAAAGCGGAATGGGTTTTTACTCCCCCCTTTCCTCTCTTTGTCAGATGTGGGTCTGAAGGATGCTAAAGAGAGAGCACCACATTTTTGTATGGACTGAAAAGAGAGTGCAAAGGGACTCTCACTTCTGAATTCATTTCCCTTTAGCCGCAAATGGCCCTTGGAGCTGTTTTGCTCACGTGCTTTTTATTTGGGAAGCTGTGACCCCTTGCTGGCCAAAATTATGCCAAGAGATTCCCGAGGTCACAGTCCCATGTGGCAGTTGGGTACGGATAGATTTGACCTTGTGGGTCTTCTGGTACAGATCAGATTTGGCAGGTCTGGGCTTTATGGTGCCAAGGGAGTATGTGGACCCTGGGTGGGAGACCATCAGCAGGCAGAGTGGTACTCCACTCACGGGTTTGTGCTGAGGTGTTTAGAGGCTTGGGACAGCACTAAAAGACCTGGGTTTTGCTGCCAGAAGAGCTTGGGAGAGCCCTTTTGGTGCTCCGTGACTCGGTTTCCCCATCTATGGAAGGGGCACAATACAGTTGACCTTGGCTGTGGGGTCAACAGCCAAGAGAATTTGGTGTTACTGTCATTGCCTTTGTTCTGGCCATTGACGGAGGGAGAACCGGGGTGTTATATTTATCCAATGCATTTTTATGTCCTTTTATATGTGCTACCTCCAAGAATAGGTGACATGTCCTCTCACTGTGACCAGTGAGAAACATTCATGCTTTAGCTGTGCAGATGGTGGTGAATCCTAGAGATCAAGGAGAAATCATTGCGGGATGTGGTGTCCCTTCTGTTAGTTTCTGCTTAACCTTTTTGAGTGACTCAATGCCATTGTTATAGTTTGGTTCTGCCAACCTGGAATGCTTGAAAAAGTAGAGACAGTCTTAAAAAACGGCAAAACCTGGAGACAGCTGGTGGGGGCAGCAATGTGGAAGAGTAGAGGTCCAGCAAATGTGAGCTGTGAGAAGGGACTGAAAGAAATAGGGGTTTTTTTTTACTCTGAAGAAAAGAAGACCAAGGGTTTACATGGTAACTAGGTGCAAACAGGTAAAAGACTGCTGCAGGGTGAAAATTAATAAATCCTTCTCCTTGTCCATGGCTGGGATGATGAGAAATTAGTGGCTTAAACTTCAGAAGAGGCGTTTAGTTTTCATGTACTATCAGGAACAGGAGCTCCTGGGAGGGGGAGGCGATGCAAGACTACAGGACAGATTCGGTAAATATCTCTCTGGAAAGAGTTTTGCAGAGGTGATGCTGTCTTTGCCCGTGGCAGCGCCTTATGGGCACTACCGCCTTGGTTTTCAGTGGCCCCGTGTCACTGATATTATAAAACCCAGTTGCACGTTCCTTTTTTCTGCTTTCTCCTTGAGCCATTACAACTCGCTCTCCCCAACTTTATCTTTCCTGCTAAACTACATTTATTTAGTTTCTTGCATGCGTGAAAGGAAGGCAGGATTCCTGTGTCATCCTGCAGTGTCCGGGGTCGTTCGGGGAAATGCCGAGTACAAGCGGTGGCCTTGGGCATGCTGGGGAGTGGGAGGAGGACTGGTGTCCCTGGGAGAGCAGGTGGTCCACGGGCATTTCCACCCCACTCGGGCTCAGCTGGGGATGTCACACCAGTGTCACCAGTGTCGTATGTGACTGGCGTAGCATTTTCTCGAGTGTCGAGCCCCATCTGGTGGCTTTCCAGCGTCAGTTTTTTTTTGTCCTTGTGTCTTCTTTCGGGATTTTTCGTCTTCTGTGCTCGTGAACTGCGGACGGGAAGGAAGGACGGGGTGCTTGAGAAAGGGCAGGGCTTGCAGAGCTACCTTTGCGTCTCTCCCAGCTCCCCGTCCCTGGGTGTAATTTGGAGATACAGAGGCTGTCGCGGTTTATGTCCTTCCCTTCTGCTCTTCCTTGCTGTGCAATCTCGCCCAAGTGGCAAGGAATGAGCTAATCGCTTTGGCGAAACCCCAGTTTGTGCTGTGAGCCCCTCCCAGCGCCTTCAGAAGGCACCTCATCCCACTGTCATGCTGGCATCTGAGGTGGGACAGATGAACGGTCCCGGGAGGGGACATTTCTATGCATTGACTAGCTCAGATGACCAATTTTAGGGTCGGCATTGAAATGATTCCCATCCCAAATTTCAGACCACAAGGTTACAGCCACCACTCAGGATGAGGAGGAAAAAGACCCAATATTAGATCATTAATGTCAGCAAGCCTTAGAAAGAAGCCTGTTAGGAGATGCTTCCTTCCTTAAATATAATGACTCCTGTGATGTCTGGCTACCTTGTGCTACCCTGACTGGATCACCTTTGTTTACAAAGGTTGGCCAAAGGTTACCTGAAGGGAAGTTGTGTCCCCAGGGTGAGGTTTGCAGGTCTCCTTGCACACCTGATATGGAAACAGAAAGAATACAGCAGTACCTGTCCATGCATGAGACACCTCCTTCTAGTCCAGCATTGCACAAAGTCTCAATAGTTGACCAGTGGCAAGCTGTGGCCTCTTGCATTTGTGGGTTACACACGTGCTGAAGGTGAACGTAGCATCTCATTGCTCCAGCTGAGATGAAATAGGGTCAAATCTCTGGGGTCCGTGAGGGAAGCTCCTTAGTGCAGTGCTGAAGGGGCTTAGATGATCTGCCAAGCCACTGCCAAGTGTTATGACCAGCATTTGTCAAGTAGCTTCTTCTCATCATGAAAAGAAAGTGAAGGAGTTGTTTTCTTGGGCAAATGTTTCATGAGCATTTCCTATCCCCCACGCTTTACATTTGGGGGGTACAAGTCAAAGGTTTCCCACTCTTGCAATACCAAAGTGGTCCTCAGATCTTGCAGGAGATAGTTTTAGAGCTGTGTAGATACTTCTGTCTACCCCAGATTCTCTTTCCCCCCAGACAACTAGCCCACAGCCCCATCCTTCTCAGGTTTTGATGCACGCCAAAGTCTCACACTCAGCTTTTATCTCCTGTTCCCTGCAGGTATATCCGAACTATGTACCTGGGGATCCAGAGCCAGAGGCGGAAGGAACACCAGCGGCGTTTCTACTGGGCTATGATGTACGAATATGCAGACGTAAATATGTTGCGCCTCCTGGAAACTTTCCTCGAGAGCGCCCCTCAACTGGTGCTACAGCTCTGCATAATGATCCAAAAGAACCGTGCAGAAACATTACCATGTAAGTGGACCCCTCGTCCCCCCCTCCCCATCCTCCCGGCCTCTCCCCTCTGATCCCGTGCTCAGCTGCCGATGGATGTCTTGCTAACTGTCCGCCCTACGCAACCTGGTGTGTAAGGGGCTGCCACTTGGGACAAATCTCATTCCAGCTCTGCGCTGCGTTCGCTGGGTAAAACTTCTGCTCGTTCTGCTGTAAAAAAAAATACAAACGGTATCAGTCGAAAGACAGGATTCAGCTCTTCCGCACATAGTCCAGTCTAAAGAAATGCTGGTGTTGTCAGGAGGACCCAGGCAGTCTCTGCTGCTATGGCAGGTGTCACCATTCATTGGCCACCTGGCACTGGGCAAACACAATCATTCCCTGCCTCAGTTTCCCTCCTTACATGAATAGGATGATAAAACTGGCCAGATTTGAATTTGTGTTGCGAGGACAAATGGTTCAATGCCTGTGCAATGCTCTGATGGTGTGAAGTGTAGCATAAGGGTTTTGTTTTTTTTTAATAACTAAATGTTGTAGGACCTTTTCTGAAGAGTGCCCAGGAATTAAGGTTTAGTCATTGGTACGGTGGTTCTCAGCAAGCTGAAGAAAAGAGATGGGGGGAAGGCAGCGGAGGGAATTGTGTAGGGACAGAGTTGTAGTGCAGGTATCCTTGCAGAGGTAGATAGATGAGCAGAGGCTGGGAAGCAACCCCAGAGAAGAGTTTGCCAGTTCTGATGTCCTTTGCTGCAGTCATGTCCTGGAGCATGTGGCATCCACCATGGTCAAGAGGCATATATCCCTGCCCCAGCCCTGAGGTGAGCAGCTCTACCAGCCCATGCCCGTGGGAGTGCTGGCTGCCTAAGAGTCACCAGCTCAAGGGAGAATTGTCCTTTCCCAGGACCAGCAGCGGTATCAGCTGATGAGCTGCTGGGTTATTCAGCCCCTCCTTGATCCACACACCAGGGATGACACTTGGATTATGATTCTCAAAGCCAGCCTGTTTGTGGCATGTCGTTTCTGGAAGTCCTGAGGAGTTTCTTGGAGCTAGGACTGGAACTTGGCAGTTCTTCAGGGTTAAATTTTGCTGGTTGGACTGAGGTCACCACTATCCAGAGCATCAGTACGTCAGACTGCTTTCCCCTTCCTCCATACTTTAAGCATGTCCATCACAGTTGTTTATGGAGGCCTCCCTTCTCCTATTTATGCAGTCTTTTTCTGAAACCTCTCATCACGAGCTCTCCAGGCCTCCAAAATGCTGACATGATGAACATGCCTTTCTACAACTCCTGCTAGAACTGCTCACACTTGCCAGCACCCTTTTACTGCTGCTTCCAACATTATTAACCCTACTAAAACTGTATAAATCATAACCTAAGAGGCTTGCCAGGTCGTTATGCAGATTGTTGGACTTACTACAAAAAGCACCGGGTAAACTTTGCTGGCCTCTTTTGTGCTGGAAGTCAGACAACATGGCTCAATAATCCCTCCAGGCTTTCAAATCTGCAGCTCTTTCAGTTTGCCATTTCCAGGCATGGCTGCCTAATCCACCGAACAAGCTGCATCATTTTCCAACTCCCCCTTCTTCAGCTATGCAGTTCCTCCGTTCCTCCACCACACCGAGCAAGCTGCGCTCTCTTCCGAGGCAGCGCACGTCCCCGCCTGCCTCCCCGAGCCCTGGAGGGCTCTTTGCTTGCCACGCTCCAGCAGCCGAGCTCTCAGCGTCCCCAGTGCACCTTCTCCCTGCCTCCCCCACTGCCCGTGCCAGAGATGCAGTCGCACATCTCGGGGCTGCGTGCTGAGCAGCGGACGCTGCTGATGATGGATATGAGCAGCAGAGCTTGCTCAGCGCTCCTGACTCAGGTGCAAGGTTTCCTAGAGCTCCTCCATGCCTGTTCAGTGTGTCTGTCCGCCTCCTCCTCCCGGCCAGTACGTAATTATGTAAAAGGAAATTAAATCCTGAGAGGAGCTGTTATGAAAAGGACCATCAAAGATAGCCCTTAAAGCAGGCAGAAACCAAAGGAAGATAGAAACTATTAGGAAGACAGTGTGTTTAAAAATCAAATCAAGTCTCTCCTGGCTCGTCGTGTCTGTGCGAGCGTGGCTCCTCACACGGTACAGGAAGAGGGACAGTATCAGCTGCGTCGCTGAGGGATGGATGCTGGTGAAACAACCCACAGCAGGGCTTACAAACCTAAGTACAGCCTGTGCTAATATATCCAGACTCCAGTTATTTCCATATGGTTCACATAGTCTCTTATGGATTCATTTAATGCTACAACAAGGTAGATTTACCATTTTATATGGCATACATCCTCTTCCAAGGCCCCCCTGCTCTTACAACTGCCATGCCAAGCCCAGTGCAGGAAGCCAAGCCAGGCTCCAGCCTTCTCCATATGGGCCAGCTAATGTCTCCTTCTCCTATTTAAGGAGCTGTAGAAGGAGAGTTACTGGAATGGCTATCAGGAAATTTTCCTTTCGTCTCCTGGTTCCCATGTTAGGGTAGGTGTTGAGGTAAGAAGAGCGAATACACTGGAGCTCTTTACTCAAACCCAGAGCATCTCCTCCAGAGGTGTTCAGGAGCATGGTGACAGAAAGGGCTGGTCTTGCCTGTTGTGGTTGCAGCGAGTAGGGGAGCACTGTGAGGACTGGTAAAAGGGGATGCAATCAGGCTAATGCTTTATTTCCTGGTTTCCATATCTACTGTGGGTGGAAGAAAGAAAAGGCTCACCATGCCTTGCAAGACCATTTTACCCTGAGAGGTACCTGTTTGAAAGGGTTGGGTGGAACCTGTGTTTATTGTCCCTTTAGCGCTCAAAGAATGGACCGGTTTCACCAACGGGCCCCTGCTCACCCATGAGTTAGCATCTCCTGCATGGTCTGACACCACAAGTGGCAGAAGCGCTGGAGCTGGAATTTGAGGTCAAGTCCCAGCTTCAGTAAAGCTTGGGACAAATCCCGCTGAGATTTCATGAAGGTCAGGATTCGTTCCTTCGTCATATTCCCTAGCACAAGACAGACCAGGTCCCAGCTTAGCCGTTGTTGCCCGATGACTTGGGAAGAGCAGAAAATAGCACAGAGAGAAAAGAAGAGCTCAGTGTACTCTGTCGGGTGAGCAGACCTGACCTGGAAGGTGCATGCTGAGAGCCTGAGCTGGAGTATTTTTTGCTAGAACAAATGGGTCAACGTCAGCTCCTGAATATGCATGTGGAAGAAGCTGGTGTTGATATGCAGGCCCTTTGTGAGCGATTCATCTGCTATGACCACAGCTATGTGATCCAAAACAGAGTCAATGGAAGGTGAGGGAGGAAGGGTGCCTCCAAAATATGGATCAGCCCATGTCCAAAGCAGCTGAAGGAGGTGAGATGAGATGCTCACCCTCCAGCAGCACCTTTCTTCAAGGAATGTCGACAGAACCTAGGTGATTTGTTTAGACCTACCCCTTAGGGCTAGGCTAGAGGAGGTGATGGGACTCTGAAGAGGATGCAACTCTGTCCCTCACTCACCTTAACTGTCCCTGAGACTTGGGAGAGGGTGGCATGAAAGGGCGGACATCTCTCAGATTCCTGGACAGCACTGGCCAGAGGACCCCCCTGATTTAAATAACATGGTGTAATTGCAGGGGCAAATGTAACGTTAACAACAAAAAAAGCCCAGCAACCCAGATCTTCATTTTGTGGTCACTCCTAGCAGATAATCCTCCTCACTTCTTGCAGAATAAACCAGCCTTAACCCACCTCACCCTGCAGAGGTTCCTCTGCACAGAATGGAAAGGAGCACATATAACCAGCTTAAAGGAAATGCCCAACTTCTAGGCAGTTAGTGAGGTTAGAGAAGGATTCCAGTTTTTTCAGCATAACTCTCTTCTTAAAGGTTTCCTTAATTTTTTCATGTGGCTACTTTACGACTTGATGAGATTTAGCCAAACCTCTAACGTCCTCCTGCCCACGACATGAGTGCTTTACGCAGTGCTTTTGCTGGGAATTTGCCTGCGTGAGGCTGCAGTTTTCAGCGCAGGGTTTCCCCCCTCCGAAAAGGACTGTCTATCCACCAATGCTGCGTCCATCTCCTCTGTAACCCTGCTGTTGATCTGAAAGAGATTTGCAGCGTAAGCCTTCATTATGCAAAGTCCTGCTGAAATCTCTGGGATTTTGCGAGGTGTCTGCACTCAGCAGTCCGCAATAAATAGACTGAAGCTGCTCATATATTTAAGAAAAAGCAACATTAGCTTCAGCCTGTCTAGAGGGGGTCACTTTTTTAAGGAGAGTGATACAAGTTAGGCACTAAAAGGGATTTTAGACCTCTCAGCTAGAGTTGTGTGTTGGCTAAAGGGTTATCCTGCTGGGGTTTGCAAATTATGTCGCCAAATTTTGTTATCCATCCCAGAGCAAAATCCTATCTGTTGAATCATGTCCCCTCTCTTTCTGTACCGTGTCTGGAGGCCATTTATGATCAGGGCTTGTCCTGTTTTGCAGGGGCACTCTGAGATGCCTTCCCCTGTCACTTATCTTAGAAAACTGAACTGGTCTTTATGGGGTATTGGAGGACATGCAGCAGGGGTGGGTTAGCCATTGTCCTCACTGCCCAGAGGAGGTGCTCCCCGTCAAGCCAAGTGGGTTCGGGATAAGCCAATCTCAAGTTAAACACTCCTGCACCTGAGTGAGAAGTTTCCTGTGTGGGTGGTAAATGAGTTAAGTCTCATGTGGAGATAAATTTCTCAGTTAATTTTCCCCTGATGACAGGCTGATAGTTAACCAATAATATGCTGCGAATAACGGATATGCTGTGAACTACCTGCTGTCTGAAATGTCCTGTTAGATATATTCATAGGGTAGGAAATATCCAAAGGCACCACGGCTTGTTGAGGAATGGCTTGAGATCTAAAAACAAGGCCATATCTAAAGAACAACAAATGAATGGATTACTTCTTACTCAGTCCTCTTCTCACTCAGGCCCCAAAGATCAAAGATCAAAGCAAGGTTCTTAGCTGGGGCAGCCAAGTTAGAAAGGGAGCCTTCAGCCTTTGGTTGCCCAAGGGCGTGATTTTCAAATGTGATCAACAGTGGCCTGAACCGAACTGAAGAGGCTAAAACTCCTGTAGCTCCACTGAAAGTGGAGAAGAGATTCAGTAGATTTGAAAGTTCATCCTACAGGTAACACTGCTAGCCTTGAAGAAGCACTAGAAGTTAGTGGAGGATCCTTCATGCTCGCCTAGGCCGAGCAGGTACGTCCATTGCAGAGCCCTGCAGAAAACCAGTTCTGGGGTGCACAGAGACAGGCACCAGCAATGGGCATCCATCATCACCACTGTTGCCCTGTTAGCATGGGCCTGACATCGTTTTGGCTTGGACCAGCTAACTCTGACCCAAACAGTCCCAAAGGACTGCGTGGGAATAAGCACAGACCAGGGACCATTCCCAGCAGGCGGTTAAACATGGCCGCTTTTGGATGGTAAGACATGGAGTACGGATGGGGCCAGGGAGTGCCTGCTGGCCTCAGGGCTGGAGCAACCACTTGGTTCGTAGTAGAGGTGCAACCATAGAGGACTATGGATGGGCAATACCATGCTGGATGGAAAACCATGTGCAGGGGAAAGTGCTTGTTGTGGGGTGTTGCTGCCTGTTTTCCACAGATGTCTTTCAGTTTGGGTGTAACTAAATACATTCCAACAGTGCTCAAACAGGAATCCAAAACCCCAAGTTCAAATCTCTGTGACCTCAGTACACAAAATTGTCCCCATTCGTGCAGAGTCCTATAACCAGAGTTACCCATCATAAATAAGCCATGATTCACCCTTTCTACACCGGGTTCAGATTCCACAGGGCTCAGTACAAAAAAGACCAAGATGTCATCTACACCCTGTGTTTGGGACGGGTGAGACACTGATGCAGGCCTAAGGGAAGTCCTTCTCCTCCAGAAGCAGAAATCCTCCTCCCTTTTCTGACCGGTGTCCTTAGATCAAGCAAGATAACTGCAGTGTACGCCTAAAAAGGTCTTTGCCTCATAAAGACATTGCTAACAGGAGATGTGGTGGGTGAAAGGCCTACCAGAGTCACAGTCTGCGCTTTGGCTTGGGCTGCGAGACAGATCATAAGGAAAAAAGATGCTAGAACTTTGCCCATGGGATTGAAGAGATATTCTCTCTCCCTCTCATGCCATTCCTTGGGGAGTAAAAGAAATGGGAAACATCCATCACCCAGCCCTGGTTCCCTGTGACAGAAGAGGCATGAGCAGAAAAGCAGTTGCTTATTGCCATGGGGGCAAGGGACCCCACCATTTGTGTGCTTGCTGAAGAGGCTTGGTGGGGAGGAACCAGGGTAACCTGCATTGAAAGTTTGTCCTGATTCAACCACAGTTTCCCTTTAAATGTTCTTCAGCAGGCGGAGGAGGCACCTCACAAAATGCCCATATAGCTCCAAACACATAAGCAGCTCACCTGGGAGGCCACTCATATGGCTCAAATGCTTTGCCAGACTGGGGCATATGGCTCTGTTCCTGCCTTCCCCTCCTTCTCACCAAAGCCGGATGACAGATAGCAATTTGGTGCCCTGCTTGAAATGAGTTGCTGGTCCCGGGCCAATTCCCAGCAGCATCAAAAAGCCATCTCCACAGTTGGCAGTGGGCACTGAGGACGTCTTGCTCCGGCACGCTGAGAGCAGGCCAAGCCTGAGGCGCGCTGGCAGTGAGCGGCGTGGGGAAAGCTTGCCCTATCGTTAGCCGTATTGTCCCAGCGCGGTGGGAAAAGACTGTGTCCAGGAACCTTTGAAGCCAGTGACAGCTTTTTTTTTTTCCAATGGGCTTTGGAGCAAGCCCAAAGGGAGACGTCATCCCTTAGCCCATCCCCACCTGCAGTTTCTCTGTCCACCACCTTGCCGTAGCTCTCACTCTGTTATTTTGCAATGCTGATAAAAACCCTTCTGTTCCGCATCACGTGCCACCATCACACATATGACATGCCACAGCCAAAAAAGATGAGTCACCATTCACGGGACAGCGCTGGAAGGTAGCCAGTGCTGCCAATTTTAGGCTTCGTAAGGCTGTGGTAATCACTGGGAGGGGGTTACATCATCAGAGCACTACACAAGCATTAGCTCATGCTCTTCCTAGGAGCTGCAGGCCAGCTGGGAAACCGAGGCACGGAGAAAGAGGTCTGTGTAGCCCAAGGGGAGGGTTTCTATGGTGCAGGCTCCTGGAGAGCAAGTTCATGCCAAACATAGTCTAGGCAGGAAATTAAGGCTTTTCCAGGTAATTTTATGCTGCGGACTTTCTCAGAGACATACCTCCCATGGCAGATCCATGATTAGAGCATAGGAAAAGGTGGTTGCGCACTGCTGTGCAATTGGCTAGTCAAATGCATGGAAATTCAACTCTTTTCATCTTCAGGTTGCTCTAGTGTGCAGCTCTGCGGTTCACATCAGGCATCGAGGAGAGCATGCTAACGCTGGGTTAACAGAGAGCACTGAGATGTGCAAAAAACCTGGGGAAAATGCAGGGGTGGTGCTAGGCAAGGACTTCTCTGTGTTTCTACCCCTGATGTGGACAGGGCAGTTCAGGTTGATGCAACTGGCTCAAAATCACTGAGTATCGAAGGAAAGACCTTTCTTATTTCAGAAACTATCAGTTGTTTTAGATTATTAGCTCAGGGTGACAGTCCTGAGTCTGGAAGTGCAGTACTGAGTCAGTGGAAATCTGCTGAAATGACTTTTGTCCTAAGTGGCATTTGACCAACCTCATGCTCTCAGTGCCCTCAGTACGTTCACATCTTCGCAAGGGCGCTCACTAATGGGGGACGTCCACCAGGCACGGCTGTTTCCCTCTCACAGGAGCCCTTATCTGAAATACCCTAAGGTGCAAACAGGTGTTTGCAGTAGGGGAATGGATGCATGGTTTGATCTCAGCCTGTCCTTGGGGAAGGTGATGTTCATTAACCTGTTGAAGAGGCAGTCTCAACTCCATCATGTACACACATGAACTTCTGAGAAGGCAAAAAGACGCAGGAGAGACAAGCCAACCTAAGCACGACTTGAATCGGTGGATGCTGGCGTGTCATTGAGTTCTGGCCTGCTAAACATCACTCAGACCTTTGCAGAGAGTTCAAAGCATGGGAAGGAGAGGAAGAAACAGGTTCCTGCTGTTATCCTTGGAAATCAGTGTCCCTGGTGCCTTCAGCTACCCCACTGCGAGACAGCACCAGCTGCACCACATCCGTTTTTGTCACTTTGTCACTCCCCCTCACAGAAATGCTCTGCCAGACTCACTCTAATGATGCCAGCCCTGTGTACTCTCCAGAAGTGCTGAGATGCTCCTTCTTTTCAGGATACCAGTCCCCTCACTTGCAATTATGCCAAGACAATTCCACCGATGGCCCCCTACACAATAACAAAGACTTAAAAACCATAAGGTTAGCAAAGTGTGCACTGCTGACACATCTCCTCTAAACACAGTGAATGAAGACCTCTTTGGCCAGTGAGTGTGAACCAAGTTGGGTTTCCTTCTTCTTCCCCATCAGGTCAAAGGCATTCCAAGACTGGGATGAAGGTATTTCTCTAATGGCCTGCAAACTTCCTGTGCCCAGGCCAAGCCATTAACCAGAGGTGGTTTGCAGGATCCATGTTTGGTACTGTCACAGACTGAAACATTGCTTTGATGTTGCCTTGTCTCCAAGGAACTGGCCGTGGGAGCTGTATTTATAGCAGGAAGTTCCTTCACTAAGCCCTGGCAGAAGATGTTGCTTCCCCAATCTGGTGACGAGTCTGTTGGGTTTCATCTATGCTAATAAACTGAAACACATCAGAACATGAGCACAGCCACCAGATCTCAGCCATCCACTGGTTCAGTTATCAGCACGGTCCTTGGCACGTTTTTAGCCCACAGCAGCGAGCAGCAACCCAAACAATTCCCAGGGTTGGCTCAGGTGTTAGCGTGGGCCAAGGATGATTCCCAACAAGCAATCTGGATTGGACCACCCTGTTTTGGAGGCTGAGGCAGAATAACGACACGGATGTAGCAGTCAACAGAATTAGGTTTTGCTCAGTTACTGAACTCTAGGCACAGGGTCCCAGGTTCAAAAGCTGCCCCAGACCTGTGCTAGGGAAAAGAGATTCTCATGGTTGCTTTCAGAAGCAGGCAGCAGAACTCCTAGGGCTTTCGTTTCCAGTGCTGATATGCTCCCCTATTTTTCAGAGTATTTTAGTCCCACTTGCAAGACTACAACATCCTTTCAACTTGTGCTAGGCAAATTTAAATCCTTCTCAATGGCTGTGGTTCTCATTTGAATTTAAAAAAAAAGAATGCCAGGATAAAGATGCTCTAACAAGTACCAAATGTACGGTGTTTAAGTGCAAGTATATTGTATGCGTTTGCAGAGTTGTGTTGTTTCATGCCAACCATCCCTACTCAGAACATAGAAATGGGTGGGGAACGATTTTGTTCTAAATCAAGCCATGTGTTGTTTTCCTTAGCAAAGGTTTTTTTCCTCCTTTCAGTGCATTCTAGTAGTATCATAAGGTGTGTTTCTCTTCTAAAGGCTCCTAGCGGTAGAGTTCAAATGTCATTAGGTCTGAAAAATCTCAGTATAGGAGGGTTGTTCTGATCTTTGCAGAGTGTAAACTGGGAGCGACTCTGCTAGAGTCTGTGAAGAGATTCAATGTACTCAAGAATCTGAGTAAAGAATTGGCCCCTAAAAATTGTGTCTAAAATGTCCTTCACAAAGAACCAGCTGTTGAATGTGCAATATGATTTTTCTTCCAGAATAACGCCTCTTGGATTTTGCCATCTTATTCTTCCCAGTTAAAAGTAATCCCATGTTCATTTTTTGTCTCCTGTTGCTCTGGGAAAGTCTAAATAGCAGAGGGAAAATCCCCAGATCTCAGCCATCAGCGACCACACAACATTGCATATCTAACCAAGAGGCTACAAGAGCAGCACAGTCATACATAAAGACAGTCTTTAGTCTATAGAGATCCGTGGTAGATCCATCTAATGGTGGTGCTTAGCTCTCCATAGTAACTAAAAAGGTAGCTTAGGTTGCCTTTTTTCCCATCGCAGGTGCCTGGTAAGATTTGGATGCCTCTGGGACATGCTGATGGCCACGTAGATAGGAGGCTCTGCTCAGGCTACTCCGATTTCTGAACTGAGGTCATAATCAAATGAGCACAAGAGCAACCAGGAAGTACGCCAAGAAAAAGCAGTAGAAGTCTATAGAGATGACTTGCACACTTCTCTGCTGGCTGTGTTCCTTTCAGGTTGAACCAGGTTTCTGTGATAGACTCTGCTGCCCCGTAACATTGACTACAAAGAGGGATTTTGCTCTGCATGCACAGGTTTAAATCCTGTCCTTGCTGGAGGTGTTGTCAGGACATCCTGATGGAGCATTTCAAGTGAAATTTCTTGGGGTCTCTCGAGGAGGTTCAAATCCTCTTGTCTGTGGCTGTTCGCTTTTGGGGATTCAGGTGGGGTTCTTTTTCAGTATGATTCTGAGCCAGTGGTTAAAGGTGTTCAGATTAACAGGAATTTAACTAAAGTCTTTATAATTACAGTGATGCAGAGGGCATCTTGCCCTGAACGGAGTGGCAATTCATACAGCTTTTGACAAAAATAGACACGTATAAGAGTTCTCGTGCTTTATCTCCAAACAACCTAAACTGTGCCCAGGAAATCCTGGCTGCTGCTCTCCCAGCACATTTCCAGTGCAGAATTAGCCCAGGTGATTGGTACCTGGATAAATTTAGACCAGGCTCAGACCAGACCATCTCTCGTTCCTGTAAGTGTGCATTAGAAGACAGAGATACACATAGCTGTTTGTTCTGAGGGTCTCTATGGACCCCAATACAGCCCTGCCCACATGAGATTCAGCATGCCCTTTGGAGGATGGACTGGGGGAAGATGCACAAAGTCATGGTGGGAAGATCCTGGAGAGATATTGCCACTTGTGTGGATAGCCTGGGTCCTCACTGCTGGGGCTGTGGGTTACCCAGCTACGTGAATCCCAATTTAAGTGATAAACAGCAGCTATTCTAGTTGAAAACACCATCCAATGTAGCCCCACACTGACATCAAAAACACCATCAGTAAGATTAATGAGATTTCTGGTTTACTTGCCAAAAATCACAAAGGAAAGACCTATATTAACACCCTCAAAGTAGCATCCACTGAAGTGGGATTATCGGCTTTTGGTGAGAAGGGGACAATGAATTCTTTTTTTTTTACATTTACTGAACATTTAGGGGAAGTTTCAAAATGGAAGATCCATTTCAAAATAAATAGCTTCATGTCATATATAATGTCACAACAATTAATGTCACCTCCGAAGGGACTCCAAAGGCAAGATTAGTCTTGCTGTGTGTCCCCTCTCGTCTCTACCCCATGATTGCCTCCAGCTTCTTTAGGACTGAAACTATTCACCATACTCATCCCAGATGGTCTTAGACACCTGCCATGCATTGCTCCCCCTGAAATGTATGATTTTGAAGTTAATTTCCTTTAACTCCACCATTAAACTCCCATCAGAGACTCTGGTGGCTGGATGGACCGTCAGAACAGGGCTTTTCTCTGTAAGGCAGGGTTTGCCCATCTAGTTGTAGCAATAGAGTCATGCTGGCATTTTCCCGAGACCAGATTCTTAGAAGGATTAACCTATATTGCCAAAATAACATTTTGCTGGCATAAAGCTGTCTCCACGTCTGTATTACACTTTACCTAAGCTCTAGCTGCCATGCTTGGGCTCCCCAGAGCTGTCTGGACACAGCAGCCACCTGGGCTAATTTAGTCTGCCAAAAAGCCCAGCCTGGAAAATCTGACAATATGAGAGGCTCCATCTCCAGGACCTGAACCACAGGTCTTTCACATTATTTTTAAAGTGATGAAGGTGATTATATGACCACATTTGTGATAGAGCACAGATTATGTCTATACCTGTAATTCAAACCGTGCTGGAGGCCAAGCACTGGTGCTTAAATGATGCTGTTAACATGGTCTTTGGTATGGTTTTGGCCAGCTAGCCCTTTCCCAAAGATTTCCCAGGCATGAGAAAATGAGTTCACATCATCTAGGAACCACTCCCAAAAGGCAGATTGGATACAGCTACAGAGAGCGTTTAATAGTATGGACATGGCAGACTCTGCCAGCTGGGCTCAGGGTCAGCGAATAGTCCTGGCTCTGTTTCTCATTTGCTAGTTTAGATGTCACCGCAGTGACCCAGGTTCTCTCAAGGCCTCGGTTCTCATGTGCCCTTCTCCTCTCCACCGTTTTTTTATTAGCTGTTATCTGGCGGCGAGCCACTATGCAAGACCAAGATCTCAGTTAGCTAAGTGGGATGAGGCTTGTTTGAAGATCTGTGTATATAAGGACTGAGATTTCAGCTAAGTGCTGCCAGAAATGTTTCAGCTGTGGAGTGGATGTCAGCAGCTTTTTTTTGTCTACATAAATAGGTAAAAACGGAGATAGCTGCAGTCAGCACCCTAGGAAAAGGGCAAGGCTATTACGGAAAGCAAATAGTGGACTTACCTGCCTCTGAGGACTGTGTACATGCACTCCTGTTGAGATCAGCCGCCTTCTCATTGACGTAGCAGGGGAATATTGTCTTTCTGCTACCACTTTCTTGAGGATGGTGATAACTCTGTCTGCCTGGTCAGGGAAATGCAACTTGAATATGTCCTCTGACTGATCATGGCACCCTTCTCTCATCAGGATGGCGGTGGGGGCTTGTTTTGCCTGCTTGGCCGTCAGTCATATGAAATCATTGTGTTGCGCCACTTGAATTCGCCCACGTTATGTTGGGTCTGTCAAATTCGGCTAAGCTGATGCTAGCTATTCTGCTCATCTGGGAGCCACAAACAGGTTTTCCCAACACTCCTCTCTGCTCTTCTCACCTTGCTGGGACTCAGAGCTCTCCCCTGAGCTCTTGTGGGGAGTTAGCGGATGCTAAACCACTGCTACCGGCTTTTCATCTTACCTGCTTCTTGTTTGGTCATTTCAGTTTGATCTCCCACACTCCAGGTGGAGTCAATGGAGAGACAGAGAGGCATTTCCAGAGGGCAGCTCATCCCATGTTTCAGACAGCTCTCCTTGGGTGAGATAAACACTGAGGCACATGATGCAAGGAAGATCTTCATTAAGAGTGTTTTAAAGCAAGGGGGAAGCTTTGCCAATCCTTATGTGGTGGGTGATAGCCAACATTTTCAACAGGATATCTGATGCTTCGCTGAGGGTATTCAAGGACAATCCAAAACAGAGGGCAGATTATCCCATTCCTGCTTGGCCTGGGGTGCTTGTGCCTCCTGCAGAAGGATCAGTCGCTGGCTTGCATCCAGGAGAAGATACAAGACTAGATGGCCCCAGGGCCTGAGCTGGTTTGGCAGCTCCCGAGTTCACAGAGGAGATGAATAGGAGGAGACATGACAGAAGCAGCCGAGATAATGAGAGCACAGATCAGACGAATGTGGCCGGTCACCTCTTCTAGCAGCAGAGAAAAAGGGGCGTTCAGGAGAACTGAAAGGCAGCAGGATGAAAGGGGAGAAAAGCAAGTCCTTTTGAAACACAGTCCATAGTGAACCCGTGGACCTCAGTTCCTCAAGGCAGTGCTAAGGCGAATGTTGGGGGGGACTAAAAAGAGATCCAGCATTTCTGGGGTCAGTGAGGACATCTTAATTTAGCAAAAAGAAAAGGTTTTAGGAAGCATTCACATTTCAGGACATGAGCCAGCCTTTAACTGGCAAGGGGTGGGAGGGCGACTCTCCATGCGAGCAAGCTGTTCTGAAGTTGTCTGCTATGGAGTTTCTCAGTCTCATAATAAAAGGTTTGGGAATGTGGATGTTCCTCTGATCTAATGTGGAAGAGCCCTCCTTGTGTTAGCTTGGACTTGGACTATCCTGTATAGAAACTCAATGCAAGCCTTACGTCAGGAAGTCCCCATGGGATGCAGTGGTACAAGACCCTTTTCTTGTTGTCCAGACCTACTTGGAGATTGGCCCCTGAATTGAGTTACTTACCTTTGTTCCCTGACTTTCCCAAACAGTTACCAGCAGTTTTCTATTTCTTGTGGACTGGTGACACTGTGTCCTATGGGACTCAGGTCCTGGGGAGAACGAGGCTGTGATGTTCCTTGGAGGAAAATCTCAGAAGAGCTCCCTAGCAAGGGAGCAGATGCTGAGGATTTGAAACTCACCCCTTGCCCAACAAAACCAAAACATTTTTCACAAGAAAGAGTGAAGGACAGGGTGCTGGTGTAACATCTCTTCCCAGTGTCAGGCTCTGGCTTTTCCTCCCTGGTCACTCCAGCTCTTGAGTAGAGTACAGAGGTGTCACATAGATGCGAGGAGACCAGTCCTGGGTCAGACTTTCAAGTGATGTTCACCAGAGGTGGAACAGGGCTCATCTGCCTTAATGGACTGGTTAAGGAAGTGTCCTGAAATCCTATGAGGAAAATGAATGGCAAAATGGTCTATGCAGCCCTCTATTATTTATATACCGGTAACGATCCATATTTTTCCATGTTCAAAGTGAAAAACAAAGCGGGAAAATGAAGGAAAGAAGACAGAAGTCATTCCCTCCTCTGAAAGAGAAGGAAAAAAGAAAGACCAAGCATCAGACTCCAGCAGGTACAAATGAAAATCAGACCTGGGGTCTGATTCTGACCCCTCTTACACTGGTGCCAATAAATTAAAACAGATTAAAAAGTAAGGGGGAGCGACTTTCAGGCGACGTTGTTTCAAAAGCAGAGTCTGGCTCGATCTCTTGTGTATAAACGCATTTTCACTCTATGCGCATCAAAATGAAAGCCTGTTCCTAGATTCATAGTGAGCTTCAGGGAGGAATGTGCCACCCAAAGGGGAAAAACGCGATAACAGGGTTCACAGCACAGAGCCCTGAGCAGCCAGCCAGTGATGGGGAGGGACCGAGACGTGGCACTTGGCATTAAGCAAGCGCTGCCTTCGTACAGGCGTTGATGGAAGGTTCCATGTCACACTGAGTATTTGCTGCCCAGCTCACCTGGGAGAAATGTTGGTATCTTCCCATTTTGTTTTAGTAGAGTCTTCAGGAGAATTAATGTCAAAAAAAGAAATAGAGCATCATTTAAGCATCATTTTCAGGTTTAAAGGGACAGGCACCACAGTAAATACTTAGGGAATATGCTACAGCAAGTGCATTCAGATTGCTTACAGCCAATAACCTGCAGCTGGAATCATGATGAAAACTGTACATACCCCTAGTGAAAAACATCTCTCCTCAGCTGAACAACACTGTGAGTAAGGAAAAAATGGATATATTGTTCATTTTAAATATTCTTTTTTTGTGTGTGTATATGATTTGTCTACAGCTTTTATTAGACTAGTTGTAAAACCATGTGTAATTGCATAGTATGAATAGGCCAGATAGACTGGGATGGCTTTCCATGCGCTGTTTTTATTCCTGCACATATATGGGCTTTAAAAACAGCAATGGCAATCTAAGGGGAGTCATTATTTTGAGACTCTCTTGTGGATGTGGTTTTTTTCAAAGAGCCCCGTCATATTTATGAGGTGGCCTTTTCTTTTTCTGGGCCATCAGTAGGAACTAGAGGATGAAAACTGAAACAGGCTGAAATTCAGCCTGCCCCTGCGAGCTTCAGCAAGGCTCCAGAACCTTCCCTTGAATTCAGAGTGGTTCATGCTCTTCTCCCCTATCAGACCACTACCTGCATTATAGTCTAGTCCACTCATGCTTTCATGATCCCAAGCAATGGTTCTTGTTTCCCCTTCTCAGAGACTCTATGCCTTGGTCCAACACTCTTCTCAGAAAGTTTAGCCTTTTATATAGATGCCTCATTTCCCCTTGCTTTGTCATTTCTGTTCACCATTTACCATTGCTTAGCCTCCGTGCCACGTGTGTTTACAGCTGGGGACTGTTCATTAGGTCCCCTGAGAAAGGCAGAATTACTAAGGCAAGAAGTCAGCATCAAAGCAGTTTAAGATGACGGGCGAGTTCAGCTCCAGAGTCAGACACCTAAATAAAGGTGTCTCTGACGGAGGTGTCTCCATGTGATGGGGGTGTCCAAGCTTCCCCTGTGTTAAGTGGAGATGTAGGCAATATGGCCACAGGGTCTAAACAACAACCTTCTCACAGCTCTGGCTCCACTAGCTGTGATGGGTCAGGAAACAATTTGGTTGACTTTTGCCTAGTGTCATTTGAGGTGCCCTGAGTACCCTGCCTCACTCCAGCTCCCAGCTCCAGAATATTCTTGTCTTCTGTATACAAGTCTGTCACATCTGCCAGCCCCACATGGAGGTCTGGAATATCCTAGAGCATCTCAAATGTTGCTGGATTCCCACCTGTGATGGTTGCACTAAGCCTTAATTCTCCGTTGAGTAAAGTAAGAGACACCACTCACCCATGGACACCCCGAGGTGAGTCTCTAGAGTAGGAGCTGTCTGAAATGCAATGTGAGAGAGATCTATTCTCTGCCTTAGCACAGATTTTGTATGAGACCTTGGATAAATCCTTCAGTCTTGGTGCTTCTCCTGTCAAATGGGGACATGATAAAGCTCTGTCTCTGAATGTAGGTTAGGAGATGTCTCACCGTGAGGACTTCAGGGCATATTACTAAAGGGATCTGGGGGACTAATTCTTGTGATGTGTCATTCAAGATACATGGGCTTGACTTCTCAATGGTGCTGACTGTGGCCTGCGAGTCACTCATTGCTTCTAGCAGGTGATAGGAGGAGTTCAAGGGCTGTCGTACAGCCCAATGAAGAGAGTTTGAAGATAACCCCAGTCTAGGCCAGTCTGACTTGTTATGGGCAGGTGGGGTACAGATCCCACAGATGCAGCAACAGGGCTTCCAGCCTCATGGTAGCTGACGTCCTCCTGGCTTGAGAATGCCCACAGAGATGTGGCGGTGCATGGTGGGTATTTTCCACTCCCAAGAGTAAGCACAGAGTGGGAGGAGTGGGAGTGGGTTTTTTGAAGTGACTTCAGTTTTAAACCAACCCCAACCCTTTGATAAACAAACCTTGGAAGGGAGTTGAAACCCACTCACACTAGATGAAGGTGCGTCAGTCACCATGTGCAAAAGTCAAAATCAAAATAAAAAAGTACTTCCCATGTGATCCAACTTGCCAGGACTTTTTGTTCTAGTTATAATTGGAGAGACCTCTCTAGTTGCTTAGAAATAAGGCCTGGAGAAGTGGAAGAGAAAGGAACAGTTTATCCCATAGTCTGTGAGAATTGACTATTGTATGATGATATCACAGGTTAGAACTAACAGGGAAAGATGGGAATGAGAAACTCATGATCAAGATGACAAAAGCCAAGGTGTGCTTTGTCATTTAGGTCTGTATGAAATAGCCAGGGAAGAATTTCTGTGGCAACACAGTCAGAAGTACTGGAGAAGTCATCATATCACCCCATGATTCCTGTTGACATCCACCTACTGATCGCACCCCTTTACACCCAGGTCCAGACCCTGCTCATCCCTAGGATGCCAAATTTGCATTCACGAGAGTCATGAATTTTTAAACAACTGCAGGAATATGTCAAAGTCTCTGGAGAAACTTCATTCCCCCCCCTCAGATCTTAGTGCAAATGAGGAGGCAACAAACTGTTTCGTAAGGGTAGGACTCATCCCACCTGACTGCTGGTGTTCGCAAGTCCCCGCACTCCCCTGTCAAGGGATGGAGACAGAAACTTTGGGAGCATGAGTCAACCCCCCCTTGTCCCACACATGGATCTTAGGACAGGGTGAATCACTTTCTGGGGGTGTCTGCCTCTCTCTGTTGACTCGATGAGACGTTCAGATGACTATCAGCAGGCATGGTACCGTGCAATATGTGACTCAACACACATAGTCTCAGCCAGCTCTGTGCGATTTACAGCAAAGACTGTGATTAGTGTAGGTTTCTGCACTGAAAACCTTGCAGTGGGAAAAGCCTTTATGTGTATACTGGGGTTTTGTTTCTGGTGTATTTTCTTCTTCTCTCTATTATAGAATAAACGAACCCAAGAGAAACATTTTAAGCCAGTGGGACACATCTCTCTCTTGTGGGTTGGCACTGGTTCAGTTTCGCTATACAGGTACATTTAATGCCATACAAGTTTCTGGTATAACAGCACTAAAATAAGGCAATGTATTACTTTTTTTTCTGCTTATCATGGAAAGTTTTTAAACTGAATAGCTAGAAGATACTTCAACAAGCAGTACTTATACACATAGCAGCATTTACCTTAAGAATTCTGTGGCATTGCTTAGCCTTCCAAAAGTTTAATTATGTCTACTAAAACTGTAACACATCTGATAGTTTAAAAATAAATCTTATCGACATCTCTTTGGGGCTGAGACTATTCACTTTTAGAAGTTTCCATCCATTAGAGTCGCCAAGTCCTATATGCAAGTGCTTCTTATTGAGGGCTTAGAACCTGGGGAAAATTGTGGTTTTCTTGAAGATGGTGGCCTAAAGCTTCCCTCATTAAGGCCACTGATCTTACTAGTTTGTGGCTTGTTTTTTAAAATTCAGTCTGAAATGCTAATGCACGTGTGAGCCATAAGCCAAGGTATTGAGAGCTGGTGGAAGGGTGTAGCTTTGGTGGACCTGCAGGCTGGGAGAATTTCAATGAGGGGCAGAGGTGGAGGTCTGCCATCCTTCCCAGCCACCTTCTCCAGCACCTCTCCTCCAGGCATAGCTAGGCTGGAGGGGGTGGAAATCTAACCCCAACACAGTGTGGGGTGGGCTCCTCAAAGAAGAGAAGATAAACTCTCTAGAGTGAGGTCTGAAGAGCCAGTGGATCTTCCTTCCATCCCCGTGGGAGCCAGGTCCTGTGGGCAGAGGGAAGAGTGAGAAGAAAACAGGAGAAGAGAAATGTAGGGGTTTCAGACATTTTGGCTTTTTAACCCTTAGCAGCTGCAGCAAGATGCTGCTTGGGTTTTCTTAAAGTAGTAAAAGCAAAATAGAGCCGGGCCTAATTTCCAGTATGTTACACACCAGAGATGGAGGGGCGTTTGTTATTGTTTGTTTTCTTTGAAACCATTAGCATTTTTCCTTTCGATTTTATAGGTGGTGCTCCCAGAGAAATCTTTGGCAAAGGCCCAATCAAAGTATAGCTACCAAATTACTTATCTTCCCAAACACGGATCTTAGTCCATCATCCGTTCCCTCACCTGCAAAGCAGTGAGCAGCGGTGGGAGCAAAGGAATGAGATGCCAGTGGCCTTTTCTTTTCCCAGCAATATGTCAATTCATTTTTATTATGATGTTTTGCTCGATGAGTTGTTCAATTTACCCTTGCGGTAATCAATGGTATTGTATTTTCAAAAGCTCCCGAAGTGTGGCGGGGTGCTCTTTTATCCGTTGGAGCAAATAAATAGTTGAAGTGTTGGTTGTGATGGGGAATAAGATCAGGCCCTTTTGGCATATCGTGGGGTGCCCACCCCATGCCAGGGCACAAGGGGATGAGTTGGGAACCAAGGATGGCCCCAGGGCAGCCGATGCCCTCACTGATGGGAGCAGTGCCACAGCGTCTGAGTGCACTGGGCAGAGCTGCATGGTCGTAATGGCTCCCTCAGCAGCCCCAGGCCAGGCAAGGGCATGGACCAGATCCAGGGTCTCTTCGGGGGGTTCCACCAGGAGCAGAATGAGACAGGGCTGGAGACACAGCTATGACTTGGAGCTGTAGGCCATCCAGGAGACAGCTGGACATAAGCTACTTCCAACATAGGCTTTCAGTCCATCCTGGAAACGGGACAGGGGAGTTGCTGGAGGGATCAGATTCTTTGTTTTGGGACCATTTGGTGGGTATTGATGAGTCTTAATGTTCCCTGTATTTATCTGTTCGTCTCCATGGGACCACACGGTGACAAAAAACCTGCCTGTTTTCCCAAAGGAAACGCAAACGGGGACTCCTGATTAAGGCAGAGTCAAGTACAAGTTAATATGAATGTTGCTTGTATGAAAGTATTTTAGAATAAAAAAGATCCATGCGGTCACAGGGAATACAGGTGTCCTGCTCTTGCAATGGTGCACTGCAAGAGGGACCCCTTTCTGCAGAAAGTAACCTTCATACTTGGGCTGCAGCGTTCAGATGGGATCTGGATTTCAGATTCTCAACTGTGGATCTCATCAGGATGAGGACAGGCTGTTCCCTGTAAGAAGAGCAGAGCTGGGGTGGGGTGGCAGAGCCGACAGCTCAGGAATATAAGCATAATGTGCTGTGTCAGAGGAGCCCTGAATACAGCATCATTTCCAATTCCACCGCTGATATTTCTGTATTTCTCTCCTCTAGACTATAAGGACAACCTGATGTGAGTTCAACCTCTGGGCTACTGAGCCTGCCCCAGATGCAATAATGTAGTGAGCAGATGATGTTTTCAACCAAACCTCCTGTCTAACTCAGTGGATCTGTGTGTCTTCCGGCAGGTGTGTCCTCTGTGGCCTCCCTGATGTCCCTGGCTTGGGTGCTAGCCTCCTATCACAAGCTTCTTCGGGACTCTAGGGACGACAAGAAGAGTATGAGCTACAGAGGGGCCCTCATCCATCTCTTCTGGCGCCTCTTCACCATCTCATCCCGAGTTATTTCTTTTGCTCTCTTTGCTTCCATCTTCCAGCTCTACTTTGGGATCTTTGTAGTGGTCCATTGGTGTGCCATGGCTTTCTGGATCATCCATGGTGGGACAGATTTCTGCATGTCTAAGTGGGAGGAGATCCTCTTCAACATGGTGGTAGGGATTGTGTACATTTTCTGCTGGTTTAATGTCAAGGAAGGGCGGACTCGATACAGAATGTTTGCGTATTACACGGTAGTCCTGACGGAGAACGCTGCCTTGACGCTCCTTTGGTATTTTTACAGAGATCCTGACACTACTGACTCATATGCCGTGCCAGCACTGTGTTGTGTCTTTCTTAGCTTTGCTGCTGGGATAGCTTTGATGCTGTTATATTATGGTGTGCTGCATCCCATGGGGCCAAGAGCTAAGATCTTTGCCAGCTCCTGTTGCGCCGAGCTGCTCTGGGGCATTCCTTTGCCCCCCGATGTTGAGCCCATGGCACCCCAAACCCCTGGGTACCGGGGGGCCCAGGCTACGCCCACCAGAGCGGTCACGGAGCAACAGGAGGAACTCACAGCTGACACTTGCTTGCCCGTTTTCCAGGTGAGAGCAATGGTACCATCTACTCCATCTGGGCGACCCTACCCCCCAGAGGGGCCTCTCATTAAGATTGACATCCCAAGAAAAAGATACCCTGCATGGGATGCTCATTTTGTAGACAGGAGGTTAAGAAGAACTATCAACATCCTCCAGTATGTCACCCCCACAGCTGTAGGTATTAGGTATAGAGATGGACCTCTCTTATATGAGTTGCTACAATATGAATCTTCACTTTAAAAGCTCCTTAAAGCAAAAGTAAAAGAGGGGACCTTATTTTTGTTTACGGTAAACACAGATCATGAAACAAACACAAACCTTCAGATAAGCTTTCTTTCTGGTTGCTGTATGTATAAAAAAAAAAAAAAAAGATATTCTCTATGTTTTGTAAGTAAAAACAAAAAGAAAAACTTTTCTTTTGTTTTTTACACACAAGAAACAGTATTTCAACTTCCACACCTAGGATTCACAGGTGGAGAAGGAGGCATCTCCACATCAGTTTTATACCGTACACCAAGTGTAGAACATTATTTATGGGATTGGTGCTGATTGAAAAATAAAAAAAAAAAACAAACAAACAAACCTACAACTGCCTTATGCCCTTAGGTGCTGAGTTTCATTAAGTACTGTCACCTTTCTCATGCAAAACTCTTTGATGATTATATGCCAGGAAAAAAACGAACCAACTGAAATACAAACCGTAAAATTTAAAAAAAAAAAAAAAAAAAGAAAAGAAAAAAATGAACAACAACAACAAAAAGAGAGAAATGTATGAAAACAAAATCTTGTTGCTCTTATTGGATTTAGCAGAAAAAAAAACCCCAAATGTCTAAAGATAAGAAAGCAAAGCCAAGACAACCCCAATGGAGTTTGATTTTTTCCAACAGTTGGAAGACAAAATCAGGTCTGTAACTAAATTTGGCAACGCATTTATAACACCATTTGGCCAAGCCTGCAAGCCTTGGCCAAGCCGTGTTACAAACGCAATCCCACCACGTGTTACAAAGGCAATCCCACCGCGTAACCGTTTTCCTCGTGTAAATGGGCCACGCGTAATGGTCGGTTTGCACCAGATGAATATGGTAATACAGTATCTGATCTTGTTCCGAACAATTGCACACGCTAAAGCGCCACTGACTTCAGTGGAGGAAATAACAACCGTCTGAGCCCAGAATAAGGCCTGCCACCTTGATTTCTGGAAAATAAGAAATCTGCGAACATTGAAATTGTATACCAAAAACATGATACTAAAGTACATTTACACATATCTAATAACTATTTCAGTAATAATAAAACTCAGCATAGTAGCAAAAAGCGAGTCAATTTAAAGGCACAATACTTGATCAGTGACTGGCAAAATAATTTGACCTACTGTATCATTTTAAGGCTGTGAAAGGCATACATGTATTATTTGTAATCTCGTGTAAGACCTGTCATGTCTCATTCAGTGCGAGCCTTAAAGTGATTGTAAAGCATCCTTTGTTCCATTTTGGGGGTTTTGGGTTTTGATTTTTGTTTTGTTTTGTTTTGTTTTGTTTTTAAGGAAAACAAAACATGAAAATCGGGATAAAAACAAACAAACAAACAACAAAACAACCAACAAACTTCTTCAAACGGTAATAACCTGTAAACTGACTCACGTCTTGAGATGATTTGGTGCTTTGTATTTTTGTTGATGTTGTTGTTGTGATTTAGCTGAGAATTCTTCAAGTCGGTACCTGTGGGGAACTGCTGATAAAAACTGTCTTGTGTCACCCTCTACTGTAAGTACATGGCGAGAAACACCACCAGAGGAAATTCAAGAGCGTAGCGAGAGCATCGTGGTTTAGCTTAGCCTTCTCACTGCAAGGAGATGCTGCCACCTCCGATGATGGCAAAGCCTAGACGGTCACCTGCCAAGGGCTGTGTGGTTGTCTTGACATTTCCAAATAACCCGCTCGGTGTCTGAACATTCACATCTCTCGAATTCTGTTTCTGTGCTGGAATCTCTTGTTTCAAGTTAAATCACGGGTTTGCGTCTGTCCAACACCCTTTTCCGTTTCGAGAGTATTGCTCCTTTAAAGGAATATTCCCGTTTCAGGGCATCTTTTCAATCCCACCATCCCTCTGCTTGGGAGGGGAAAACAACAACGACAAAATGAGATATTTTTAAGTGAATGCTGTAGTATTTTCTGTGTGTACTTGCAATTTTTTATTCCAGAAATACTGTAACTGTCTAGGGTGCAAAACTCCCATGCTGACCTATTCTGAAGAGAAGATCAGCATGAGGGGGGATATTTTTTAATTATGATTATGTTTTTTTTTAATTTGAGGAATCAGTTGGGTTTTTTAATTATAATAGTATTTAAAGAAACTAGTACCAATTTTATACAACAGTTTAAAGAAGCTGAATGCTTTCTTCGCCTGAATATACCTGAAGAGAAACATTTTTTTCAATCAGTGGTCCTTTGCAGTGTGCTGAGAAAATGTTGGGGTTTCTTCAGTTGTTTCGTTTTGTTTTGTAAAGAAAACTTTTAACTGGTGTCTGTCCCTTTCAAGGAGGGCAGAACTCATTCACGCCAAACTATAGACACACGGCAAAGTTTATAAGAAGCCAAATTGTCACTGGTACTGTAATTCCCAGTCAAACTCCATTTCAGGCAAATGTTTCTGGGCTCTGATTACACCCAATATGATGGTCACATTTTCATGCAAAGGGAGGGATTTTTGTCTTGTCATTCCCTACCTAAATTCCCAGTACCTTGTCCACCGTGCGCATAAATACATACATATATGCACACAGAATTATACATATTTGTGAAAAGCTTTCATTTCCCTTCTCCGTTGTCTGTGTCCCATAACCAGTCCCTTCTCAAGTGTCCTAGTAACATTTCACCCTGTTCCTTCCCTAATCAGTATGCTGTCTCCATAAAAAGAGGTAATTTGTGAAGTGAACTTGCTGTCCCCAGCTGCTGAGTCATAAAAACACAGAGGTGCCCATCCTCCAGCAACAGGCCTGCGTTTCTCCTCCCAGGACTTTCTTTTGACTTACCTTTAATACCAGTGTAGACTTACTCTGATCCAGTTCCCTAAGACTCATGCCCTGTGTAAAGGAGAGCCTTGGTCCTTCCATGAAGTGCTCTCCTCTACATATCTGCATTTCATTGGCATAAGCATGAAAAAGGAATGGATGACAAACAACCCTGCTGTTCCTCGGGGACATTTCCTCCAGAAGATAGCATCCTCATTTTCAAAAGCACCATGAGAACGTCCCCTTCCCTGAACTTGTCAACCTTGAGGTCTGGTTTGGAGATGTGATCCCACTCCCTGGCCCCACCTGAACAGCCGGACCCTGCCGCTTTGCACCGGGACAGTGAGATGAGTCAACGAGCCGAGGCACACTCATCAGGAGTCGAGGAGGAGACCCTTCAGTGTTGCCTCTCATGAGCATCTGCAGCCTGCCTTCCCTCAGGAACAGGACCCTTGCTCCAGACCACCGCACCAACAGCCGTCCTCTCCAACCCGTTACGGGTGTGAAGGGGCAAAACACTCTAGAAGTGACCTTACCTCTCAATGCAGTGCTAATTTCTCACAGCCAAACCAGCTTGACTAAGGGCTTGACACACCCCTGTTCCAAAGTCCTCCTCCTTCATGGCTCGTAGTATGGATAACAATGAAGGCGGGTGCCTCCACTGCGTGTTTAGACTGTTTCATTGCATTTAGTCGCATAAACTTTCTGCCTCCGCTATTAGTCCTTTCTTTGAATGATATCCACTGGTATCTTGATTTAGCAAGATTTCCAGTGAGAGCCTGTGTCAGCCCTGGAGAACTATTTCTCTTTGAAGGACTTCATTACAGCCTTAATATAAAGCACATGCTCTACCACTACACCCTACGAGTTCCTGGTGGACAGTTTGGTGTGGTGACCATTTCCTCTTGGGATTGCCTGTGATCTTGTTGCCAAACAGCGCCTTTTGCCAAGCCAAAAGCTCGGGGAGGAAAATTGCCCCCAGCTCTTTATTGGTACTAATCCCAGTGCTAAGAGTCTAGTCCTCGCCTCCTGGTTTTGGGTTTGGTTGGGTTTTTTGGGTTTTTTTTGCACAGGGTCTCTTTGATTTTTTACTTTGGCAGGATGGCCAGTGACTTATTTCAGTTTCACCTGGGTTTTAACTCCTTAGCTTCTTCCCAATATTAAGTTATACCGCGTCCCACCTTCTTGCCAGAAGATACCGCACGGGGGTTTTTCCAAACTGTCACGGCGAAGGATGAGCCCACATTTATTCACATCTCAAGATCAGTGGGCAACTTCTCTGGCATGTTTGTGCTGCTGGATTCACCCTGGGATCATCTAAACCAGCCCAACTATGCTGTGCCAGGGCAAAGCCAGGGCGTGAGGGCTCCACCATCCCCACTGTTATATTGTTCAAACCTTCCCTGGTATGGTTTTGACCCACTCCAGCCAGCCCTGGGCACCTGGCCAGAGGCAATCCCCAGTTGGCAGTTCAGATGCAGCCACTCTGTATCGGGGGTGAAAGTGTTCGCTAGCGTGGATGGGGCCAGCACTCGTCAGCTGGCTTCGTGGCCAGAATGGATCCTGGCAGTGCTTCGTTTACTAATAAAGATGTAACGATGTGCCCCAGACCAGGATTCAGGACTTGGTGGAATACATCAGCTCCGATCTGGCATTTTTCTATTTTCTGCCTAATTCAACGGACAAGCTATTTTTCAGCTCACTTTGTTCTTTTTGCTGAGGTTACTTCAAAAACAGCATCACTTTTATCGTGCTGATGTCAACCCATCCGTCCACCCCTCCATCCGTGTCAGATGGCTGGCATGCTTAGTGTGATAGCGTTACACATCTGTAGGCAGCTAATTTGGAGACAGGAATGATTCAGACCAGACCAAATCAACAACAGAAATACAGGAATTACAAGGTCCCTGCCCGTGCCCTTGCCATGCTTTGCCACCCACACGAGGCATTTTTCACCTGCACCATACCCAACCTGAACCGCAGAAGGGGAGTCAGTGTTGTATAATTACCAGTGGAAAGTGGAGAGCCACCAATTTGAAGTGTAAATATATATATTTTCAGTGTTTTGGATTGGAGCTAATTGTCTGCTTCATCCTGTCCTTCTCTGCACCTGCCAAAAGTCAGTAGACATTTGCATGTATTTTTATTTAAAGCTGACTGGATGAAACGGGACAAAATTAATTTCAAGCTTTAGTCAGCGGCCTGCTAAAACCTGGCTGATGCTGCTCGCAAGGGGAGCATTGCTGTTGACTTTCAGAGAGCAGTCGTCCTGTGCTCTTCAGATATATTTTTGTACCCACAAGATTCACTTCACAATTTATCCCTCCTCCCCTTCCCTACACAGAAATGCATGACACACCTGTCACCCACATACCTGCAGCATGACTAAACCTCCTGAAGAAAATGTGGTCTGAGGTTCGTCCAGCATGATTTCATTGAAGCTCAGAGGTGCTTTGAAAAGGACAACTTACTACTGTGCATTTGCAAAACCTTTCAGTGCCTGCTTGCTGGGCAGCTTGGGCAAGAGACAATTTGGAAGCTGCCGGAGCCAGCGGAAAATTGTGGAGACAGGCTTTTCTAGGATATTTTCTTCTTTTACTGGGTTAGCTGTTCTCTGGCTTCTGTTCAGATCGGATGTGGTCATGCAAAAAAAAAAAAACAAACCCAGAAAAGAAAAACCCAGATAACCACAACAAAATAAGGTCTATGCCAATCCCCGCAGAAGCTGAGGTAGCTGATGCTACATGGTAGGGATGATGTGAACTCCGTTGTGTACCCTTTGCTTGCTGAAGCTTGCATGTTGTTATTTTGGCAGTTGCCTAAAGCCCTGGGGCTTTGGGGATGGTAGTTTCCCAGGGTTACGGTTGCTCTTTTTATTTCTCCTTGGAGCTCAGGTGTATTCTGGTGCAGAGAATCTCAGCCTGGTTTGAATGAGAAGATTTGAGGCTATCCCAAATAGACGTGGGCAAACCTTTCACTGTGTGCAGAATGCATTTCCAGACCTTTGGGTGACGCTAGAGATTGTTGCAATCCGCTTATTTCTTCATGGGCACGTTCAGAATCCCTTCATTGTTCTGTTGTGTTTGAACTTGGGAATAACGGTGTGGTGACTCTTTTCTGTTGAGGTGTGATGTGAAGAAAGGTAGGAGCCTTCCTGCTGTGCTAGATATTGCCTGTGTTCAACCCTTGTTCCTTACTTGAAGCTCAGACAGTACGATAATGAGAAAAATGAGAAAATGAGGTGACAGATAGCTGCATATGTCCCATTGGCTCTCCACTGATGAGGAGGGAGGCAATCGGTGACAAAATAAACCTGGATAAACCATCTGGACCTTAATGTATATCCCGATATACCTACCACCCAACTGGAAAGCGATGTCGTTGAAAAAATAATGTGGACTATTGTATATTAAAAAACTAAAAACCAAAAGAAAGCAAAACCCACAACAAAAGCAAGCTTTGCAAGCAGGCAAATATGATTTGAGAGCATAAACTTTACTTCCCACGCTCCCTTTGGGACACATGCAGCAAGGCAACTGTTGAAAACCAGGCACTTTGTAATATGCGGAGTTATTTGGATTTGTGCAATGCTGTGTTTGTCAGATGGTCTTTTACAGCGAGTGTAGAAAGTGGCCACGGTCTAAAACTCATTGCAGATTTCTGGGTGACAGTACTTCTGGGTTTTGACCCCAGCTCTGCCACGAAGTTGCTGTGTAACCTTGGGCAAACGATTTAACCTTTCTGTGCCTACAGTTTACCCATCTGTACATGGGTATAATAATATTTACCTACCTCACAGGGGTGTTGTGAGGCTTAAGTAAATGCGTGTGAGAGGTGGTGGAAGTGCGCCGTAGAAGTTTCATTCGTGCTGGGTTTGGGCTGTTATCGGGAATGAGCACTAAAGGGGTTTGTTACAACACGCAGAAGGAAAACCTGCTGGTGCGTGCATGTGTCGAGAAAGTGATCTTAAGTCTTTTCTCTCCCCAAAAGCAAGGCATGGAGAAAATTGTTGTGCGCCAACTGAATAGCCTTGCTTTCCTGGTCAAATGTAATAGCACGGTTTGCAATATTATTTTCTTACACAACAGGTGACCTTTCCCTTTTCCTTTCTGTTTCTGGAAACTTGAAACTAAAGATCACAAACGTATTTCTGAACCGAACGGATTACTGATGAATACTTGAATTTCTCTAAAGGTTGCTCTCATCAGCCACGGTTAATGTGCACTAATCTTTCAGTCATCAGCTTCCATCTGAATACAGTGAAAAATTTGCTCACGCTGTTTTGGAATAGCCTGGACCTTGTTTGGGAGGCTGGTATACTGTTTGCTGAGGACTCTTGTAGGCAGGGGAAAACTAGGGTCTCAACTGATAAACATGTGAAAAATCTTTTTTCTTTTTGTTTTTGCCTTTTAAGTTCTTGACTGCCTAAGACAGCACAATAATTGCATTTTACTTGGTTGTACGGTAGCTTTTTTTTAACTGTTTCCTTACGCAAAGGGTGAAGGTGGGTTGTGAAATGATAAACTAGACTCAACGCTGCTCACGCGCGACTCCTCTTGAAGTACCCACTTTCCTGGAGAAAAAATCTGTGCCACATCCAGAGAGACTAGACCAGGCCTGCCTTCACCGTCCTCCCGCAGGCAAAACTTCCCTTGCCTTCAGTGGGAGTTTTGGCTGTCAATTATGTGTCCATCGAGGTGGATTCATCCCTGGTTGAACCCCAAGACACTCGGGTGAAACCTAGGATAACTCTCTTTAGAACGAGGGAAGGGATCCAGTTCATTGCTCCAAATATTGCCACTGGTCAGATAGTTCAGAAGGGAAAAAAAAGCATGCTATAGAGAGCCTGGGGTTGTTTTTTTTCTGTTTTTGAGCCAAGTGTTTTATTGTCTAAGTGTCCTGACCATTATATAATGTATCTTTTGGAAATGCAATGCGAGGCAAGACTCCCTGCTCCCTTTTAGAAAAGCTTTTTGAAGTCTACTCATGCACTCCTTACTCAGGCAAACCTCCGGGGTTTTGTTGTTGGGTCTCATTTTCTCTCCTGAGTAAGGACTGTGAAATCTGGCCAGTTCTGGATAACCGGGTGGTGTTTCAGGCAGCCATTGTCTTCTCTAACCCAAGACTTGCCTTGCATGAAGCAAGAACGAAGCTAGGAAGCCCTCCTCCTCCAGCTCTGTCTTGGTCTGCCACGTATGTTCCCTGTCCCTTTTCTGTATCCACCAGGGGGAGGTGGTTCAAAATCTTCTGGCTACATGGGCCAGGCTCTTCCACCTGATTAACCAGGCAGCTGCAGATCCTCATGTTGGGGCAGAGCAAATTCAGAAGCCCTACCCTTGCAGATGGGCCACTGCTCATCTGCATCGGCTTTGGGTCTGCTCCTCCCCACTCTTCTCCCCCAGACATTTATTTGCCCTGTTTTAAGCACTCAGCTCAGTGCTTCTGGGTTCTTTTTACTGCTTCTGTTCCAAAAAGATTGAAGCTGGGGAGAAAACCAGCGATGTAACTCCTTCGGTGCTATGCTAACTGCTTTGTTTGACCCAACCAAATGCTGGCCAACATACAGATTTTCCCTCTTTGTCCTAAGAAGCACCACTCATCTGTGTCTTGAACAGGGATGGACTGAGAGGGGTGAGAGAGGGCAAGTGTGGTTTTGAAAGCAATTTAAGTCTTGTGTATCTAGTAGAGAAAAAAAAAAGATGTAAATGCAGGCTGCTTTCAAAGATAGTTGTCGCCCACCTCATGGAAGTAAATAGGATATAACCTATAAGGTATTGAGGGCATTATATATATATACATATACATATATTTTAAAAAAAAAGACAAAAAGTCCACCTTATCAATAAATCACCCTTTATTTTTCCTGAAAATGTACCGTTCAACAGTAAATACACCTGGCTGTGCTTGCACCCAGTTGTTTTGCTTTGACCCACTTCAGCAGCAATGGCTAATTTAACTGCAAAGGCGAAAACGCGGGATGAGAGAGAGAACTCCTCCTACTATATATTAGGCCTGATGTGAAGTGGGTGGCTATGAATTTTCAGGATAAAAGGGACTAATCAACATGTATGTCTGTGTCTATATACACAGTCCTGTGGAGATATAGAAAAGCATACGTGCCACGTTACTGCAACAGTATATATGTTTTAATATATATGAACACATTGTGAATTCCAAAGGGCTTTTTGACATGAGGAAGGTAGTTTCTGGTGCGAGGTGCTAGCAATTTGGGATTTGCAAGCAGGGTTGAAATAAATATTCATTGTATGGGGTTTTTTATAAGTAAAAACAGAGACAAAAGACCATCAGAAGCTTAAGGTCCTTCTGAGGAAATGGTGTACCACCTGATCTTCCACTTCTTAAGAAATTTGGAAGCCAAAATCAGACCAAAAATGAAAGCCAAACGCAGTGTCAGTATGAATCAGTAAAGATCCATTGATGCCCAGGCGCCTCCGTACACTCCCTATGCTAAAAATAGTCATTTCTACTGGTACCAGGGGAGCCCAAACTGGGCCCGATTTTTTTTCTTAACCTGTGATAATAGATTTTCTGTTGGAGCTCGTAGATTTCACCAAAACCCAGCAAAATTTGGACAAAACTAGGAGTTTCTTTCCAAACGGAGCCATCTGAGCGTAGCGTACGCCTGACCTACACGGGGGCTTTGTAGTCTCTGGTTTTAGCTGAGGAAGAGATGGTTTCCCTTTCCGCCAGTGTCACCCTTGCAATGAGAACAGCCTTGTTGATACACGCAGCAAACTGGGCCCTCCTTTGCAAGGATTAACTCCCCCCTCCCAAATCTGATTTCAAGCCCTTAGAATTCAAATGCCAAATGCCACTCAAAGGGAATGATTATTGTTTTCTCTCCAGATGTCATTCCCGTTCATCAGTCACAGGGACAAGCAGCTCATATTTTCCTTTCTAGTGGTATTTACCAATAAAACGTGCTGCCGGTACCAGAGCCTCCTTCCCTCGGCCCCAGCTGAACACCACCTGCATGCCGCCCCCGTCTTTCCTCCCCTTTCCTCCACCTTAAAAGCAAACACTGTTCTTTCCCAAGTAGCAAAAATCCAGGACAAATGCCAGATGATTACACCTGCAATCTGTTCGCTTTAGGATTTTATTTCAGTTTCCGAGGGCACATGAGTACACGCAGGGACATGCCCCCACAGAAATCTCAGTAGCCTGAAGTTGAAGCCACTTGACTTCAGTGGACTTGCTCTGAGCTGACACTGCTGCAGGAGAAACTATACACCCAGTGTACCCCAGGCGACCCCCTCAAATTACTGCAGTTTCACACCATTCCCACAGAACCTGGTTTTTTCAACAATTACTGAAGCCTGAGTATCAGCCAATAAATTTGCAATGGATAAGTAGTAGCGGAAGTGGACTGGTTCACGCTTATCCCTAGACCTCCTAGTACTACTCAAGCAATTAAACAAGCCTTAAATTGATGCCCTTTGGAGGAGAGCTGTGATACCTGTTTTCTAAAGAAGTGTCTAAATAGGTATCACAGCCAAATCCCTTGGCCCCCATCTTCTCTGTGTAGGGAGAGTGAGAGGGAAGAGATTTTACAGTGAACATCAAAGTTTGTCATTAGCTAGAAAATGGATTTAAAACATTTTTTTTGGGTGGAAAACATTTTCCTGTCAGAAAAAAACCCCAATGGTTTTAGCTAATGTTCCCACTGCAAACTGTCCTACCATTCCAGCCTTTTGTTCCAATGAGGAATGGGAATTAGTTTCAAAAGTGTTCAAATTACTCAGGGAAGGATTATTTCACATCTAGGTCTGGTGACTTCCACTCATGTCACTGGGCCAAGTTCAGACCATTCCACTAAAGCCGATGGGATTACCCAGTATGAAACCAGTATGAGAGAATAGCTGGGCTGAGGCCCCTGCGTGGTCTCCTGTGTGTTCCCTGTCAGAGGCTGACGGTGATGTGCTTGGGAACTCGACGCAGCACGCCTCATCATGGACCTGTTCCCCTAAAAACAGGATTTTCACAGAAAAGCTATATATTTTGGAGGGTTTGAATGACTTTTTGATTGCAAGGAAGTATCATCCCTTCGGTGTGTGTATTTGTGGATGCGCTGTCGTATACAGATACACGTTCTCTCTCCATCTCTGCCGTGGGCTGTTGGTTGGGAATGCCAAGGGGATTTTAGGGTTGTCTCTGTTGGCAGATATAATATGTTCCCTAGTACCGTTGGCCTGTGCTCCAGGGCATGTGATACGGGAATGGCCAGATGTTGCCTGGCTCCCATCACCAATCCCAGCTCCAGCCCTGGATCTCTGCCGTAGTTGCCCCAGGTGTTGCAATGCGGGCTTAAAGGCCCTTGTCTACCCTACGAAAGTGCTGGGAAGGCAGACTAGTTATATACTTCTTGCAAAGCTCTTGAGCAGCTTCCAATTGAAAGAAATTCTGAAATTTCACGGTATCTTCCCAAATTAGCTTCCATCCTAGAAGCATTTCTGATTAGTGAATTTTGATAGTACTGGAAAATTGGCACAGCCATAGAGAATAGCACAATTTAAATACTTATATTTCAGAAGTGCCACTTTTCCCATAAACATTGAAATTTGACTAATCACTGCTGGAAAACCAGAAAATACACTTGCACTTGATTCCTCAGATAAACCTTATTCAAGGAGAACAAATTCCCCAATCACGACAAATGGTAAAAAGAAGCTACCAAAGCCGGACACCTGGGTTTTTCTAACGTTTTTGAATGCAATGAACTGTATCCACTGAATATTGTCCGTTTGCCTTGCAGTAGGCACACTGGGTCTGCAGCCAGGCGTAGGATCCTCTTGTGCTAAGCACTTTAGCAAAACACAGAAAGACGCGGACCTGCCCTAAAATAGCCTTCAGTTTCACTGTGGTTGTTTGTGTGACCTTGGGCAAGTCGTGTAACTGCTCCGTGCCTCGGTTTCCCCATCTGTAAAATGTGAGGTGTAAATCCAACCTCACAAGGATGGCGTGAGGGTTATTTAGTCAATGTTGGTGAAGTGCTTCAAGACCTTAACATCAAAAGCGCTGCAGGACCGCAGCAGTGTTGAGCAGAGGACAAAGCAATGCATCCTGTCACCTTTGCCCGGTCTCCGTGCAGCCCAGCAGAGACAGGGATGCCGGCTGATCTGGATTTGGGTGTCTCAGGGAGGACTAGCACAACCCACACAAGATGCCATGCTAAGCTTTTAGGGAGTGCTTTTCTCCATCCCCCGAAATGCTCCACTCTCCCTTTGGAAAGCATTCGGGGAAGTCAGCTGAGAAGCCAAGGATTTAGCACAGTCCCATCGGGTCACGGAATTGGAGAAAGCAGAGATGGAAAGAGCACGTGGGTCATCAGGTGCATTCCCAAGAGCTCATGCCACAGGCATCCCTGCGTCTTATTCTCCCACCCTAAATCCTGTCTGGTTGGAAATCTCCCAAAGAAGGGGTTTGCTCACCCCAGACCCTCTTGATCAGGCATATCAGACAGAAATAATGGTCTAAGCTTTCCTAGCAAGAAGTACATTTATTGTAAACTAAGCTTGAAATTTAGTCATGCCCATGCCTTGAATTTTGCCTTATTAACAAAGTCAGCCCATTCTGGACCCAGGTCGTTCATCTCCAGTTGCCCCTCCAGTGCCATTCTGACCCAGCGTGGCTTGCAGGCGAAGATGCCTGTCCATCCAAGTTAGGATCAAGGATCTGCCAGTTAGACTGGGAGAGGTTGGCTCCTTCCTCGGTCACTTCCTCACCTGAGCCATCCTTATTGGGGGTCTAGAGAGACTCGGATCCAAATCAGACCCCCAAAAGTAGATATGAATGAACAAGCAAAACTCCTTTAAGCCCTGCCACAGGCAACGCCTTCTCTCCCCGACAGTGGCATTTCAACACCATTTCTAGCTTCTGCCAGCAAGCTGCACACGTGGTGCTTGGGAGATACAAGGACTGCCACGAACCCTTGCTCTAAGCTGGCCTAGAGAAGTGGCCGAGGGCAGCCCTGAGCCTCTTCTCGCGTCCAGCGAGCGCGTTTCTGCCAAGCTCAGTGGCGTTGCCCTTGATTTGGTGCAATGCCGCTGAGAGCAGGGGCGGGCTGCCTGTCAGCACCTGTCTGAAAAGCTACGGTGGTTTAGGTGGGATGGGCTGACAGGTGTCAACACGATGCAAAACTGGTGCTATTAACTTGGCATAGAGTGCCTGCGAGTCTCTTCTTTTTCTTTTTCAATCACCAAGCAATTACCTTATGCATGGAAAGCCCGTTGTTTATAGACAGCCTCTGTAGTGACTTCTCATTTCACAGGAGGGCTCTAAGTATCTGCTCTGTCTTATTCCCCAGCCCTTCCTCTAATTTGTATGTCTTGGAGGGCAAGGTGTGCATGTGAGCGTGTGCTTGAGCGTGAATTTATTAGCAAAGGCGATGAAGCAAGGGCCAACCCAAATATTTAGTGCAACGGAGGTTTTGACTGAGTAAGGAGTGAATGAGAAGCACGGGCTAAGACCTCGAAAAACCAGATGTCCAGATTTTGATCTCCATCTCAGTCCAGCGGGACTTCTGTAAATCTATCGAGATCATTGTCTGTATCCAGGACAATTTCTCCTCTGGGCTCCTGGGGAGTGACAGATTGAGATGTTCAGGGCAGAGCTCCACAGAGGGATGAGATCAGGCTCGCTGAGCGCCTTCAACTTCCCCTGGTTTGGTGGGAGCTGAAGGCATCCGGCACATCCCAGGAGGCAGTCCACGTGAGGTTGTGCCCTGTTTCTGTTAGATTATGCTTTGAGCTTTCGAAGTTCACTTCTGCTTTCCTTACACCGGTGCAACATGTTGAACGCGACGAGATGTGGTCATTTTAATTTAGGAAGGCTGTTAAAACGTGTCCAAAGTGCTAGGTAAGAGCTCGCAAAGTCAACGTGCCCCTTAAAAGACCAAATTCGGGTCTCGTTTTCACCAAGGCACCAGCCACCCTGCTCGAACCCCACTCTTTCTTCTGGGAATGCCCTGGTTTTTCTGCCGTCAGCGAGGCCAGAATTTGGCCTGGCCCCACCTGCCCTCATGAATTCCAAAAAGCCCTTTATGTTTGTTGACGACAGCTACGTTAGGGCAGCAACATTTCAATTCTCAAAACCTTGTGGTGCCTTTTCTTGTGGTGCTTACCCTTCACAGGACTTCAGTCAAGGCAACCACTTGCATCAGACAGCAACGCCAGTACTTTTCCTCTGTATTATGTGCCAGTGCAGTAACAGACTTTAATGTATACATATATAAATATAGATAGATAGATATATTGCTATAGTTATAATTATATATATATAATTGAGGTTCTGATGCCGCTGTATGGGGAATGGACCATTCCTCTACAGGACTGTACACTGCTCGAGTGAAACCAACAGCTCAACGTCCTGTAAAGCATTAAAACCTTGGCAAGGAGCTTCTCTTTCCCGCATTCATTTTGCGGCTCCCTTCTCTCCTGCTGCCCTTCTCCCCGCTCCCAGAGACGCACTCCGTGAAAGCTGCTGTTTCGCACTGTAGCAATCTCTCCGAATAGCTCTCCCCGTTGCCAGCCTATGCCGCAAGGCACCATCTTCCTCCCGCCGCGGCATGGGGACGTCCCCCCGTGCTGCGAAAGGAGGACGGTGGGGCGGCGGGGTGGCATCCCGGGGCAGCATCCTTGCCTTTTCTTTGCACCGAGGCGATGCATCCCGCCGGGTGGCAAGCGGCGTTATTCCCCGCTAGCGAAACCATCCGCTGGCGAGCCTCTCCGTCTCAGCTTCCCCAGCGAGACAGCAACTTGGTGTGGTTTTTTTTTCCTCTTCGGATGCTCGGTTTCCCGCGCTGCTCCGAGCGAGTCGAGCGCCGCAGCCCTCGCTGGCAGGGAGGAGGGAAGCTGGCGAAGGCTGTTGGCTTTGCTCACGCGAGTAGTTCTGCCTGACTTCGGGGCGGGGGGACTTCTTTTGGTCAAGGGACTGCTGGGTTGGGTCAATCGTCACCTTATCGTTACCTTTGAAGTACTGCTGAAACTATAGATAGATGATTGAACAGATGTTGAGTGAAGGTATTTTCTACTAAAGGGAACAACACCAATAATACTGTAAAAGGTGCTAGAATCAAACCTCATTTTATATACTTTGGTTCTTAGAGAAAAAAATAAATACACAGAATTCTTCCTGTGCAGCCTTACTGTAGATTGTTATAACCAACTCTTTATCCAAAAACAAAAAAAAAAAGTGAAAAGGTTAAAAAAGGACAAAAATGAAGCGATCCTGTATAAAGTGTAACAAATATGACTTTCCTATATAAATGTAAATGATCAGACATATATTAAAATGCACTTGAGGCAGGCAGCAAGCATGAAAAGCTTTTGAAGTATCCTTTTTAATGCACAACACCTGTCTTCTTTCGTTTGGCTGGTGCAAGAGGGAATGTGCCAAGTCACTTTTATTTCCTTTTAATTCTGTTTGTGATTTTGGGGAAAAAGCAAAAGGGATGGAAAGAGGGTGGGAGATGTAGCTAGCACGGAAACCGGGAATATTCATCTCTATTTTATTTTTTCTGCTTTGTTTTGCTGTTAGTTTATGACGTTGGTGACAGTGTTTGGACTCACACTTCATTTCTCAAACGCTTTTGAAAGCTTTGTTGCCTGCCCCAGGTGCTGAGCATAACTCTTACCTCAAGAACGCCTACAAAAAAAGTCAATTGTTTTTTCCCATCTCTGGAAAATTAGAGCAAACAAAAGACAACAACAACAAAAAAAAGCAAACGACCAGCAGTGAATGAAGGAATTAAATTAATAAAGAAAGAAGTCAAAGCAGAGGTTTAGCGATCAAACCGAGCCATTCTGGTGCTTTTCCCCTTTTTGTGTTGCTAATGATCAAAATTACATGAGATGGGCTTAGACAAGTTCGTGGTCTTAGGATGTAGCAAAAAATGTATTTAAAAAGAATACAAATTTGCATGGAAAAAAACTCTGATGGAACATTTAAAGAATGGCTGTTTCAGTGTCAGACGTTTAATGTTAGCATGTGTGTGTGCTGTATATACCTTTTCATGTGTGACATGTACAGTTGACTGAGGAAAAAAAAAAACATATGGAACCGAACAAAAAATAATAATCAAATGCTATTTTATCAGATGATGCACTTTTTCACCTTGATGAGAAGCCACTGTTCACAACTATGCAATCTTCCAGTTTCTCTATCTCCTCTCTCCAACCTCAAATTTCCCAACTATTTTCCATAACCTAAACCGTTTTTTCTTTTGTACAAAGAAACACAAAAAGTTCCAAACTCTGGTTCAAGGTGAGAGTGCTACTGTGACTTTTCTCAAACGATAAGAGCTAACAAACAGACAAACAAAAGGGGTTTGGTTTGGTTTTGTTTTTAAGAAAAAGGAGGTTCGGACATGACCCTCTTTATGTTCTCTAAGTGAATCAATGTTTTCTACATGTGCCAGGCTTCTGTTGACTGTTTTTGAGTTTGGTTTTGTTTCTTGATTCATTTTTCTCTCTCTTGGGTTTTAGGAACTTTTTCTCCTTATGTACTTCTTTTCTTCTTTAATTCTGGTTTTGTATTGTAGGTATTGGGGATGTGAAGATGAAGGTGAAATTTGGCTTAACTTCAAGTGTTTTAGTACATATGTGTGCTATATGTATATAGTTTTCTACATAGAAAATTTTACGCGCTTTTTAACGCACTTTACGACTTGTATGTACAAAGTTGTCTATATAGAAAATGTAGTATTACCCGACCTTCAAAGAGAGTTTTGATTAAGAGGAGTTCAGATGTTTGAGTATCTCACGCGCACGCACACGCGTGTGTGTTATATACTATGTTATATATTATAGAAATATATAATAGTGTATGTCCACGTTAGGGTGTGTATAATATATACACACATCCAAACACACGATCATGCCCATCTATACCATAAAAGTAGAGGGTTTTGTATTTCTTTAAGGTTTTCAAGCTACAATAAATAGCCTGGCTCTACTGGGTAAACTTCTTTCCTTAGAGGAAAGGTAGAAAATTGTCCTCCCCTGTTCTTCACAGTGCATATTCCTGGGGGGATTTAGCCTTTATAACCTTTCTTTCCCCACTCCAGTTTACCAGTGGGTGCTGAGGAGAGAGTGTTGGTGAGGAAACAGGGTCGTCCAGTGATGAGCTCAGGAAATCACAAGACCACAAGATGTGGCTGTCACGTCCCCCTCCCACCGCCGACTCACCATGCAACTTAGAGCGCATCACTCCCACCTCTCTGTGCCTGCCAAACTGGGGTTGCTAACGCTTACCAAGCCTTTAAGCACTTTGCACTCATGGTCCCTCTCTGCAAGTACCACAGGGTCCCCCTCAATACCAGCAGGAGTTGATTTGGGCCAGTTGACGGTGAGATCTTCACCAACCTACCCCTTGTCCTTCATCTCTTTTCTGTTCAAGAAGCCCACTGCTGCCTCATTGGGCCATGCTTTGACCTTCATCCTGCCTCCATTATGTTTTAAATGAGACCGTTGTGCTTCTCCTTCCTTCCACTCAAGGCTTCCCCATCCTTGAGAGCCATGGCCCACCATGCCAGTGCTCTTCAAATCCCTTTATCAGACTGTCCTCAGCCGTGGCACCTCCAGGCACTAAAACAGCTTGGCAACCCTGGGTTGCTACCGTTAGCCCACTCTCACCCTACATATGACATGCAGACCTGATGGTCTTGATCCTTACAGGTCCCTTCCAACTTGAGATGTTCTGTGATTCTATGACCTCAAGTTTCTTGGGGTAGCACTGATGAAACCCCATTTCTGACTCACTGGACACCTGATTTAGTGAAACTCTTCCACGTGACAGCTGGGCTGGGTGTCATACACAGCTGTGGATAGAGAAGGAGCCCCTACTGGAGCCAGTGAAAGTGGGAAGGATGACAGGAATGGATTTGTGGCACCTTTTCCATGTGTCAGTGGGAACACAAGTGTCTACATCAGTCTGTGGCAGCATGGCTTCTTCTTTCAGCCAGCCTTTTGGGCTTGACTCCTTAACAAGAACTTCATGTCAGCCTTCTTGCTGAAGTTAAACCACATTTATTTGAAAACAACTGCAGTGGAAAAGCTGAGGGCAGTCTTCCCATCTTGCACAACCTCACAGCTGCAGCTGTTGGCAGTCAACTGGTTGATCTATAAATCCAGGTGGGCTCAGGAACCTCCTGTGAGCGCTTCATGTACTTCATGTAACTCACCTCTCTAAAAAGCAGTATTCACACCTAAATAACGTATTGCAGGTCACCTCACCCAGCCTTACATGTTACATATTGTCTACTTGATGGTATAATATATAACAGAGCTGTATTGCCTCAATTGTCCCCTTATCTGCTGTCCCTGCACAAAGATGGGCTCTTCCATCTACCTGTACTGACAGGTCTCATGCTCTGGTTGTGGCCGGTGTTTGCAAGGAGCTATGGTCATCCCTTGGACTTGCCATAAGGTTGCTGGCACCTGTGGGCTGTGTTAAATGTTTAAACCCACACACAAATCAAAGACAGTACTTTTCCCCCCCCGGCTCACTTTAAGGCAGAACACCTAATTTCCTTCCCTGAAAATGTAGTGCTGAGAGGTGCCCACCTCAGGAGGCCAAGTGGAGTCATCCTCTGCCCCAGTCAGCAGTTTGTACTAAAGCCTTAAGGGAAAAAAAAAAAAAGAAGATACTTTTCTAATTGCAAGTTTCAGCACACAGAGGAGCCTAGAGGGCAAGTTTGACTCAAACCATAATCTTTCAGCTAAAATCTTTTAAATTCATACACTCCAATTTCTTAAAGAGAGTAACTTGCAAAGGTTTCTTCCTTCCATGACTCACCAAGAAGATCTATGTAAGGGAAAGAAATATATGGATTCTTGGGAGTATATTCTTCCTCTCCAGGTTACCCAGCCCCTTCAAAGCAAAGCAATGCACCCACCAGAGTTAAAATAAAAGCAGACCTGTGTTTCAGTTCAAAATGCCTTTTTGTCACATGAAAAACCAAATCTTTAAGTGTTTGGCAAACAGCAGCAGGCGTTCACTTTGTGGACAAGTATAAAGCCACCTGCAGCTTTCAGATCCTAAGAGAGTATTTCTTTACACACACACCCCCCACCCTGGTTGGGGATGTTTCCCCAAAGTGCTTTGCCCACTGCCTCTATGAGCATGGGACCCAGTCCTTTAATTTAGCCAGTTACCAAAGACCCTTCCATACTCAAGAGAGACAGCAAGATACCACCGGGTAGAGATTCATCCCAGTTGGTTTCCAGTTTGGATCAGTTGCGTGCCCTTTATCTGGTTGCACTCAGGTGAGCTGAATCCCACCAAAAGTGGACAGGATTTACCATGCTCCCAAACCATTTCCCACCGTGGCTTACTGTGAGACTTGTCCTCTTTCTACTCTGCCAACAAGCATTCAAAGTTGTCTCCTTCAGCATAGCTCCGTGCTTGCTCAGCAGCCCCCGCCAAAGTGGCGCGTCCACAGCAGGCATTCCCCTTCCAGGACTAAGGGTATCAGGCTGCAGTTCAGAGTGGGACCCACTCAAAGAGAGTGGGGGATTTGATTTTCTTGAGTGATACACACACTGTGACAGTCTTCTGTTTGCTTCAGGGGTTCACAAAAAAAAACAAACCTTGAAAATTGATGCACAAGCAATAACCTTCTGTGTGTTTTCCAAAAGGATAAGGTCTTTCTCTGGCTAAATGAAAGGCAAAAAGTAAAATCTGAGCTACAACAGTGACTTGTTTAGTAGATTCATGCAGCGAGCTGGTAACAATCGCACTGGCTTCTTCTCCTGCTCATTAGCAATCTGTTCTGGTCAATTCTCCTCATTTTCTTTAATTCAGCGATGACATTGTAAATGGCATGAGAATAGCAGGTTGCCACCTTTTACAGAACAGCTGGGGAATTATACTCCTTCCACCACACCACTTTCTACCTTTGCAAGAAAATTAGGAGATGTTTGAGCATCAGCAAAGGAGGTGCCTGATTCAGAGCTTCATACTTGTTTTTGTCTGTTTCATGTCAAGCACCTGAGAGGTCCTTACATCCCTCATAATATGTTGCTCCTGCATCCTGGGATTTGAGGGTGACATGCCCTTCCTTTGCTGTGCATGCCATTTCATGGATAAGGCTGGTCCAACGACCCAATTAAGAGCTTTTACCAACCACCCCTATGCTCAGCCTTACTGGAGAGTTTTTCCTGTATCCAACCTGGTTCCCCCTTGCTATAGTTAAACCTGCTGCTTCTCATCTTCATGTCTTTTCTTCTGTGGAAGCACCAGGTACACATTGTCCTGGATTGACAGACTAAATTTAAAAGCCAGGAAGCCCAAGGCTGTTCCAAATCCCTCCCAAGCTATTGTGATTAGAATTAACTGAAGAGCCCCAATCATCCAGGTGCCTTAACAAGTCTCCTTGTGGGAGTGCAGACCAAGCAGGCAGATCCCACCGGGTACCAACACCGGTCACACCAACGCCCGGTCGCTTCACTGGTACCGCCTTTCTTGCCACGTATCTGCTGTTGCCTGAAAAAAGCAAGAGTCCATCAAGGGGCTGCCCTTCTACTGAAGCCTTGTTTCGTTGGCCATCGTCAACAAGTCCAAGCCGATATTCATAAGCATACATTGGTAAATGTAGCCTCAAGCGTTCCCAGGGTGTGCTGCTTCCCCTTGGCCATAAAAAGGGAGGGGAAATGGCTTATCTTTCTTTTGCTTATGTTCAACTCCAGTAGACTCCCCTACTGTAGAGTCCTCCCTCTTTGTCTGCCTTCATGCACTACTAGTACCCCTAGAACACAGGCTATTTCTCAGAGTTCTTTTATCAACATTAAAAGTCATGAAAAATCAATGGAAAATTTTCCCTTGGAAATGACTACATTGTAGGAAATGCTTCTGATTTACTTCCCCCCCTCCAACGGCATTATTTCTAAATGGGCTCTAATATCAATATCAATGTTAGTAGGATCCATTGATTAAGCTGTGAATCAAAGCTCACTGCTGTGTTGGATGTGCATATGTTAATGACAGTTGCGTTAAGCCAAATTTAGCAGCTGGATTCTTCAACATCCCTTTGTTTTGTATCTACCTCACTATGATTTCTTTGATTTCTTGTGATTTAGTGTTGTATACAATGTCAGAGGTGATATGTAGATAAAAATATATATATATATATACAAATATATATTTTTTGCTTTGCAATAAAGCTCAAAGCTATAACATGAATATTCATAAAATGTCATAATCGTTATGGTAATATTCCCTTCTTAGTTGTAAAATCCTGTCTGGATCCTATTTTCCTGTACACTAGAATCGATATTGTGTTCATGAGTGAATGGTTATTATTTCTGTTACTTTTCCATTTAAGTGATATTTTTGAGATGTGAGACAGACACCAGAATTGTCAAACATTAACTGGTTTACTTTTTTTTTTCCCCCTCCAAATACAGCCTGTTTGTAACTGGAATCAAATAGTGAAATTGAAAGAAAATGGTTTGCAGTCCTGTTCTTTCAATTTTGTTTTGTCTGGTCTTAACCTTGAATTTGGCAGGAGGTGGAGAAGGAGCAAAAAAAAGAGGAGCTGTCAGGACTGATGAAGGAAAAATATGTTCAACTGTTTCCATTTGGGTCAAGAGGGGGTTCATTCTTTGAACTAATCTAAATGTGGCATGGGGACCATGTTCATCAAAATTAACTCCAGCTGTTGATAAGGGGTGTGTGTAATCGCAGTCACTGACCCAGAGTCGCTAATCCAGGTCCTTTCTGTGGGAGTGGAGAGAGACAAAAAGTTCCCTAGGACAATTCACCCCCTGCTGAGACACATGTCTAAGGCATGTGGGATGCATCTCCTTCAGGAAGGCTGTCTCTCCTATCCCTGTGGATGGAGCTGAGAAAATGAGCTCATGTTAGATACCTCAACTTTATGGGCTAAAATCAACTTCAAGGACTCCCATTGTCAGTGCACAAATATAACCCTGGCAAGCAAAAACGGTCTCAATTTTTGGTCATGTGCTGAACTACATGGTACCTTGTGCTGTCAGTGGAAGGGATGAGGAAGGTTGGTGCGCCTGGTACGGCGAGCAGGACTTTGCCTGCTTCCTCTATGCTCCTGTGGTGGAAAATGTCCTCGGACCCAGTGACTAGCCAGCGATACCGTAATGGACAACACCTTGCACAGCTGAGTCCTGGGGAGGAGCGTCCGGGAGGACTGTTGAGGTGGACGGGACTTCTCACCTGTTTATTCCCAGTAAAGCCTTTCTGAGCGCCTCTCAGCTTGACCCTGCTGCCTAAAATGTGAGGGGGTAAAGCCCAAATCTGCCCAGTGGAGTCCTTCAACCCCCCATGCTGCTCCCTTAAGCTGGAATTAGAAAAAAAGCATTGAGTCCAAAATCTTTGCTTGATTAGAAAATATTGCCGTGGATCTGAAGCACTGACTTTACGGGGAGCAGAATGAGGTGAATCCTCTCCGTTCCCTTTCCACCAAACTGCCAGGAAAGTAACATTTTCCGCCACTGCTTTGTCAAAGCAAACAAAAAAGTAGTGACCAGAAAGAACTGGAGACAAATGGGCTATGACCTTTTTTTTTTTTTAAAGCAAGGATCAAAAATACTACTGACCTTAAATCCAGCTATTCCATCGGGAAGAAAAAAAAAGATGCAGGAAATGAAACCCAAATATGAAGACATCTCGGTGGAGAAAATGCTATTGGGTTTCACCTAAAGCACAAGACAGGACTGCAAAGCACATATTTAGAGTTGGTTTCACAAGAGCCCTTCTGCGTAGTCTGCTCTCTAAAATTGGCACAATTGTTCAGTACAAACAGCTTTTTTTTTTTTTTCCTCATTCTGATCTGGTGTCTGTACAAATCTGGCTTGGTTTTTGATTTGGTTTTATTATTTTTGTTGCCTGTTCCCAGCTATTTCTATTTTTATGGTGTAGTATTTTGTCTATATGGAATGAAATACAGATGTGTTCGTGAAATTGTATAGCAGATGGAATTACAGGTTGGAGTTGATTTGAAAAAAAGAGAAAAATCTAACAATGAGAAAAATATCTATATGAAAAGTATGCTTCCAAAGCGTGTGTTTGAAGCTGAGCATTTTGTCATTCTACTGAGCTTTTTGAAAGGTTTATTTTGAAATAATGAGACTTTATGAAGGTTGAGGGTTTTGAGACACCAAAAAGCACAATTATTGTTAAACTGATATAATTTTATTAAGGTTCCATTATGTTATTTCATTCTTTGCCTATCTGAACATCATAATCCCCAAATTTTTACATGAAATATATAATCCTTTATATCTGTTCATTAATCATCTTGCATCAGGCAAAAGGGAGAGATGCAGCTGATTCATTTCTGCTCAGAAATCATGCAGAATTCTTGGCCTTATGTGTTCTTTACTTGCTTTAAATATAGGGTTGAATTTTGTACTTAGTGGTTATTCTCTCAGACCTACCGTAAAGCCAAAAAAGGTCTCCTTTTAACTGAGTGACAAAGAGCCTATCCAGTAAATGGAAGAGACGGCTTGCGCTTTTTATCACATCTGCAGTGAAATGTGGTTTGTGAAGGACTAGGTCATGCAAACGGCTTGTGGATCCCATCCGGTCACGCTGATGAGTGCTAACGAGGGGTGAGGGTTGGCCTTGTTGCACTCCACAGCTGCAGGCATAGGTGCTGGCTGGAGCAAATGTCTGAAGCAGCATTAACGGTGTCCTCAGGTGTTCAGAGAGCTGGTGGGTTGTTTGATGGAATGGGGAAGTCTTAAGCGTTTCTTTTTCTTTGTCTGAAAGAAGCCTAGATTTTCTTCCCTTGCTCTGACAAGTATTTCCACTGACGTTAATGGGATGCCGTTGGTTTTGGTCAGGGTAGCATTTTCTTGTCACATCATCTTGTTCCTTTGCTACTGTGGTCGTATCACGACTATTTGCTAATGCCGACTTTGAGGTTTTATGTCCCGCTGTAGTATCAGCTCTGCTTTACTGAGAAGCTCTGTGTGTCTCTTCCATCATGTGCAATATCTCTGTGGAGGAAAGAATGGTTCTTCTAGCTTCATGCTCACTGTTGTGCTATCTGCTCTTTTTGAGGTGGTAAAAGAGTTCATTTCTGTAAAGGTCCCATTTATTTTAGCAGCTGTATCACGAGCAAAGTTTTCTTCTTACTCCAGCTCTGTAAATGTGGGAGATTTTTACCAGCTTCAGTGGAACTGACCCAATATTTATGCTGGCATAAAGTAGCAGCACACATCTGTGAGAGGAGTGTGCTATCTGAGCGGGAGTTGCCTCTCTGTTGATTGTTGCATGACAGGTAGGTTATAACGGGTGGATTTAATAGCATGGAGAGTGTCTTCTGCTGTCTCACTAAAGAGAAGATTTGTATAAAGGGTTGAGCAGGTTCTGGCAATGGAGCCTTTACAGAAACCAAGACTCATCTGCTTTGGATCAAGGGTCTCCTGAGATCTTTTAGGCAGCAAAGCATTGACAGAGGCTTTCAGCTGTGGGACTCTCTTTTATTTTCTCTCAGTTACCTACTGAGGTTTGGAGGCACAGAGCCCCACACAGAGTCAGAGTTGGTTCACTCACTGCTCAGATCAAGTCAAGATGGTTGGCAGCAGGTGAGGGAGATGTCCATGCTGTTAAGAAGCAGATTTGTGTCCAAGGTATGAAGGTGAAACCATGGTTTGAGGGCTTCTGGGTCCCTTAATGGCTGAATGGTTGGGCATTAGGACATACTCAGGCTCATATGCTGAAGGGGAGACTAGTGCACCATCAGAAGATCCCACAAAAGATGCCAGAGCTTAAAATATATAGAAAAAGTGCTGCAATTTTAACCCTTTGAAATCCTTCTCTGAAATATAGACTCACTTAGCAAAGGGACCTAGGACATAATGCCTGAGGTGGCTACTGTGAAGCTTTATTTGTTACAGCCATCCTGCTGTCAGGAAAAGGTGGTTGTACAAACAAGCAATTGATCATCTTAAACCTGAAGAGAATTAGCCTGGAATTACCAAAGCAGTCATGCCATCCACTCCGCAGTCCTGCCTTGACTAGGTATACAAGGAGGAGGTTTAAGGCTGTTAGAAGCTGAAAGGATAATCTTCCGTGTACTTGGCAGGCCTGTCCCATCTCTGAGACTGGCTTGAGTCTTAAACATGCACCTTGAAATAATTTTCTGAAGTGATAATGGCAATAGCTGTGAGGACACTCATCTCTTGTTGGTGCCAGTCCCTCTTTGGATCATTAGCTCAACACCGATGACATCACTTGGCAGTGAATTTCTTACAGATCTGCCTGGGCACCAGATGAGCATGATACCGCCCAGCCAATTTCAGTCTTCGAGATGAACAACCAAACCACCGTGCTGGTGGACCTGCTTGGGATCTCACCGCATAATCTGGTGTGGCCTTTATGTACCACTGAGATGCCGGGTGAGGGACTGAATAACGTTTGGACGTGCTCTGAAGATGTAAAAAATATAGACTTGAAAAGAGCCACAGATTATTCTCCCATTCCTCTTGGGCCCCTTGTCTGCATCCACACTAATAAATTAAACAGTACAGGACCTGGGTACGGCACTGGCACTCAGCTGTCAATATTGTTCAATAGTAAGCGAGGTCCTTGGCATGTTTTTGGCTGGGGACAGCTAGCACTGACCCGAACAATCCCCTACTTGAGGATTTAGCTGGGAATCTGGAGACAACAGGCATTTTGGTTGTGGGCACCCTGTCTTGGAGGCTAAGGGACACTGTCAGGGGGAGAAAGAATGGGCCCTGGCACTGTTTTGTTTATTATAGATAGAGTCAACTTGAACCTTGCCTGCTGCTAGTTAAATGGCATGACAAGCTATGGTGTGATAGTCAAGAAGAAGTAATATTAGACTAGACCTGCAACCAAGTCCCTGCTTAATAAGAGAGACAAGGTTTGAGGGAGAGATCATCTCTTTTACTAGAAATATATATTTTGTTATTAAAATACCTCCCTCTTTAAACCATGCCTCTTGTATTAGCTTAGACTATGCCAGCTACCTAAACATGACTAGGAAGCGTTTTAGAAGTGCTTTACAGCAGACTTTTTCTCAGCATTGTCATTCTAGCATTAAGAAACCTTTGTGGCCCTTTTAATCCTTATGGCCTGCGCCCTGTTCTTATCCCACGGTACACACCAACGCAAGAGACTTCAACTTTGCAAGGTGCCAAAGGTTTCTTATTAAGTCCAAAAATACCATCCCTGCTTTCCGTGGGAGCTGAGGGGATCAGTATGTTCCAGGAAGAGCCCAGAATTTTTTTGCTCCATGCCTTCCCTTTGTTATGCTGCCAACAGAGCCTCAAGGACAGCATATGGCCTTGTTACGCTTGCTTTAAAAAAAGAAAAAGAGTAAAGACTCCACAGTGCTCCGTGAGTTTTAACGGTGTAAAATGTGCTGTGTTTATGTGCATTTCCCTCTGACATGCAAGATATCTCTGCAGAATTCAGCAGCTTCAGAGCTGGCTGCATTTTCCAGCAATAATTCCTTATTTTTGAGGCTAGAGGGAGTGATTGCTTCCCCCCAGTCCAAGACTGATTTAAAATGTAATTCTTTGCCTTCTTCCCAAAATACTTCTTCAGCTCCAGTGCTCGCTAGGAACTCAGCCTTGGGCTTTCTCACAACTCATAGCCAAGAGCACTGAAAGATTTTGCATCACCTGGGCCCTGAGGAGGTATTCGGCATGGCTACTTGGGATTGGGTTAGGAGTTCGCAGCGCTGGGAAAGCGGACGGCTGCCCAGCTCTCTGGATCGCTTGTATTTGCTCGCTCCTGTATTCGGTGCATCAGATGCTTCTGCATTATTACTTTTTTTTCTATAAGCATGAAACTTTATAGTTGGAGAAAACAAATGCATTTGCCTCTCCTTATATCTTGACACAAGCAACTTTGATCCACATCAGCCAGATATAGGTAATTCAAACAGCAGAGATCACCTATAACACTTCACTGGAGCAGTTCAATTCCTTTCTCAGGAAAAGAAGTGCCTGGTTTACATAGAGCAAAAAGACAGCTGAAATGAATCTGGTATTAAAAATTATACCAAATGGCGTCATTTTTGAATATGGAGAATTTCAAGCCACTGCAGGAAGGGGAGGTTGGTATCTGTGAGGAATGTAGATGAACACTGATAACATCAGTGCAGTTATCTCTGCATTGCTGACGTACAACATCGCTACTCTGACGCAACCCTTTCAGTCGTGACTCTCCCTGCATTGACCTATTTGGCAGAAATTGCCAGTGGAGATGTTCCTTGGAACCCACCGTTGCTTCAGCCTTCGTGATGGGATACTGGGACATTGGACAAAAGTTCTTCAGCTCTGCTGTTCCGTCCATTAGCAGTGCCATTTCCAGCCTACTTGCTTTGAGATATGTTTGGTGTACGAGGTAACTGAAGAAACTACTCTCTGCTTACTTCTCATTTGGTCTAGTCTGAAAAAACTGCTTAAGTAACAATTAAAGTCTAGTTATTTTCATGTCCCATGGCTACATCTGTAGTTTATTTAGCTACTTAAGGAGTTCCAGAAGATATATCCTGTAAACTTGCAAGCTTTCGCTGCCCTGTGTGCAGTCAGATGTTCTTCCCCTAGGTATGTCCAGGCTGTGTTATCATGGGAGGATCTTAGCTTGGTTGCTTTTGTAGGCACTGAGAAGAACACTATGAGAATACCCTGCCATTTTAGTTCACTGAAAATGTGTCTTAGCAGCAATAATGTAAGCTTTTAGTACATGGCTTGGCTTATTCACTGTTCTTTATTAAGGTATCTTTTATCTACGTCACCGTAACATTTAGTCACCCCTCTATACCTTACGTGGATATGTGTGAGGCAAGATATTGGTACTCTGTAATTGTCCAAGGCAATTTTATTTCTTCCCCTTGCTCTTTAACAAGAGCTGAAAAGGTCTCCTACAGACCTCCAGTAGGAATCTCTGAAGTTTTAAGATTTTGACTGAGTCAAATAGGATCTCTTCCATGCAAGTGATTCTTGGTCGTTGAGCTTTCTGTTTGCTCTGTAGCATCCTGGCTGCTTTAGGAGGCAAAGAGATGCAAAAATTAATAACTTTGCAATCTAAAGTGAGATTCGTCTCACCTGACTTCAGACATCTACAGTGTGGATGCCCCAGATGAGTAGACTGATGAATGGAGGCCACTTTTACAGCCTGTAGAAAGGAATATGCGCTCCTGGGATGCAGTTCCTGTCATTGTAAAGCAGCTGCCTGCATTATGTCAGATGAGTCATGTCCTGGAAATGTCTGTGTCTGCCTTGACTTTAGAAGAAGTCCAAGATACTAACTCAAATACAAGCATCAATCTCTGTTTGTTCAGATAATGAGGTTCCCTGTGTCTCAAGATCGAAATCCATTTTTAAAGTGTACCCTGCAGGCTGCTTACCTGTCAAGGTGATCTTCTGTTTCTTACACTCTTTATGGGTGTGGAAGGAAAAGAACTTCTCCCATTTAACATTATGAGTCAACTTGATGACATTACAATTCCCATGTCTGCAAAACATCTCATTGGATCCCTAATGGTCAGTTGACACCTTATGTGTACAGTAGCACTTCCAAACAATTTTATTTTCATCTTCTTCCCCAACTCAGGATTTCAGTAGAGAAGTGTCACCTGCTGAAACTCTAGAGTCACTTTCAGTCTTGATCTTCCATCTAGACTTGGTCATAGTCAATTTTGCTTAGCTTGTGACCTCAGATGAGCTTGCAGCCCAAGGTAGCACAGCCCTAAACAACTACGATCAGCTTGCCAAGTCCCTCCGAAGGGGCACTGTAAGGTCCTTCAGCGCCTCTTCCAGATTTTTACCACAACATATAAAAACAATTCAAAGGCTTGAACTGCAATGTCTGCTACCTTACAATTGGAGAGGAAGTCTTTCAGTGTACCCATCTCTCTTGCACAAAACTGACATCTCTTTTTTTTCTGGCAGAAGAAATGGAATCATTTGTTCTTATCTTCCAAAGAGGTTTTAGTGGACTAATGTCAAGGATCCAGTGCCGAGACACTCCCTGTGCTCCATAAAGCACAGAACTTGCAGATTTCTTTGAGAACATCTTGCTGGGATCTGGCCGCTGTGAGCTTCTCCAGCAGTCAGTGTCCTTTCATGACCCAATGAACAAGATGCATTCGGTTCCCAAAGCCACGGGTTAAGACTATAGTCAAAGGCTGCACACGGGTGACCCAACTGGGAAAACCAGCTGCAGGTGCATTCAGATGAGAGGAACCGTTCTGACAACTGCTGTGGAAAAGCAGATGTGATGCCTTGGCATGAAACGAAGGAAGAAAAAAATTAAGATAGCTGTTACTCCAAGATGGATTGATAAGTTCAAGATGGAAAAAAGCCAGCACTGAAATGCATCAGTACTTTAGAAAATCCAAAGCTCCACAATTTTTAAAAGCTTGGACACAATGGATATTGCTGGTAAGATTCACTTTATCTGACTTGACTAAAAGTTAACTCTCCAAACTCAAGCTAGTGCTGCTCAACTTTCTCTTTGATTCTTGGAGAATAATACTCACCTCTCCTAGCAGAGATATCTGAAGAATGAGAGATTAATTAGTCTCTGGAAATGCCTGTTTCTTTCCACTGGCTACAAAAGGAGCCAAGGGTGATTTTTCTAATGCGATGTCGAGATCATAGGCCATTTTCCCAATTCATGCAGCAAATTCTTTTGTACAGACATGAGGCAACATTCCTGCTGTCCTTCTTCCACCCACGATTCATCAGAGAAGTCCAGACAGTAACATCCAAGGGGAAAAATCTCTGTAGAAGGTAGAGGTCTTCATGTTTCCTAGAATAACGAAGCCTACTCCTCCTAACTAGCCTCACAGTCTCGCACCCCAAAGCTTTACATAGTCTGATTTTAAGCAACCTGGCTTTTCGGATTTTGACCATTTCTTTTCTAGCTTGGTATCTTGTGCTTTAAGTATCTGAGTGTTTTCTGGGTAGGCAGTAAAGGTCTTTGTGGACATCCTGACTTTTCAGCCTTTTTGGGTTAGGCTTGTGGTTCACTGTCTTGTTGTTGCTTAGAGTTTGGGAGGAGCGGTGCTTTTCCGTTTGCAAGGATTTTTGTTGCTGTTGTTGAATTTATCTTTGTCTTTTAAAATGATTTTTGCTTTAGAATAATGAGCATAGCTACATGAATGCCTCTTGCAGTGAGGCTGCACACCTAGTACATGCCTCCGTACTTTGACTTCTTTTCCACTGGCTCATCAAGCTTCGAGAGGAATGGCTATATTAATGAAAGCCCAGGGTAGAGGAACACTGTGATGAGAATGTGCTTAATCCTTGAACCTTTCCTCCTTAAAGGGAAAGGGATAAGCATTCTTCCTGACCAGGCATTTTATCAAGTTTTTTACTTTGCAATGAGCCCGATCGACACGAGCTCCCACGGTGTTAGGCAGATTCCACCAGCAAAGGCAGGCTCTTTTCAAAAAGAAGGTAGTTTTTAAAAATAAAGTAACCAAGGTGCAGTGGCAGGTTTGCCATGTGGAGGAGCTCCTCAGGCCAAGATCGAGGTGTGCTGTGAGAGGGGTGTGGGTTCCTACACGGAGGGGCTTTGCAATGAGGAGCTGAGGAGCAATGGTGGCGCTGACTGCAGGAGTCAAGCCTGATGGGAGGATGTAGTGTCTGACAGAACTAACGCGTGGCTGTGGTACAACCAAGAGCAGCCCACTCTTGTGCTGGACTCGTGCTGTTTCTTACAGTCTTGCAAGTACAGGGATGGAAGACCTTGGAAAAAGCATTTGTCTTTGCCTCCGTTGAGCTCATAATGTTCATCCATCCTCCTCTAGCCTCTGGCTGGGACTTCATTTGGCTGAGGATTGCAGACAGAATTTTCAAAATATGAGGTTTTTTTTCTTTTAGTATATATTATTCCTTCTAAGTAATTCTGCAGCCTTTCCCCTCTGAGTACTGTGTATTTAGTTACCTACCTATTTGGAGTGGGGAGAGAAGTTGAAAGAGGGATTAATCCCACTTAACTTTCACTCTCTGAAAGTTAAAGTGCCTGGTCAAACCTCTTTGCATCTGCTTCCTCTATCATCAGTGGGAGGAGATGGGCACTTTTGGAGAGGAATTTATCTTTTTTGGGGTCTAAATTTCAATAACTTGAACTCATCCTATTTACCTGAGTAAAGGCAACTTGAAGAGTTAGAACTTGCAGAATCAAGCGCTAAATAAATTCCTGAAATACTCTTCAAAGGACAGGGACATTTCGGCTGTAAGCCTGTATTTTAGGTGGTTATGAAGTTAGCTGGATACCTCTTCTTGGAGCTGTGATTTAACCTGACACCTCAGATCTTCCTATTTTCTGACTACTGTGTTTTCTTGCTCAGATAAAAATCTAGTTGGTTATAAAGTAAAATCAATGCGTTTGACTAAATTAGCAAGTTACCATCATGCCTTTACTGTTTTAAAGCTTATTTAACTCAGAATAAATCAAAGCTGGTTGCAGTAAGCCGTCACGCCGTATGTCTGTGTCTAGGGCATGTGCTAGGCTAGACAGAGAGATGTACAAAGACAGGGAAGATGTATATTAGCAGTGTACCACGAGTGACAGACAAGCAGCGCAGTGATGGTTCTTCTCTGAGTGCTGGGATGTTTTGCTGTACTTTCAGAGTAGACACGAGTATAAAGTTGTGGGACCTCAGCTGCTCTCATCCAGCCCACGGAGACAGGGCAGTCAGTTGCACTAAGGTAATTCTGGCTTAACTCCACTGAACCAGGGGTTGAATTTGGGTTTGCCCCAGCGATTTCCTGAATCGCCTCCTGGTATGTTCTGCGTGCCTGCTTGCTTAGCTGTGGAGCTGGCTTTTTAGGGTAAGAGCTGAGCATCTTCCATGAGTTAGTTCCACGCAGCATGTCATTGCCAGGGCTGCAGTCATTTGCATTTCATCTTGGTAATTTCAAAAAAGAAAGAGCCCCTTCCAAATACATCTGTGGCTTGGAGTCACAGGGCGGGTATGGATGATCCTTCCTTAGGGAACTCATCCCCACAAAAAGCCGATCATTTATGATGTTAAATGCACAAACTCAAATCCCGGCTGTGGGAAGCTGAACACCAGTTTGCCTGGACAGAGACTGGTGAGTGAGCAAGAAGCAGCAGTTTGACGACACAAAATCATCCGTGAACTCCAGGAGCTCAGTGGGGTGGCAGAATGCCGTGACTCAAATACACAGTTGCATCCCTCATTGAACGCTTTTACATTTCTTTAAATGTCGGGGTTTCGACAAAGTTTTCATGCTTTTTATTAAGGCAAAAGTATGTGCTTGTGAAATTGTGAAATTGATGTGTTATTTTGTATCTGTTAAAAAAAAAATGTATTTAAAGCTAAAGAGCCGTTATTGTGCGGGGTTTTCTCTCAAACTGGTGCATACACTTTACATCAGGGACCTACTATACATAACAAAAATCAGTGATACAGTTACTGTAAAACCAGATACACACCTTTTACTGTAATAATAACTTTAAAAACCTTGCACTGTAATGGTTACTATTAAAAAACAAACAAAAAAAAAACACAAAAAAAAAACCTCTTGTCAGAACTGATTTTGTATCTTTGATTATATCTGAAATTTTAGCATTTTTGTATACTTACCATGTCAAGAATAGCATCCTCCATGGTTAATTTCCGCGTTCTGTTTCCTTTCCGTCTAATCAAACCCATGCATTGCTACATGTTGATGGGCAGGGTACGGCCGTGGGAACCGAGTAGGTCACTCCCCGCTCTTGTTCAGAGAGGTGCGCCCGAACAAGCCGAGTAGGAGGAAAAGCAAAGACCCCAAACCATTTGGAAGGTTTCAGAGCCCATTCCGAGTTCCAGCTGCCCCGATCGTACGACGTTTCTTTATCCTGGCGTTGTTCTGGCCACGACAGCTGTCCGGCTCCATCAAACAGCAATGCAGCGCGAGTAGGTAGGAAATCCAAACCAACGAGATAACTGCAATCACTAAGTTTATTGATTTTTTTTTTTCCTTCCCCTTTTTAAACATTTTTTAAAATAAGATGTATTTGGAATCAGACAGCATGGTGTTGCAATTCTTTCTGTTTTTAAATACTGATACATTCTGTGTGTAAAGTCTTGTTTCTTAGCTAAGAGAATCTTAAATGTGGAGCTGAGTTTGAACCTTTTTTTTCCCTTGTTGTACTGTGATTTGGGAATTATTTTGATATAATCCTTTAATTTGGTAGAAGATTTCCCACACCTTCTCCCTCCTTCCTATCATCATTTCATATTTTTTACAAAACTGAAAAAAAAACCAAACAAACAAAGGAACAAATAATCTTTTTTTCTCTCTTTAGGCTGTGTAATGTTGTGTTGTCCAGATTCTGTATAAAAATATGTATATGATGTATCTGATATTTGGCAGTGAACGGCTGCAACTTTAACCAATATAATTAACAAAGAAATGCATAATGTTGGTGTTTTAAAAAGTAAAAAAAAAAAAAACCTAGTTAAGATGTTTGTGTAAACTTGCATGGTTTAAAATGTACTTAGTGCATTGAGAAATGTTGTTAGGGTCCTAAGTGAAAGGCTGGTTTACTTTTTGATTCTAATGGTGATTGGTTTGTTGATCAGAATATCCCCTATACTGTACGTCTTAGTTTATTTAGCATATTTATTTATTTTTTTTCCTCAAGATCTAGCATAGTGTATCTATCTATATGTAATACTGTTCCTTAAAACCAGGTTGTGGAAACTGCGTTTCGTCCGGCAAAATGGTGTTTTGCATCACAGCTGTGGTTCAGTTGCGTTCCATTTGATTTGCCGCGAAGTCCAGGTTTGACTTTCCTTTGGGATCTTACTTGCCGGCAGGGAGTTGCGAGAGGCCGGGCTGCGAGTGCCACTGGGACACGGAGGACCCGAGCGCCTTGCTCCAGTCGGACACCAGGACATCAGCGTCAGGCCTGGCAGCCTCTGGCAACGGAGGGGTATGAGGGCAGGATTTGGTCCCCCCTTAACGAACGAAGGCTGGGTTCTTCCTCTCGGCAGCATGTGTTTTATCAGGATCACAGCAGGCATCCCCTGGGGTTTCTCCCAGCTCTCTGATGCATGAATTTGGCTTTTAGTGGCAGCCATCCAACACTGCTGAAATAACGGGGTACCGGCAGTGGAGTGTGGACGACCAACCCTTGCCACCACGAGAAACACAACGAACCTTCAGCATCCGCAATAAGCTCCATCCAGAAGCACAAACCCGCCACGTTCAAGAGGAGCTGGCTCTGCACCCTGCACAGCTGAGTCTGGCCGATGGATGTGATGAGAGCTAGGACCAAATGTCCGAGTGGGGACCGCAGGGGGAATGGTCACGGTTCATTTTCACGTCTCCTGCCCCCACCAAACCTCTTAGCAGCTTTCTCCAAGCTTTGCTTATGCTGAACCACCAGAATGGGGACATTTCCAAGCCTCCAGCAGGAACTGCACTGACACCATCAGAAGTCGCTGGCTTTAGTGACCATTAGCAGCTCCCGGGATTGACCTCCCTGCGCTGGTCAATGAGGACATGACCTTGTCTCTTAACGCCTGAAAAATCTCCAGTGGCCTTTCCCAAAAATAAGATAGAGCTAGACTTAGAAACATAGAGCTATCCCATTTCTTAGTGTTCTTCATCCCAGAGGGTCTCAGAGGGCTTTTCCAGCGTAACATGATCTTTCTCGTGCAGCCTGTAAAGTGGCAGAGCACTGTTACTAACCTGCAGCCGCCTCTGGGGTGAACCGGCCCGATGTCTGCCGGCTCACGGCAACTCTATGCAACAGTCTAGTGCAAGAGGTGTGGATTGCGCCTTCGGGGGAACTCCGCAGAAGTAAAACATGCACAAATCCCAGCTAAGTCCACACCAAGACTAGAGAGGACAGGTTGACTCATTTAATTTTCCTTTTGTGGGCATTTCCCCTCTTCATTTCTGTCCTCGCACAATGTTGGGCATTCTGTCCAAGTAACCTAAACATTTCCCGCTTGCTTTCATCAGATTTTTTCTTTCCTAAAAGCTTTTAAAATATTCTTTTCACACAGGAGAATAGGGAACAAATCTGCCCTTCCTCAGCTCCATAAATAAAATAATTCCATCTCTCTTTCTCTCTTTCCTTGCCTCCCTTCTTCAGCTTTGTAGCTATCGGCCAAGTAACTTTCAATCTTCCCTGATCTCCACCATTTCTTTTAAACCATAGTTACACTCTGATTTTGCTGCTTGATGTTCTAACTGGTTTTAATCCAGACAGAAATAAACAGCCTGACATTAGGCACTGGCAGGAATCCTTGCTTGGCATGCAGATATATGCACTGTCCCCTGGCCAAATCATACAGCTTGATGGATGCCGGCTTGTGGCCTTGATGCTGACTACAAATCCTGTGATTTGTTGCAGGATTGGCTGCATCTCTGAAAAGCTGCTCGTGGTGGTCGTCTCCCCAGCTTGGTAAGCGTTATTCTTACTTTGTTCCAGATCCAGAATTTCTCTGGTAAAACAGTGGCTCTCTGGTGAGAGGAGGAGATCAACTGGTTGAGGTTTCATGGCATGATGCTCAGTGGATCTTTCTGTTTAAGAGGGACTCAGTCAGTACTGAGTCCTAAGTCCTTATATAGAAAAGCTTCTGCTGAAATCAAGTTTTGCTTTCAAAGGCTGTGAGATGAATTATTTTAGACCTCTCAAGGTTGTATATGGAGCATCCTCAGATGGAGGACATCAGTATTCAATCCCTTGCAAGAGCCTTTCCTAATAGTCACCATTTTGCTTCTACAAAGCTGGCCTTCTGTATCTTCAACATTTCTGGGAAAAGGAGCTCTGTCCTTTTAGAAAAGAGGTTAGTCCTTGAGAGGTGCAATCTGGAAGTATGCTCATGTAGTGTCACCTTGCCCTCGGTCTGTCTGCCTCTTCGCAGCCCCGCTTACATCAAGGGGAAGCTGGCTTTTTAGAGCAGCATCCTGCAGAGAGTCACCCTCTGATGGTCAGTCCTCCTCCATCTCAAGGCCAGCATGAAAATGTTTCCATTTGAACAATTAACCATACATATGATGTAAATTATCAGAGTCCCACAGAAATAACTGGAGCTATTCTAACATGCACCAGCCAAGGGCATGTGTCGTGGTTTAACCCCAGCCAGCAACTCAGCCCCACGCAGCCGCTCGCTCACTGCCCCCATGGTGGGAATGGGGAGAGAGTCAGAACAGTAAAAGTGAGAAAACTCATGGGTTGAGATAAAGACAGTTTAACAGGTAAAGCAGAAGCCACACACAAGCAAAGCAAACCAAGGCATTCATTCACCCCTTCCCGTGGGCAGGCGGGGGCTCAGCCATCCCCAGGACAGCAGGGCTCCGTCACACGTAACGGTGACTTGGGAAGGGAAACACCATCACTCCCAGCGTCCCCCCCTTCCTTCTTCTTCCCCCAGCTCTATGTGCTGAGCATGACACCGTATGGTGTGGGACATCCCTTGGGTCAGTTGGGGTCAGCTGTCCCGGCTGTGTCCCCACCCAAATCCATGTGCAACCCAGCCCCTCGCTGGTGGGGCAGGGTGAGAGGCAGAAAAGGCCTTGACTCTGTGTAAGCCCTGCTCAGCAATAAGAAAAACATCTCTGTATCATCAGCACTATTTCCAGCACAAATACAAGATGTACCCCCATACTAACTACTGTGGAGAAACTTAATTCTATCCCAGCTAAAACCAGCACAGCGAGGCACAGCTCTCTACCAGCTGCCAGAAAGATGTTCATCTTCTACTTGCCTACCAAGCTTTGATGTGCTCGCTGGGAACATGTTCTGGGGTTAGGTAAAAATCCTCTTTAAAAATATTACCCTGGTTGACAAGCTGGGCACACTGCTTTGCTCACCCTTTAACCTCGCCCGTTAGAAGAATCTCTCTGTATAGACAGACTTTCTCCTTCATGCCCCTAAGAAGAACAAATCCCATGACCAGCTTTAATTTCCATCCTTGAATCCAAATAAAATAAAAATAAATAACTCAATCCCTAAACCCTGAAAATATTCAGCAAAGTCAAGGTGAAGCCGAGATTTTGCAGGCCAGAGCTGTGGATTTATGCAGGACTTTACACGACTGTTTTATTTCCAACGCAATAAAGGATAACCAACTTACTGTAGCAAAACGTGCACCAGGTGCTATCTCCCAAAACCTTCTGCATGGGACAGTCTGCCCTGTATTTTCTCTGCCTAGCAGCACTTTGCAGAATGTTGGAAGGGAAAATACCCGTTTTGTCTCTGTCCCAGCAGGGGCAGATTGCAAACGGGGAAACTATGTGGCTTTACATGTGTTTTTTCTTTCTTTTCCTTCCTTCCTTCCTTCCTTCCTTCCTTCCTTCCTTCCTTCCTTCCTTCCTTCCTTCCTTCCTTCCTTCCTTCCTTCCTTCCTTCCTTCCTTCCTTCCTTCCTTCCTTCCTTCCTTCCTTCCTTCCTTCCTTCCTTCCTTCCTTCCTTCCTTCTTCTCTTTCCTTCTGTCCTTCTTTCCTTCTTTCTTTTCTTTTCCTTTCCTCTTTCCCCTGCTGTCAGTCTCTCTCTCTCACTCTTTTTCTTTCTCTTCTTCTTTCCTTCCCTCTTTCTTTCTTGTGAGATGAGGAGGTAGAAGGTTCACTGGAAGCCACTGGATCTGAGAAAGCAAATCCCTTTGGTCTTTCCATCATAGTTTCAAAGGTCGGTTGAGGGCATCCTTGTGGAGAGCCCACAGATGTCTCTTCGGAGCCACCTTTTGGTTGTGCTTTTTTTCATGTCCCCCTCCCATCTCAGTTTCTTACCTCTTCTGGATTATCTCTTTCACTGCTGTTAAGCCCAGTGTCCTTTTTTGGCCTTTAACAAGCTGAACCCTGGACTTCAACCAGGAAAATGGATGTCAATACATTGTCCCAGGAGCATATTGGTCTGTATCTCCCACCTCCCAGCAGACAGCCATGTTGTCTTCTTCACTGAGGAAATGTTCCTCAGAGCAACACACTGGCATCAAGGATCGCTGGATCTTCATCTTAGCTTTTCCTCTCACTTGCTCTATACTTCATCTACGTGTGCCTCAGTTTACCCACCCAGGTATAATAATATCTACCTCACAGGGCTGTTGTGAGGCTCCGTTACTGAGATCCTTGTCTGGAAGGTGGGGTAGAAATGCACCCCATTCACAGATCAGCTCATCAGCATTCCCTGTACGACGTTCTTCTTGGGACATCAGTGTCGGCAGAAGTCAACACTGGTATGGGTTTTATTCGTGGCTTTCATCTGATGCCAGGGTTTGGGGCATTTGCATAGACTCACTGCAGGCAAGGCTGGATGTGACACGTGGAGGGGATCAGGGATGGGAAGCTCAGTAGGGTTTTGCCCTACTGTCCCAAGCCTCCACAACCACCTAATCAGTCTCTTTGCCACCACGAACACTCAGTCTTTGGAAGATCTCGTTGGAGACTCATGCAAGCGCACATTTTGTCTGCACTTGAGATGTCAGTGCTTGCTGTGACACAGCCCAGGCTGACCTGCAGTACCACAGGAACGTCCAAGGAAATGTTTGCGGGTTGCTATTTGAAAGAATGTGCAGAGAAAAGTAATTTCAAGGTAATGTCTCTGCCTTGCTAGGGGTTTAGCACCTTGATGCACAGAGACTGCCTCTCCTTGACCAGACACACATTCAGTCAATGGATTCGGGCTCTAGCAGACAGGATTTATGTCATAAACCCCAGCAACAGGCACTGGAGGAGAGGAAAAACTGTCACATCCGTAGCTTACCTATGGTGAGCAAAGGATGCTTGTTTATCCCAAGCTTCATCTTAACCAGAAGGAATGGTTAACAGAATGAAAACCACTCTGTCCAAGTGCAGGAAATTCTGCTACTTACTTCAAGAAATCCAGTAGTCTAAAGACATCCAGTGAGGTGGGCTTTTGAAAGCTGACGGAAGATTGGGTTAGGCCACAAAATGATGAAAAAAACCCACAAAAAAACCCCCTAAAGATAAAAGTGCAATTTATTCTCCCAGAGGTAGAAAAGGAACCCACAAAAGACCCTTCTCGTGCACCATGCAAATTTGGTTGTGGGAAAACAGTAGGATGAATTATCTCCTTTCACCCCCACTGGCACATGGAAACTCTTGGAGCAGCTTCGAGTGCATCTTCCACACTGGAAAGCAGCACTCAGAGAACCTCTGCTTCCTTTGCCTTTGAAAACTGAGTCACAAACTGAAAAATACAGAAGGGGAGAGCTTTAGCTAAGGTGAATCAAGTTTTTAGCATGGGGGGAGAGAACTGCTCCATCCCTCAAGAATTTTTGTGAATTTGTTTTTCCAGCCCACATAGAAACCTCAAGGCTAACAGCAAACCTGAAACGAAAACATGCAAAACAATGCATATGCAAACAAAACCAGTTTTGGTATCTTGGAGGGAGGTTGTTTTGATCTTTCCCTGTTTGCATCTTCCTTTTTTTAATAAATTATCCTGCGTTTTGAAATAAAAAAGCTATTTTGAAATTAAAAAACAAAAAAAGAATGAAAATGTCAAAGAAGACATCCAAAGGCCCCAAATCATGTCCTTCATTTCCCCATGGCTGTGGTATTTTTCAACAGGAAACAGATGGATTCTGGCATTTTCTGAGAAGTTTTAACTGGCTTTTTTGGGGGGAGAGAGAAAACAACTTCTCCAAACGATACCCTTCCCATCCCTTGACCCTCTAGCCCACATGTCCCCAACCTACAGGGCTATCTTTGCAAGGAGATTGGTTTTGATATGGAAGCCCTGCACCTGCAGCAACATCCAGAGCATTGCAAACAGCCTGTGCCAGGAGATCCTTCCTTGCAGGATGGGAACAACCAGGTACCCCAGAGGAGTTAGTCCCCATCAGCCCACTGAGCACCAAGGAGAACTGGCAGAGGGAGCACCGCCGCAAGTCCTGCCAGCTCTTCAGCTGAGCCAGGTTGGGGCTGTACATCCTTTCTGAGGTGATAAAGTCTTCTACTGCCTTAAAAACAACCAAACAAAAGAATATCGACTCTTTGGTTTATGTAATTTAACTTGCCGGCAGCAACACAACCCGCAGTGCCAGGCTTCAAGAGGTTTTATCTAGAGGTTGGCAGGAAGATTCTCTTCAACGCTATTTTTAATGTAACCGTGTTTCTTTTTCCCTTTTGGGTGAAACTTGAAAAGTTCCTGGAATACTGAAATTTGGAAAAAAGCACCATTAACCAACAGGGAATTCCATGCTCTCACATCCTGCCCCAAGCAGCACCCTGTCCATTGCCCCAGAACGATAAGCACATGGTGGAGGTTAGAGGGACCATAACAGCCCATGGCTACGGTGACAAAGAAATAAGCACACTGTTGAGACTAAAGCACACGAACAAGCCTGCTCCACGATCCTGATAAAAAACACTGCCTAGGAGTGAATTCCCCTCTGCCTCCCCTCAAAGGTCCCAAACCCACATTCACACTCCCCCCTCCTCCCTTCCCACTCTGCAATTTCTCGTCTAGACATCACCCCCCTCTCCCAGGTTGGGCTTACACCAGCGTATTCTGCGTAGCACAGCTCTCGCCTTCACCGCGAACGAGGAAGGCGTCTCTGCAGAAGGTCCCCGTGTGCCAAGGCGTGATTTTCCCGGGAGCACGAATACTCCTGGGAGCTGCAGGGGAGCCTGAAACAACCTGTGCCAGCGCACAGGCTGATCCGCAGCTCTGCGTTAGGCGCGTGCTGGCAGACCTTTGCAGAAGCTGATCAGCTGGCTTAGCCCGGCAAATGCTGTTTTGTTAGACCTGGCCGAAATGCCTAGAGCTTTGCATCAGATCTGGGCTTGTGCACTCGCCTCTTCCCTGTCCCTTTCGTACGCTTTGATTTCCGAGCTGTTTTTTTTTTTTCTTTTGCACTGTCAGGAATTTTTTTAAACCGTGTTAATTGTAGTCAGCTGCATAATGTTTGTTAGGCCTCTCCACCAAGCTCTTTAAATGAACGTCAGTGGCTGTCTTCCCTTGGACAATAATGAATGTATATATCGTAAGTGCAGACTATACAGAAAAGTGGCTAAGTCAAGGATCAGAGGGTTTTGTAAAGCCTGTTTATTTTTTTAAATAAGTTTGAGCATTTATATTTTACCACCATTTACGTGGTTTTGGGGAACCCAGATTGTGTCAAGATCTCATGCCAAAACAAGCCAAAAGTTGTTTGATTTCAACCTTTTCTTCCATGAACCATATTTTAAATGATACTTTGTCATTTTAAATGTTTTATTGAAACATGTACTGATAAAAAAAAAAAACACAAACAAAATGTCATCTTGACAAAAGATTTATACATGAATCAGAAAGTATTTATTTCAATTTTGTACCTTTCCATTTTAATACATTATAATGTATTGACTCAACTGAGATAATATAAACAGTTCATTTTAATAACATGTTTGAAGCGTGCTGTGTCTTTTTATTCTTTCCTTTCTACTCCACACTGAACAGAGAGCCTACGAAACCAAAAGCAGGTCTGCAACATTTCAGAACCCAGCAATCCCAGGTTCCTTTTAAAACAGAGCAAGAGCGAGTATTTAGCAGGATGCTTCAGGAAAACCAAATGGGCACTGGGTCAAACCACGGGATGAGGTAGCCTGAGAGAGGAGAAGGCCAGGTGGGTAAGGAGGGTCCAGGGTTAAACTACCATGCAGCTGGAAATGTACTTTGCTGCTGGCTGTAGGTGACATGACATCCCTGTGGAGTCCCCAGATACAGGGTGACACTCACACAGGCATCGAGTTTCTGATACCTGTCGTGTCCCTCCTCTGTAAGGAAGGATTGACTGTCCACCAAACTCCAAATTCAACTCCTATTCCTGATTTTCTTCACTCACCTCCTTTGTCACCTCTTGCTTCGCCACACCCTGCCCAAGACGCACCACATGCATGGAGGGACACATTTCTACTGCTGGCGATGAATTGTGCTTTGGCTTCTCTGCTACAGTTTTCTGGCTTCAGTTTGTGCCTCCTACTGAACCCCTCTCCCAACCCCCTCCTGACACAAACACATGTTTAGCCCAGTTAATGGCAACTGACCATTGATCCATCACTTAGAATCACAGAACCATAGAATGCCCTGAGCTGGGAGGGACCCACAAGGACCATCGAGCCCAGCTCCTGTCCCTGCACAGGACACCCCAAATTCACACCATGTCTCTGAGGGCCTTGGCCAAGTGCTGCTTGAATATCGCCAGGCTGGTGCCGTGATGCCTCCCTGGGGAGCCTGTGCCAGGGCTCCACCACCCTCTGGGGGAAGGACCTTCCCCTAATGCCCAGCCTCACCCTCCCCTGGCACATCTCCCTGCCATTCCCTCGGGGCCTGGCGTTGGTCACCAGAGAGCAGAGACCAGCCCTGCCCCTCCTCCTGCCCTCGGGAGGGAGCTGCAGAGCGCCATGAGGCTGCCCTCGGCCTCCTCTGCTCCAGCTGAACAACCCAAGGGACTCCAGCCGCTCCTCGTACGGTTTCCCCTCTAAACCCTTCCCCAGCCCCGCGGCCCCCTCGGGACACCCTCCAGTACCTTTATACCCCCAGTGTCCTGCGGCGCCCAACGCTGCCCACAGCGCTCGGGGTGAGGCCGCCCCAGCGCGGGGCAGAGCGGGACAATCCCCCCCTCGCCCGGCTGCGATGCAGGGCTCGGTGCCCCCCAGGGCACGGTTGCCCCCTTGGCTGCCAGGGCTTCTTGTGCTGCCCCTCATCTGCCTGCAGAGCGGACCCCTGACAGATTATAGCACAAGGTAGGTAGCAGTTGCCTCCATCTAGACCAGGTTTTCAACATGAATTTTCTGGAGATTTGCCCAGTCTTTGGTTCTATAGGAAGGTTCAGAAGTAGCTTCTTTCACAGGAGCTAAGGCACATATGCCCATGTGCTAAGTTACCTGTGCTAACTCCTTAGTAGCACCTGGGGATGGTTTGGCTCAATGCTAGTTAGCCTGAGTTGAAACCATGTCTAGAAGCCAAGGCTAGTTGGTGTGGCTTGAAACTCTGCAGATAAGAGTAGAGTTCCAGGGACCAGATGCCAGCATCTGCATCTTCACAGAGAAGAGTGCCAGGCCATGAAACCATTGTTTAATTGAAAATCACTGTCTTTATACAATGCCTGGCACAAGAGTGGTTTAGAGACCTTCCTGTGATAAACAGTCTAGACAACCAGTATAGAAAAAGTGAACAAATGGCCTTCAGGCTGAAAGGGAGCATGAGAAACTTTCTCCTGGTAGGATAAGTCAACACTGGGTAGGTTACCTGGATGGGAGCTGAGCATTCACAAGTGGAAATGAAGAAGGGGTTAGACTTGCTTCCATAGGACTTGCTTAGGTAGCACTGATGCTGTCCTGACCTCTGGCAGTGCCCACTTTCTAAGTACCACCGGAAAGGTAGACCCTATTCCAGGGTTTATTAGAGGTACATCTCAGTAGATTAAGCTCTTGTTTTTCCAACTCCTTGCCTACAACTTAACAAAACATCTGATCGTGTGCATTTTACCTGTTTGTAAGTCTCTCTCTCTCTGTAGAACAAGCTGGGGCCTGAGTGCTGAGTTAAAGCGGAGATTTCCTCTTCAAGCAGAGCACTTTCCCAAGTACTTCAGAGAGCGCTAAGTAAACAATGGTATTTACAAGCACTATTAGTGCTGCCATTTGCGCTAGATGTGGATTTCAATGCGTCTGTGGGATAAGTGTGCCATGATACATTCCCTGGCTCATTGACTCTACGATGAGCGAACAAATGAAAGCTCCAGCACAGCTCCTGTTTTACAAGGAGCATGTGGAAATTTAAAAGTTTGCAGTGTTCAAAAAGGAAATGTCCTCAACAATGTGGTTTACTGAGTGCTTCCTGGCTGCTTGGGAAGCTTCAAGAATGTGAGATCACTCAGTCTTTTGTTTTATTGTTCCTGTTGTAGATCAGAGATGCTGTTGTAGCCCAGCTTGCCACCCCATCGAGGTACGTAGCAGGGGCAGAGCATCTGCGCGTGGAGTGAGCAGAGTCATGGACTCGAGCAGCCAAATATGCTGTGAAAACCAACTAGTTTGCTGTCTTTGTGCTCCACAAAAAGCACCGTTAACCTGAATTCAGTAACATTTGAAAAGAAAAATGGTCATGTTAAATCAAGTTGAAGGTCTACCTAGCCCAGCACATGGCCTGAGACAGTGGCAAAAAGCTGATGCGCAGGAAAAAGTGTAAGACGTGTGGCAAGTCTGGAGTGATCTTTGTTTTGCACATCCTTTGTCTGCTATAATCATGTCTTTAAGGATTTCTTGAAATGGAGGTAGCAGCTGGACCATTATGTTTAATGGCATGTGGTGGACCTGCCCTTCAGCAATGTGTCTGACCCCTTTTCAACCCCTGTGTCTCCTTCCACGGCATCCTGGGGCAACGAGTACCACGATGGAGCACAGAATCATTTAATAGAATCATAGAATCATTGCGGTTGGAAAAGACCTTTAAGATCATCAAGTCCAACCCTAAAAGCAGTTTTGATATGGGAGGGAATGGTGGCAAACAGGAGGCTCCTGTGTCAGAGCTGCAAACGGAAAAGCCGGTAGGCTGACAGAGGTCTTGATTTAGGCAGCTCCAGTGATACCCCAACATAGGAACAATGAGGCTGGATCTAACCTCCCCATGCAGGGAAGCATTTGATTTATTGAGCTCACTTTGCCAAGTGACCCTGGGTAGCTGAGCCTGGAGGTATATTCCTACACTTTTAGTAGAAGGACTCCCTCTGCAGAAAAGGGACTGCCACTTCCTTGCTTTGGTTGTTGGGCATAACTCATGGTTCTCCTCTTCCCTCTGATCTGCCCAACCAGGCTGCAAAACCTTAGGGACAATCCTTGTGACATTGACAAATGGTGGTATGGCGTTGCCCATCCCTCTTGCTGCTCCAGAGGCAGCCCATGAGCTCTGTGGCTGCCAAGGTGCTCAGCTTGCTCATGATATAGCCCTCTAGCAGCAGATGCAAGGCCTGTAGCAAGATAGATCTCAGTACTTCACCTTCACCACCCCTATCATACACTGGTCCAAGCCAAGATGGCCACATCCATATTGCTGTTGGGAATAATTCCTAGCCTCTGCTGACTCCTGATCTGTGCTTGGAAAGATCAACACTGGTTGTTCTGGGCCAAAACTGGGCCAAGGACCAAGCTGACAATTGACCAGTGGGGACAACTTCCCAGACCCTGAGCCCAGGTTAGCGTAGTAGGATCGGGGCAGTTAGTAAGTCTAAATGACGTAGCAGGAAATCTCCCACGCACATCCTCTGCCTTGCACAATCTAGAGGGTCACCTTTGTGTGGAAAATCTGCTGGTCCAGGATTATGGAACATGTTATGGATATGTTATTCAGCCATAACTGTTGAATTGAGTTTAAAACTAGAGTTGACCCTGGTAACCCAAGCTTCATGGATGCCTGATTAGCTGGACTCATGGTTGCTTCTTTAACACACCTGTTACCAAAGATGCACCTGGATTTCATCTACCAGGACAGGCTCTGAGCACTTCAGAGGCTGTTACTGCCACTTCCCACCTTGTTTTCCCTGCATTTTCCTTTCCTTGATGCTTGCCTTACCCTGGGCTTCATGGGGGAATCCCATTCCTCCAGTCTGTGGAAAAGGGAAGGATAAGAATGTGTACTGGCAGTGAATCGTACTGGTGTCCATCAGCTCAAGGCAGGTCCTGGCATTCCACAGTCAATGTCAGTGGTGAGATCACAGGTCAAAGTTGCAAGTGTAGATGAGAGGAAGGAAAACCAATGTGTAATTAAAGAGCTAATGAGCCCACATTGCTATGCTTATAGAATCACAGAACCATAGAATGCCCTGAGCTGGGAGGGACCCACAAGGACCATCGAGCCCAGCTCCTGTCCCTGCACAGGACACCCCAAATTCACACCGTGTCTCTGGGGGCCTTGGCCAAGTGCTGCTTGAATATCGCCAGGCTGGTGCCGTGATGCCTCCCTGGGGAGCCTGTGCCAGGGCTCCACCACCCTCGGGGGGAAGGACCTTCCCCTAATGCCCAGCCTCACCCTCCCCTGGCACATCTCCCTGCCATTCCCTCGGGGCCTGGCGTTGGTCACCAGAGAGCAGAGACCAGCCCTGCCCCTCCTCCTGCCCTCGGGAGGGAGCTGCAGAGCGCCATGAGGCTGCCCTCGGCCCCCTCTGCTCCAGCTGAACAACCCAAGGGACTCCAGCCGCTCCTCGTACGGTTTCCCCTCTAAACCCTTCCCCAGCCCCGCGGCCCCCTCGGGACACCCTCCAGTACCTTTATACCCCCAATGTCCTGCGGCGCCCAACGCTGCCCACAGCGCTCGGGGTGAGGCCGCCCCAGCGCGGGGCAGAGCGGGACAATCCCCCCCCTCGCCCGGCTGCGATGCAGGGCTCGGTGCCCCCCAGGGCACGGCTGCCCCCTTGGCTGCCAGGGCACGCTGGTGGCTCGTGTTCAACCTGCCGTCGGCCAGAGCCCCCCGGTCCCTCCCTGGGGAGCTGCTCCCCAGCCCCTCGCTCCCCAGGCGTCTGTACAGCCGGGGCTGCCCTGCCCCAGGGGCAAAACCCGGCGCTTGCCCTTGTTAAACTCCATAGGGCTGGTGATTGCCCAGCTCTGCGGTGGGTCCAGACCCCTCTGCAGGGCCTCGCCGCCCTCGGGAGCACCAACAGCTCCCCCCAGCTTTGTGCCATCAGCAAACTTAATTAGTATGCTGATTTAGTGCTATTATTTTCTAGAGGTTGCTCAAACAGCCCCAGAATGACAGCTCTGTGGTGGTGCAGCCCCCTGGGGTACTCAGATCTCAGGACAAGCCGTGCACATTTTGGGACAAACTCCCATTGTGCTGCTATCTTGGCTGCAAGTGCACAAGTGCAGCAGCCTGGGGCTGGGCGGGTCAAGCACCCCCTGGCCACACCTGGGCCCTCCGCTCCCCGAGTTGCGCACCGCAAGGACTCGGCACCAGAATGGGAAATACTGACCAAAGCCAATCATCTCGAGATAAACAGCGATCCAGAAGTGAGACCCTTTGAGCTCTCCCAGACCGCGGTGGGCCGTGTGACCCAGCATCTCCCCCCGGGCTGGGATGCCCCTCAGGGCAGATTTCACGAGGATTGAAGGATCGCCCATCGATGATTTCGCGAAGACTCAGAGGCCTGACTTCACGAGGTTCATTGACTGTCCGTTGATGAATGCCGGCACATAACGGTGAGTAATTCATTAAACTCACAAAAAGGGAAATTTTAATCACAGGTTAACCTCTCTGTGAGAGTGTGTGCAATTTGATTTAAACCATTTATCTGCCTGTGTGTAACTGCGCAGTTTGATTTAGAGCTGTTTGTCAGTCTGTCTGCGTATGTGTGTGACTTGACTTAAACCCCACCTGCACGTATAACCCTGCTGTAAGGTTCGGGTGACCCTTGCCGTTCTCGAATCTTTAACTAAGTCGCTATTTTGATTGTAACAAATTTCACTGAATTGCTCTGTTAAATTGGCTGATGGTTAAGAATTATACGGCCTAATTTTGTGATATATCTCAAAATTATTAATAAACCCTAAATTGCTGCTAGACCAAAACTGTGTAAAAAATCTTATTCCATGACACCGGGTCAACCTTGAAAGTGCAGCTACGCTTTGAAAAATGAGCAATGTTCTTGTGGGTTTCCCTCTTTACTTCTGTTCAAAAGCCCTAAATCTAATTTGCTGTGTTTACAAAGCTGAACCCTGCTGAGACTGTGAGCAATGTTGGTTCTGAAATCTTCAGAAGTAACCTCGATCCTGCCACAAGAACTTCCCAGACAACCAGGGCTAATGAATAAAATGGGCTATAAACTGGATGCATTAAAGCAGTTTAAAAACTGTTTCAGATCTATTTGCTTTTTTTCCACTGCTGATCTCTGTTTGCTGCTGCTGGATTTTGACTAGTCCTCAGCATATCATTTCTCATGAATAATACACCAAACGCACTCTACTGGGCCTGGCATTTTTTCCTCCTCATGGAAAGCGATGAACTTGCCTTGCAACCATTTGCGAATCCAGAAGTATTTGATATCCAGGGCAGGGATGCTTTATTTCAGCAGTTTCATCATGGTTATTTTTTGTGGGTCCTGTTGAACTGAGCCATTGGCGTTGCTTACGTGCTGCTCACCTACTCCTTTCCTTGCTTCTTGACTAGAGGAGCAATTCTACTATCTACAAAAGTATCATTTGCTTCTTATCTCGTGTGTGGTAAATAAAACTACAACCTGGCTGGCAACAAATGTCTGGCATAAATGGAATTTGCTGCTGAGCTGCTTCTCAGAAAACAAATGCAATGGTGGTGGAAGGGAATTAATTTTGAAATCCGAATGAGCATCTGCAGGAAATCCTTTTTTTTTTCCCCTTTCCCATCTCATTTTGAACAAAGCAAGTGAGTGTTTCATAGGATTAAATGGGACACTTTAATTTGCAGAAGACTAAACTGCACTTTACAGAAGAGTAAATAGCACAGGATTGGTTTTGTGCTTAAGATGTTGCATTGGACCTGAGGAAAGATGCGTTCTCAGAGGGCTACCTATAGTAATTCATAAAGTGGTACATATGGAGAACTGGATGAACTGGAGAAGCCTTTAGGAAGCCACCAAGCTCCTCTCCCCATTCTGTGGTCGGGTCAAACAGTCCCTCCGTGACAAGTTTGGCCATCAAAAAAGACAATCCCACCACCCCTTAGCTGGTCCCAGGTGTTCTGATACCCTGGTATTCTGTGAGCAACCTGGTGTGGGACAGTCCATCTGTTGATGTACCATGCACAGAAGGACCCCAAGCAGCGTGGAAGGCAGGATCAAAACTCAACTGATCACTTGAAATGGAGGAATAGCCTGAAAAAAATGAGATAGCAACCAGCAGGATAAGACTTGAACCTGGGAAATGCCACATCCAGGAAAACTGGGAATGACCAGAAAGTACCAACACTGGGGGAAATAAAAGAGCAAGAAATAGAGCTAAAACTTCACCGATTAAATGAGAACCTGTAGTAAAATGCTGGTTCAAAAGGACCCGTTTCTTTCTGGACCACATTATCTTTGATGACAGGGGATAGTTGGTCCTTGTCTCAGAGATGGAAAAGCCACAGCTGTAATACCCTGCCCAGATCTGCCGCTCCACTTAAGGAAACTAGGGATGAATGAGATATGGAGCACAGAGGAGAGGAAGGGACACAACCAGATGAATAGAAGAGACTGAGGAAGAGCTTGGAGGAACTGGACCTGTTTGGCCCAGAAATGAAAAGCATACAGGAACTCCAGTGCATGGTTGCCCCCTTGGCTGCCAGGGCACGCTGGTGGCTCGTGTTCAACCTGCCGTTGGCCAGAGCCCCCCGGTCCCTCCCTGGGGAGCTGCTCCCCAGCCCCTCGCTCCCCAGGCGTCTGTACAGCCAGGGCTGCCCTGCCCCAGGGGCAAAACCCGGCGCTTGCCCTTGTTAAACTCCATAGGGCTGGTGATTGCCCAGCTCTGCGGTGGGTCCAGACCCCTCTGCAGGGCTTCTCTGCCCTTGAGAGAGGCAACAGCTGTCAAAAGTGGTATCTGGCGTCACCCTGCCATGACTGTAGCTCAGCGCAATGTTTCCAACCCACATTCAACACACTCCAGCCAGGAAATCTGATCACCAGTGGTAACAACAAAAAAAAAACCACCAAAAACTCCAGCCTGTGCCCACCAACCTCAGTAGCATCCAACTCTTTAGTACTCCTTTATATTTTCAGATACCTCCACCAGAAATGCAGGCTGTTAGTGCCTTGACTTTCACATCATGCCCATGCCTCAGTTTCCCCCTCTACAAACCATTGCTGCCTTTGCATCGGCTCCCTACCTCCTTTCTCTGTTTGGGTTACAAACTGCTTGCAACAGGACTTCAGCCTCACATCCTATAAAGCCCAGGCCGATGAAAAAACAGCAATAGCAAAAATAATAAAAACACACTGCGCTCATGGAATAGAAGGAAAATTATCTGGATTTGTGTGTCCTGCTTCCTTTGCCCATGCTCCCTCCAGCGTTCCCTGCCAGGCACTGCACGCTGCTGCTGAGCTCTTTGCTGGCAGCATTTCTAGGAACATCACCCCCTTGCCTTGAGCCTCTTTCTGCTCCTCGCCTGCCCCAGTGGCTGTTCTTTGAACCCCTCATCTCCTGGCTGCGGGCACTCGTTCTGACATCTTTTGCTCCACGGGTCAGATGTTGTTAATCTCTTGCTCCCTGCTTGGCTCTTGATGGGCGGCTTCTCTGCTCCGCTAATACAGCTTTATACCAGAGCTCACCTCTAATCCGCGTGTTCTCTCGAATCATTGTCCTAAATCAAACCTGTCTTTTCATTTTAAGGTCTCCAGGCAGTCCTTGTCCCTAGTGCTTCCATCACACCTCTCCCAGGACTCGCTCAATAAGCATTTCTAGTCTGGCCTTAGGCCATTATCCCACTAGAGCGGCTGATTTGCCTCACAAATGACCTGTTGCCCAGCCAGGACTCACATCCTTTTTCTTTACTTGCTTTTCTCCTCCTTTTTTTCCCCACTTCTCTTTCCTTTTCCTGGCCCCCTCTCCTCTCCTTCACCCCTTGTTGATGGGCTGTTTGAATGGGACAGAGAGAAAAATGGGTGTTTTGACTGATGCTGTTTGTTCTCCATTTGAACTCAGCAGGGGGGCGATGCATTTGTCATCTCTTGCAGGCATCTCGCGTTAGGTGACCTGAACCCCACCTGCGAGTGCTCGCATCCCCATCAACTCCAAGAGGGTTGTAACATGCTCACGGATCCCACGCCAGTGTCCTTAAGTAGCAAGAGACTGGTGTAGAGATCTCCGTGGCATTAGCCCATCGCTGGCACTCGTGGCTGCCCTTCTGCAGGGCACAGGGGCCGCTTGTTCGCTGGGAGATGTAGCTCTCTCCTTCCTCCCTCCCACGGGTCTCCCCTGCGTGGAATGGTACCGACGAGCTGGGTATCAGGCTCAGACGCGCTTGCAACCCCTCTGCGTTTATCCGCCGTTTCGACTTCTCTCTATTGTTGCCTCTGTTCACCCCAGCTGGACCTCTCCCTAAGACTCGGACACTTCAACCTGCGAGTGGCATCAAAGGAATTCCCCAAAGCCTGTGGGGACTGTGGAGCTGCCGCTGACAGCCCAGCGCGGGCTGCAGCCACCCCGCGATCGATAGCAATGTGCCGGGAGGAAAATACCCTGAGCCCTAAATGATCTTTGCAGTGCTGGCTGTTGGGAAACACCTCTTTTCAAGTAAGACCCTTGGGAGGAATCAGTGCAGAACTCCGAACGTCATGCCCACCAGGCATCTTTATCGCTTCATTTTTCAGAGAGCAGCTACATTTCAACCACGCCAAGCACACTGGAAATAGGATTTCAGTATGAGGGCTACGGTCACTCATACCTGCTGTTCTTTCTCTTGGAAGAAAATATATATATACACACACAATGATACATATATATATTTTTCTTTCCTGTGACAGCTTTTACTCAGGTCTGTAATTGTGAAATACAATAATTTCCCCTGGATGGAACCTTCCCTTTTTGTGTGTATTGCCTAATTTCACTGCCCTTCTGCATATTCAGGTACTTAAATGTTTTTAGGATCAGCACTGTAAACTACTAATTTGCAATCACTGCGCCTACGTTCATGTAGAACAATCTGGACCTTGACCTCAAGCCTCCTGTTAAGCAAATACAGTCAGCAGTAATTAAAGCAGGTATGATCTCATTTGTGTGTTGAGCCGTGATTCTTTGTAAGCAGGGGAGTAATGATCAGCTGATGCAGTTGAATATTAAGTTTCAAAAACAAAAAACAAATCTCAACCTCAAGACATCCTTTAACAGAAATTAATTCCCATCTTCCACCTTCAGTGATGTCTTTATAGCGCAGCGAAGCCGACTCAAATGTGTATAATGCTGCTACCTATTGGAGAGACCAACTATTACACCCAATTCTCAGCTTGAAGGCTTACACCTCTCCAGAATCAAAAATGGAAGCAGAATTGGGCTGGTGTGAAATGGCTCACGCAGTGACCATTCGAGCACGTAATGCACGGATGACACAATTTAGTCGATGCAATAGCGACCTCGGAGGGGTAATTCACAGAAATGGCTGTTACTGCCAGGAGGAGTACTCTGTTCAGGAAACACAGGTGGAAGGCTGACGGAGGGGAGGAGATGTCATCTCATCTTTCAGATCCGACCACAGCAAAGCGTGGCCACTGCCGAGACCCCCTGGGCGGCGATGAATGAGGAGGAGGATCCTGGTGGGTGGCCTGCGAGCACTAGGAAGCAGGCAGGGTGTCACACTGAGAATTGCCAGAATCACAGCGGTGGTGGTGACACGAGAGTTCATCTGGCCTGCCCTCCCTTAGGAGGAGTGTGGGGCTGATGATGATGCATAGCTAGAGCTATGCAGACAGTCTGTCGGGTATCTAAACTCCCTCCAGGTTAGAAGAAAGACGGGCACCAGGAATTCAGGTTGCTGTCCTACTTTATGGGCAGCTAAGGGAGGTGAGGTGGACCCTGTCCTCGACTGTCCAAGCAAATCTCTGCTCTATATGAATTTTGTTAGGACCAGAAAAAAGAAAACAGAAAGACGGCTCTTCTAGGGTTGGTTCTGATCTCCAGGGATTTGCTCCTGGAGAAAAACATTAAGTGAAAGCTTGAAAACTGCCACATACCTGATTATTTCCAGGTGCAGATGATCGTTCCTTTTCCTAAGGGAGGAAAGTAGAGGAGCCAAAAAAATTGGCAGATTTCAGGTAGATCTCAGTAAACTCAGAGAATTACTAGGCAAATCTCTTAGAAGCCTGGTTTATGAATTAAAGACAGTCATTCCTTAACCTAACACTAATAAGCGCATCAGTGCATAACACCCAGCTGCAAGCCAGGACACAAGAAGTAGATGTAAAGCCACCTTATGCAGAGCACATACAGACATGGAGTGTGAGCGTAAGAGCGAGAATGAACAAAGCCAAGGCACAGAACGAGCCAGAACCTGCGGTTCCAAGGCTTCATACAGTGCATCAGGCGTAAGAGGAAGACCAAAGGCAAGACTGATCCTCTGCACAGCGGAGGGAGCGGGTGGGGGGGTGATTCATCCCTTCAGTCTTCACTAAAAGGATTAGATGCAATCAAGTGGCTAACATAATTAACGAGAGAGGCGAAGGGAAAAGATCTCCTTCTCAGGTAGTGAAGGATTGGAAAGTATCTATTTGTTTTCACATCAGTCATGCCCGATGAACGTGACATGAAATTACACAGAGAACTGGCAAAAGAAGTCCATTGAGAACACACAATGCGAGAATTTCTGACGCTGGATGTGGGCTTAGAGGGTTACGAAAGGACTAGCTTGATACCGTTCTTTAAAGTAGGAACAAGCTCCATTGTATCAATCTAACTTTGCTGACAGAATGGGACTTACAGAGGAAAAGATAGTTATTATTTCTGTTTTCTTTGTCTAGAAAGCCTTTAGAAACCATCTTGCACTGTGTTCTTGTAAGCAAACAGGGAAATGTAATCTAAATCAAAAAGCACAGAAGCAAAGCAATTTGAACAGATGAACCGCGTGAGCTGTGATCCAGCTGTCATCCAGATGGAAGGATGGATGAAGGAAGAGCTGTGGGCAATCTGGTCTGATCCTGGTAGGACTCAATAGTCCCATTAATGACCTGACTTAAGGTACAGAGTACACTTACAGGTGTCTCCAAGCTGGGAAAGAGACAGCAGAGGCACCAAAGGTCCGCAATTCAGAACAACACAACAAAATGGAAGCACAGAATTATTGGTTCAGTAAGGGCAAGACAGGATTAACACAGTGCATGAACACAGAATATAACATCCCTGTGTAGCACTTCTCTGAAAGGGGGAGAGAGATTAGAGAACAAAATATTACACTCAGATGCAAAACACAGCCAGAGAGGAGACAGAGCCTACAATTCCAGTTAAGTGCTTTGGAGAGCTCAGCAGCATCACGTGTCCTGTTTTGGGTGCAATACTTTGAATAAAACAACTGAAGAGTGGCTGGAAAGCAGAAAGCATGGATGACTGAGGGCTCTAAAACCTGATCTGCAAGACTGCAGAAGAGGGGTGGTTTGATTCAGCAAGTAAACATCAAGGAGGGGTTGCGTTCCATCTTCAAATAGATAAATTCTGTTGCAGAAAGGGGAGAGTAATTTTTTTCCACATCTAAGGTGGGTAAGACACGAAGCACTGAGCTGGTATTAGAGGAAGATCTGTGCTCATCACAGATTCTTTAAAAACCTTGAAAAGGAGAATAACGACCTAGTTTGCCCGAGGAAGCTTGTTGTGGTTTAGCCCCAGTCAGCTACCAAGCACCACAGAGCTGCTCCCTCCCTCCCTCCATGGTGGGACAGGGGAGAGAATCAGAAGAATAAAGGTGAGGAAACTCATGGGTTGAGATAAAGCCAGTTTAACAGGTAAAGCAAAAGCTGCGCGTGGAAGCAAAGCAAAGCAAGGAATTCATTCACCCCTTCCCGTGGGCAGGCGGGGGCTCAGCCATCCCCAGGACAGCAGGGCTCCATCACACGTAACGGTGACTTGGGAAGGGAAACACCATCACTCCCAGCGTCCCCCCTCTTCCTTCTTCTTCCCCCAGCTCTATGTGCTGAGCATGACATCCCTGGAGTCAGCTGGGGTCAGCTGTCCTGGCTGTGCCCCCTCCCCTCCCGACTTCTTGTGCACCCGGCAGAGCCTGGGACGCTGGAAAAGTCCTTCACTAGTTTAAGCGCTTCTTAGCAACAACTAAAACATCGGTGTCTTATCAAGGCAGTATTCAGCACAAACCCAAACGCAGCCCCACACTAGCTACTACAAAGAAAATTAACTCTATCCCAGCTCAAACCAGGACAAGGCTTCAAGCCGCTGCTGTCGGACATCTTTACCTAGTTATTCCAAAGGCTGTCCCGGGACACGACCATGACAAATTCAGCTGCACCACAAGAGGCCAGGCAGGGGCACATTGCACCAGGCATGTGCGGTCCCCCCGCCGCCCTTCCCTCCCACCACAGGAGCGGCTTTGGCAAAGTTCAGGGATATTTATTCCCCCCAAGGATTCACACTGCCCGTGCCCAGTTATTTTTAACCACACACCCCGAGGCGACGGCGAGCACATCCCATCCCCCGCCAAAGAACCCCCTCACACCGGGCTCCGCCCGCGGAGACCGTGAAGCGTCCCGACCCCCGCCTGTGGGACCGGTTAAACACCCCAAGGGACCCCACCAACCCCCACCAGCTGTAGTCGGGGCTGTAGCGGCTTTATGGGCTGGAAGAGCGCCGGGGCAGCCCCAAGCACAGCCACGCAGCCCGGGGCACAGCCTGCCCTCTGCTGCGGAGGCAGAGCCCGCCAACACCGTTCGCTATCTTCGGCTGCCCGCTATAGTGCCTGTCCACTATCCGCCGGAAAACGCATGTGAATAGAGAGTATGCAACTCGACACGGCTTTTGAGATCTTTAGTAGAATTTTAACTGGCTTACACCCTCTGTTTCCACTCGTATGGCCGCTGCGCTCACTTGCTTCAAGACTTTTAATCAGGCATCTATGGAACCGCCTTTTTTCTGCGTCCGAAGTCACAAAAGTCCCCCCATGGAGGTGACGCACGGAGGCACTTCCTCGCCGCGCGCCGCGGAGGGAGGGAGGCCCCCAAGATGGCGATGCTGGCGGAGCGTGAGTGCTGTTACCAGCGGAGAGGCGGCGTGGCAGGGGGCAATGGCCGGGGAGCGGAGCGGAGCGCGGACCGGAGCGGGGGGCGATGGCCGGGGAGCGGGGTGGGGGCCCGAGGAAGGGCCGTTATCCTGGGGCCCGAGCCGCGCCGGTGGTGGGTTTTAGGTATTAGATTTGAGGTTTAGCAAGGCCGAGTGTCGGGTCCTGCTCTTGGGTCAGAATAGCCCCGTGCAACGCTCCAGGCTTGGGGCAGAGGGGCTGGAAAGTGCCCGGCGGAGAAGGCCCTGGGGGTGCTGGCTGACTGCTGACAGCAGTGTGCCCAGGTGGCCAAGAAGGCCACCAGCACCCGGGCTTGTGTCAGCACTGGTGTGGCCAGCAGGAGCCGGGCAGGGATGGGGCCCCTTTGCTCGGCCCTGGGGAGGCCCCACCTCGAATGCTGGGCTCAGGTTTGGGCCCCTCGGGACAAGAAGGGCCTGGAGGGGCTGGAGCGTGTCCAGAGAAGGGCAGCGGGGCTGGGGCAGGGTCTGGAGCACAAGTGTGCTGGGGGGCGGCTGAGGGGGCTGGGGGGGTTTAGCCTGGAGAAGAGGGGGCTGAGGGGAGCCCTTCTCGCTCTCTGCAGCTGCCTGAGAGGGGCTGGAGTGAGGGGGGGGTTGGTCTCTGCTCCCAGGTCACCAGTGACAGGACGAGAGGAACCGGCCCCAGGCTGCGTCAGGGGAGGTTTAGGTTGGATATGAGGGAAAATGCCTTCCCTGCCAGAGCGGTCAGGCCCTGGCACAGGCTGCCCAGAGAGGTGGGGGAGTCACCGTCCCTGGGGAGGTTCAAACACCGTGCAGATGTGGCACTTGGGGACACGGTTTAGGGGTTACCTGGGGGTCTGGGGGTGTTGGGTTGGGAGTTGGACTTGATGATCCTAGAGGTCTTTTCCAACTTCAATGATTCTGTGATTGGAGGACAAATACTCTGAAGTCTTGGGGCCAGTGCTGTGCTGGGGTGCCAGCTGCTGTGTGGCAGGCTGGCAGGACTCAGCGGAGCTGTGTTTATGTAGGTACTGGTCTTTTGATCACACCCAGATGCAGCATTTGAGCTTAGCTTGCCCACTCGTCTGCAGGGAGCTTTGGACATCAGCTATATTCTGGTTTGGTAAAGGTGAGAGTGGGATATAAGGGGTTGTAGGCGAGTGCTTCAGGAAAGGCAAGTAAATCCACTGAACTCATGGGAAGACTTGGGGTAAGACCGTGTGGTTGTCCTATTCCTTTTGTGTAAGGGTGTTGCTGAGTGAATAATTTTTGAAGGTTTTAGTGTATGTAGCCTGATAATTTTGCTTAACTTTTTCCTGGTATTGGAATCAAACTGAGCTTCACTCTTATCTCTGAAGTGACTGAGGACTTAGGCTCCCCGTATCTAAAAGAATTGATTAAAACATTGGATGAATATTCTGACTGATAACTGTTTCTCAGGTAAAGCTCTTCAGATCAGCAAAGAGAACTCTCTTGGGGCTGAGCAAAGTGGGAACTAAAAACTTCTGTTGCCTTCTCTTCCGCATTAAACATGCATTCCTGTAAAGTAGCCTTTTCTAGTAAATGTAAAATTCTGTATGAGTAGAAAGGTTAAACTTCTCAACAGTAGATTTTTATGCAGCAGGACAGATATATTTCTGTCTGAGTATTGTTAGTGTCCTTAGGTGGTTTTGGTAAGCTTACTGGTGTCAGAACGTCCTTAACGTGAGAGCGCAGGGTCTGATGAATTTGTTTGCTTGACTGCAGGAAAGATGGACTTAATTATAATGACTAATTAGAAAATACTGTTTCCAGTGGAAAATACAAGTGTGAATTGAGGAAAACAATTTTGCATTTACAAATGTAATTTTTTAATTATTTTAGATGTAAACTTTGTTGGTACCATTTTTCAGAATTTGTTAATTATTTTAATTCGACACGTCACATTTCAGTAACGCGATGTTGTGTTAAGTTCACTTCTGTATGTAGGGAATTCTGAAATCAATTGCCTTAAAAAAACTAATCCAGTTGCTGGGTGTGACCTTTGCAGAGTTGTGTGCCTTTGTTCATCACCTTCAGCTGCAGTTAAAACTGTGAAGCTGTGTTACACACATGCATTGTTGTTTGCAGTTCTGGATCAAGTTGTGGTGCTTTAATTAATATTCTTCCTAAAAAAAAAAAAGTTTGGAGGGGTTAATTTGCTGTACTACAGCTGTGAAAGCAGATGTGTTTCAGGGACTTGAAATAACTTCTCAGTGGTAGCCAATGACAGGACAAGAAGCAGCGAGTGCAAATTGAAACACAAGAAAATCCTTCTTTTTTTACTGTGAGGGTGGCCAAATGCTGGAACAAATTGTTCGGAGAGGCTGTGGAGTATCAGTCTGTGGAGGTGTTCAAAACCAGACAGGACACGGTGCTGGATGACCTGCTTAAGCAGGGGGTTGAAGCAGATGATCTCAAGAGGTCCCTCCAGCTTCTGTGATGCTGTGAACTGAGCTGAGAAAAGTCAAACTCAGTCATCCTGTGCTTGTGTAGTGTGAATTTAAATAACATATCAATTGCAGAAATGGACAAAGAGTTAGCTTTTATTTTTCACTTATTTTTTAACTCTTTTTAACTTTTAATAAACTTTGATTAACTGTCTCCTACTGGTGTTTATCAGGAAAAAAATGTGTGTGTCAATGATGGGTTTCATAGCATGGATTAAAAATGAAATCCCTTCTGTGGGCAGTATATTTTTTTCCATTCCATTTCCATTGGAGAAATTTAACCTGTTTTTCTTCTGTGTTATCACCATGTATGGACTCACAGCAGGGGTTTGGGTGGGAACTGATAGGAACTTTCAGAAATGATCGTTAAACACGTGCTCCAGGCACAGAGCTAGTCTTGGTGAAAGGGTTTAGTAACTGATCTTTTCCAAATCATAGGGTATCCAAGTGAAGTGTCTAAAGAAATTACGCTTTTCTCCACTGGATGGTGCTGCGTGCCCAGAGTTGCGTTACTGTCTTGCATCATTTTATGAGCAGCCCAGAAGATTGGTGTTCACTTCTGAGCTGAATTTTTTAGCTGGAACATAGTATGTTGTTTCCTTTCTCACTCCTAAGACATCAGTGAACAAACATTCCTGATAAATCGTTGACTAAACAGTCTTTTTTTGTTGCTTGTTGGGAAGGAGAGATGATTTTGTGGTTGCTGTGTGTGGCATGAAGTTGTTCCTGTCTTTCTTAGATACTCGTCTAAAGATGTAAGCAAGTTTCTTTATTTTCCTGCGTCTAGCTTACCATATTTGAAAATAAGAGTGTGTTAACCTGGCAGCAATGTGAGGATTAATCTCATAACAGGAGTTATGAGGTTTGAAATACTTGGATTAAAAGAGCTGGAAAAGGGAAGGTCTCATAAAATTTCATGCTCGAGAAATCTCCGTATTAGGTGCCCTTGTATTTTGTTACCAAGGTCCTCCTGGGAGCAAAACATCTTAGGGCTTCTCTACAGAGAGATATTCAGGAAAATTAATACAAATTAACTTTTAAAGTGGATTAGTTGAACTACATCAAACAACTCAATTTGGAAGTTAATTTAAATTCACACATTCTGTTGACATGGATTACCTCTACTGCGTCGACAAATCCTTAGATACATACGGCAGCTTTACAACTGTAAGAATTGCACTGAATTTCATTTCTTGGGATTTGCAAAGTCACCACCTGGGGAACTAGTTACAGAGACCATAACAGAATATGGGCATACTTAAAATGTTTTTATAGTTACATTTTTTTTAAAAAAAAGGCATTGAACAATTTGTTTTTGGTGGCTGAGTGAGGGAAAGTTGATGTTAATTGAGAGATTTTTAAACAAAGGGATAAATTGAGAAATAGGATTGAAAAGGAGGGCTGCTGCTCGGCTGGGCAGCGTAACCTCTATTAACTTGCTTCTTTTTATTGTCCTTTATGTTGGTTGTTTCACTGTCAGCTACAGACAAAAGCAACAGCCAAGGCGTTCCCTGTTTTTATAGGACTTAGCTTTTGCTGCCAGCTCGATAGCTTTTTAATTCATTCCCCACCACAAACGACTGGCAATCTGGATCCTTAAAGATCATTTGCATCTTGGGTAAGGGAAGATGGCAAAGCACGTTGATTGTCCCCAATTCCTAGGTCAGTGTTTCAAACAGCGCAATAAATGAGTGAGCCGTGTCGCTAAGGGAGCCAGAGTTTTTGTTCTCAGTGGGGCAGCAGGGAACCCTGATTTGCTTGGGCGCGTTAAAATCACAGTCCACAGTGGCACTTTAACACCTTTTGTTAGCAGCACTGGCACGGCTTGTAGTAGATGCTTCTCTGAAGGCTGCCTGTTGGAAAGAAGTTGTTGTTTTCCTGTAGAGAAGTGAGCCAAGCGAGTCCTGTGTGGATTCCTCTCACAATACTCAGTCATTTCACCTACTGTAAAATCTTCTTTATGGGCTGTTTTATGAAATTCTCTATCAGACTATTACTTTTTGTGGGGCTGCCATGCAGCACCTATTTTGAGCTTCAAAGCTTAGGACGCACATTAAAAAGAACCAACCAACCAACCGTCATGCATTCTGACAGTATTAGTTCTTCTTTAAGAATGGAACAGAACTGGGCAAAAAATGAGTCAAACATCCCTGTAATATTCTGTCCCTCTGGCCCAAATCCTAAGTGTTGCATTTTAGGGAAGGATGATTTCCTGGTTATGTTGAAAGCGCCTCCGTGGACTTGGCTTCTCCCTGACTTTGTACGGCCTTGGGTTAATTGGTCATTTTTGATCCACTGTTTCCCATCGTGTTTAATGAAGTTTGTAATCTTCCTGTCTCCCATTCTTTGCTTGTCTTGTTTATTTAGGTTGTCTTCCTGCGTATGTTTAGGTGCACATTTAAAGCGACTGGTTAACCGTGCTAGCTTTTCTTCCTTGATTTCAATGAAGCTGTTCCTGATGAGAGAGGCGAGCGCACGCATGTGGGCCTGGGGGACTGTAGTTTCTTTAGTCGTCTGCATAGGACAAAGGAGCCTTGATTCTTGTTTGGATCTCTTCACACCTGCAATAATTTCCGCTGACTCTTCAGTTTCCGAATAAACCATTTTGTGGCAAATCCAAAAAGCTGAAATCCCACTGGTTTGTGTTCTGTGATTCAGTTTCTCTGGTCGCTTATGTTTGATTTTTGACTTGGCTTTTGTTATGAAGGCAAATATTAATTCTATGTTCTGGTGAAAAGGAAGACTGGCCAGTGGATATTGTCCAGAACTGGGAAAGCCAGCACTTGAAGTCTCATCCCCTGTAGACTTCATGTGGAAGCCAGATGTAAAACGAAGTTGGAATAAAGAAGGGATTTAGGCCTGTACACCTAAATGGTAGCCCTTAAAGCCTTTCCTGAATTGCAGCCCATCCTTAGGGATGACAACTTCTGTTGCAATTTTAGTTTGGCATTCTTCACGCAATTATTAAATGGTTATTTTTTTTCAATATAAGGTTTGGTAAAATTAACCCCCCCAAATGTATTTAGTCTGGCATAAGTTCTGGGTTTTTTTTCTCAGTGAAGAGATTTTTTCAAATCGATTAAATGCTGTGGAAATGTAAATAGAGCCTGTTTGAATTTTTCCTTCCTGCTCTAGCCCGTAGAAGGCAGAAGTGGTCTGTGGATCCACGAAATAGCGCTTGGAGTAAAGATGAATCTAAATTTGGCCAGAAGATGCTGGAAAAGATGGGCTGGTCCAAAGGAAAGGTATGATCTAAAGGAGAGTTGTCTAGTGAAGGGTGGAAGGCTACTGGGGACTCTTAATCTCAGTGTTTAAAACTGCCATGTTCTTTCTGTTTGATTTATTCTCTTAAGCACACAGAGAATTTGAGCAATGTTACATTTTTATGGTTTGTTACAAAGGTGCTTGCTTGTGCCTGTCTTGCTTTCCAGTTTTTCTCTCCTCTCTTTGACAAGGTAATGTCCCCAGGTATGAGCAGGAGTTGGCGCATTAAATCAGGTGATGGTTAAAGGCTTTAAGTTGCCTTTATGTCCTCAGTTCTCTCTCTGGCTTTTGGTACTGCTTAAAGCAACTCCAGGACCTGCTTTAATCTTTTACCTGTTTTTAAAGGGTACTTCTCATCTGTTCCTTGAATGGCCAAAATGCAGCGTTATGCGAGCTGTATTCCTTCCTGGCTCCAGCCTGTACCTGTGTGGGGTGAACTGGCTCCTTTCTGGTGCTAGGAATAATCTCTAGGTCAGTGCAGAGAGCTGCAGACATCTCAAACGCCTCTTAAAAGCAGTTTAACTTCCACAAAGGTACCTCAGCAGAGCTGAGATTTGGGCCTGCATGTCAGCGTGTTTAATGTAACGAATGCATGCAAACTCCCCACAATATTTATTTAATTCTGCTCCTGGATGTCCTCTCCTAGCCTGTTTTGTAAGAGGATTAAAATTAGGACCATTCTCAATTCTGTGAATGTATTAAAACTTAGAAAAACAAGCCTACTGGTGGATTTCTCAGCGTAGCCTGCTGCTGCCTCAGTTGGCTTACAGCTAGCACGGATAAATCTGGCTTCTATCTACCTCTAATTTCACGAACAAGCAGTGGTACCTGATTCAAAGGCTGCTGAAGTCAAGGAATTGGCATTGGTTTCACTAGGCTTTAGACCAGGCTGTTAAAGGGTGTGGAGCTTGACTGCCGTCTTTTTGTGCAAAGGTGTTTTATGTGTCTAAGGTTGAAATAGATATTTAAACCAGAGTAGAAAAAATGCTGTTAAATGTTCTGGTTGTATTTTAGGCAGCCAGCTTCACTGACCATGGATAACACCTTTGCCATTATGAACACTTCGTGTCAGGGTGTGAAAGGAAGGCTTCGTATTGTTTTCTGTCTGTCACCCGCCCCCTGCTCCCCCCCCCCCCCCATTATCTTCACAACATTTCCTACTTGAGCGACCCAGTCTTCCTTTACAACAGTTATAGTTGTACGAGAAGGATTTACTTCTCCGCTCTGCTCCAAACTGAGACAAATGGAACCTTACCTTGACCAAATTAATGGGCAAAAGCCCATCTGCGCAGTGAAATTAAGCTGCTGTTATTAGTTGTATTGGAATTGGCTCGCGGAAGGATGTGTAGCCAAGTGTCCTGCTTGCGTCCATACTTTTTGCTTAGCAGAAGTTTCAAGGTAAATTTTCCACCCCACTGACCAAATAAACTCTACTGGGTTTGTAATAGCAATAGCCTTTTTCAGATATGGCTCATTGCTTCAAATATTAGATGTGCCCAGGATCTATCCACAGGGCTTGTCTCTGCTACTCCACCACTTACACGTTTTTTATAGCCATACCCTTACTGATGATTTGTTACTGGTGATGGATTAGGGAAGAAGTGGATAGGTACCAGGAATAAAGTTCTAAACCACACGCTTTGTCATTCCCCCCACCCCCCGATCGTACAATTAAGAAAGATAATACTGGGCCTAAAGATTGCTTCCCAGATGATGGTCTTTAGGATAGACAAACCCAATGTTTGCTCCAGTATCTTCATCACATTATGAGTGTGAATGAGATGGAAGAAGTTCTTAAGGTCCTGCTAGCTCCAGCCTGATCCTCACCCCCTCCACTTCCCTCCCATATAGCTTTGTTCTGTCCGGTACATTCTATGTGGCGTCTGTCTTACAGCCATCGCGCAGCTGCTTTCCCAATGACGGAGGTATTTTTGGTGAGAGGCATGTTCTTTTTATGTAGTGTCTTGTTTTAAAATTGTAAACACTTTGGACTTGCCTAGGAATGTCAGGTGGCTTCCTGATTAATCACCCAACTACTTAATGTTGTTGCTATTTTAGTGTTTATAATACTTCGCTGGAGGCTTAAGTAGTAAATTAAAAAAAACCTTAATATCTCATGTGTGCTAATGCCTGTGAATGAATTCACTTACAGGCAAGCAAATAAATATTAAGTTGTGGTTTCTTGCTGTATTTCATTGCGAACTGTGTTACAGTACAAAAGCTCTAGCTGCTTAGTCACTGCTGCAAAATCCTTACATTTTCACCCTTAAATCCTCATTAGGGTCTTGGGGCTCAGGAGCAAGGAAATACAGAACATATCAAGGTTCAGGTGAAAAACAACATGCTGGGGTTAGGAGCAACCATCAATTACGAGGTGAGCACTAGACCCAGGTAAGGAAATGGCTTCCATTTCAGCTAAGGCACAATCTTTGTAACGGGATGTTAGTGAAATCTGTTGTCGCGTCTGGTGGCGGCATGTAACTATGTGGATGTTTCTGCAGAAACTCTTGACCTGGGGTTCAGTTCTGCTTTGCTGGATGTTTCAGGTGTAAGTACCTGCTTGGAAAGGTTACAGTGAATTCTGGGAGCAGGCTGTTCAGAGATTTTATTGTTTTCAAGCAAATCACTGAAATACTTGCTTTCTCACTATATCTTCTGCCCAGCTTAGCTGTATGCCTTCTGTCCCTCTTCCTGATACAGTCACCTTTCTGACTGGAGTTCAGGTACGTAGGCAGAGCAAAATGTGATTCTAAAGGTGCTTGTCTCATAATCAACATCTTTGTTGCTGGAAAAAATCACACTAGTATTTCCTGCCTACTTCTGAAAACATCTTACGCAGACAGGGGACACGCAGAGCCAACAGCAGCTCAGTATTGTTTCAGGGCTTACAAACACAACCCTTATCATTTCTGCACTTTGGAGTGACTGTAGCGAAGCTGTTAGCATTGCCACCTGCGGAGCTTCTGAGGGTCCCTTCCACCAACAGGGATTGAGTAAATACAATTAGGTTTCTTCTTAGAGTGCAGAGTCTTAGTATCTGTTTTAGCAAAACTTCTGTTTGTTCTGAAAATGTTTGCCTTGTATTCATGTGGGTGATATTTACAGGACAACTGGATTGCTCATCAGGATGACTTCAACCAGCTTCTGGCTGAACTGAATGATTGCCACGGACAGGGTGAAACAGGTAGGTTCATGCTTTTCTCAATCAGATGCTGGAAGCTTAGCAGAGTTTCCATTCTTTGTCTTAAAAGGCTAGCTGAGGCCCAGTCTTTTGGGCTGCTAATAGTCTCCTTGCTGATGTTGACAACTCCCCCTTCTTCCCCTTCTCCCCTGAAATCAGTGGGAGCCAAAGGACACGTTGCCGTCCCATGACCATGTTAAAGTTTGCCTGGATGTGTAGATCTCATTGGAAGGGCTTTGCTCTCAGTCAGGCCTCTATTAAAGGCTTTTTGTTGGGGAAAGCAAACATAAGATTTTGAACGTGTTTATTTTATCCAGGACCACAGCATGGGGGACCTTTTGCTGGGGTGTGCTACAGCAGTGCTTGTATATAAAGCAACCAGAGCCAGTATGAAGGTTCACAACAGAATCGCTCACCATTGCAATACGTTTGCCATCCTTTTACTAATGAACTGTCACACCTGGCTTCCATGCTCTGGTGGTTTCTTAAATACCTACTTTTCCTGTCCTCAGAGAGCTGCTTCTTAGCTTTTGACTCAGAGTTATGCATCTCTGTTTTGAGTGGGGTATACTGTGATTTTTGTAGCCCTGATGTAGAGCACACAAGTGGGGAAACTCTACAACTTTCCCAAAAGGGCTATTTATAAGTCTTTTAGTTTTTAAAAGCTTTGTACAGTTTGACCTTGGTTTGTAAAAATGAAGTTACGCAAAACTGGTGGGTGTGAGCTTACAGAAAGAATTGTACATATCAGGTGGCTTATTTACCGTCTTTCCTTTAGTTAGACTAGTTTAAACTCTGACCATATATCTAAACAACTCTCTGTGGGGTGTTGTTAAACCAACGGCTTCTGATAGGACACGGCAATCCTGTGCTGCTAGTGGCAGAATTGCCAGCTTAATGAATTTAGGAACTCATTCATTCTTAACATTTGAGCACGGAAGGTTTTCTAGGAGAGGAAAGATAGAAAGAGGAGGAAAATCAGTTAGCAAGAAGGATCAAATTTGGTTTCTAGTCTTAGAGAACTAGGATTAAAATTCTGAACCTGATGCAGTGTAAGTTATCCATGTGCGTTGGAGCCCTGATCATGGTTTGAGGCCACACAGTGCTAGGTGCTCTAGTTAAAGTCCTCAAGAGGTAGAACAGCATATCGTAGGGAAATTCCACAAGTTCCTTTCTACTTTTATAACTAAATCCTACCCAAGTTCCAACTTGAGCCATGGGAAGATCAGTTAGGTGTAACTGGTGGGAAACCTGCAAGCTGGTGAGCAGAGAGCTGAAATGACTTGCCCAAGGACACAGTGAGTCAGCACAGAGGCAGGTTCATTGAGCAAGGCTGTCTTGTTCCTAAATCTGTGCAGTATTCCCTAGGTCATCTGTACTTATGCAAAGTGGCCCCTGAAAACCGTATTTCTCCCTGTTCTACTCAGTTATTTTCCCTTGATCTTTTCAGGAGCTGGGACAGGAGTTTTCAATCACTGAGGATAAATTTGGGTGCACGTTGAAAATTCCCGGTCAGAATCACGTTTGGTGATTTGCAGGCTGCAAGCATTGCTCTGAAACTTGGGGTTTTTTTGGCAATTGTTTAAACTGGCAAAACTCATCCAGATAACTCTGCCTGCAGCTGTGCTGCAGAATCAAATGTTACATTATTGGCCATCATCCAGTTCCAAATTGCATTAAAAGTCAGCTGAAAAACTTCATTGTTCTTAAATAACTGGTGTAGCTGCCAGAGCTGGATTGCAATTAGAGATCGGGAAGGAAGGGCCCCGTGGTGGTTAGTATGCCAACATTCAAATACCCTTGATGTACATGGCTTTAGCTTTCTTTTTCTTTTTCCTAGCTGAGCACCTAGAGAGAAGTTTTGATTCCTGGCTTTTTTGCTGGGATGATGACTGTGTCCCTTTCCGGTCATAAAGTGGGGCAACAACATGCTGGCCGTGTCTGTAAGGTGCTTTGGAATATTCATCTGTATCAGATTTGCTATGGAAATGACACATGGCTTTATTGCCATGACTAAATTGCCTTATAAAGCACATTAATATTCCTGCAGTGCTAGCTCAGTTTGTCAGGGGATTTACCAGTCACTAGAAGACACAGGGATGTACCTACCTGTCAAATGCAAATACCAGCACGTTTCAGTAGTGAAATTCCTCCTTGAAGGCACAAGGCGGTGCTGCTGCCCCTTTTGCTGTAAGTATAATGTGGAGGAGGAAGCCCTGTGGGAATCCTTTGCTGTGTAACGTTCCCTTTGGTACAAGTGGATCCGAGAGCAGGCCCAAAGAACCTCATCTCTGGTCAGGATATTTTAGCTGTGATGCTTATTTTTCTCGTAGACCCTTTTTATTGAAGATTTTCAAGATGAGTGCAAACTCTGTCTAAAACTGGGTTTGCTAGACCTTCCTCTTCGCATTAGGGCTTGGTGTGTTGGTGGAAGAGATCTCAGACCGCTTTCTGGTAGTCAGCTCTCCCACTGCAGGCTGTGGATTTCATTTTTAGGTCAGTGACTCTATCATCAGGTGTCTCTACCTGTCACACAGTGAAGTGCTGTAATTCCAGTGTCAGAAGAGGTTGGTCTGCAGAGCTTTCAGGGGTGGGATCATATGAAAAATGTGACTCAACTTGGCCCTTAGGGTATGGGTTGAGTTCCCTACCCATCCCAGTTGCCACTGGGAGGCAAAAAAAAATCTCACCAGAGTAGCCTTTTCCAGAGTTGCACCACAGGATTCTCTGCTCTGTCTATTTCTTTTCAGGACAGGACCAATAAAGTAGTTATTAACCAGGCAGCAGGTTACCTCCTTCTAAGAATTTATCTTAAATTGACAGGCTCTGTGGGTGCAAAGAGTACCTCTGTACCAGTAAAATAACCTGCTACAGCAAGGGAACTTGATATCTCTGCTGTTAAATAGTTAGACTAATCCTTCACGGGGTTTGACCTACACAAGCTAACATTCTTCCAAACAACTCCTGACTGAATCTGGGACTTAACCAACCCCAGAGACCATTCGCAGTGGACAGTTTAGATGCAGCCCCTCTTCTGGAAGCCAGGAAAATTAAATAATATGGATGTGGCAATTTGTTCTAGCTGGCCTCAGGGACAGAAAAGCTCTGCCACCGTTTAATTTCCTTACACAGATGTATCAGACTATGTCCAGATTGAGGCACTTTGTGTAGTGTTAGAAGCAGAAAGCCCGTCTGTGTGATATTTTTTTTCCCCCTTTTTCTCCCTACCCAGTCAGGTTCAGTATTTGACTCTGGCACCAGAGATATTTTGTAACGATCAGCAAAATAAACCCTGACCTGTTATTCTTTTCTTACCATAGAAATAGTGTTAAATTAGACTTTGCCTTTGACCTGAAGTACCTGTGTCTGCCTTTTCAAATTACGTTAGGTTGGAAATGGGAAGGGAAGGGGATGTGGCAAAAAAAAAAAATCAAGCAGGAACATGTCTCGGACAAAACTCCTCATGTTTCCTTCAGTAATACATGGTGACATGTTGTTGAGCCTTGGTTTTCAGAGAGAAAGTTAAATACACTGATGTTTGAATTTGGTGGTTAGAGTGTCTCTAATAGGATTGGAACTGGTTTGGGTTTTATTTTTTTTTAGAGTCCTCAGTGGATAATCAGAAGAAGACGTTCAGTCTCGAAGAAAAATCCAAATCTTCCAAGAAACGTGTCCATTATATGAAGTTTGCAAAAGGTAAGAGGAGTTATGTTGTTTCATAAGCTCTAGCCAAGATTAGGGAAAAAAAAAAAAAATGCGTCAAGGTGATCTGTTGCCTTCTGGGGTCTAAATTTGGCAAGTAAAGTCTTGGTTTAGAAATACCCCCTGCAGCTACTTACTTAAAGCTATAATACGCTGCTCCTCTTTATTTTGACAATTTTGGATGGCTTTAGGCTGATATTGTTGAATAAAACAACTTCTGCCTGAAGGAGCCATCAGCTGAATAAAGGAACAGCAAATATTCTGAGTGATCTGTGCGTGGGCAGGGGACGGGAGGGGGAGGCAAAGGTGGTAACAGACTTACTTGGGCATCTGCACCGCACTATCCTCTGCAATCTCCAGTAACCCCTGCTAAGAGATCATGTGGATAAGATCAGTGATCAGATTAAACCTGAATGCAGGAAGAGGAAAGCCCTCTTACATCTATCAGATGCTTTATTGGATAAATTAGGACAGCGGTTGGTGGCCACAAAAACTCATATCAAGAACTCATGGAGTTTAGTAATTTCTTTCATAGAGCGATGACTTTATTTCAGCCATCCCTGCTTTTGGCTCTTGACCAATGTTTGATCCCTTGCTCTGTTTCTGTGTTGGTTGCGTTCCCCTTTCACACACACATGCGCACCTGGTGTGGGTAGATGTACGTGTTCCAGTGCGTGGATAGGATCGGTTTCCACACATGGCTAATTTATTGCACTTAAAGGTCTGTGTTTTCTGATAACAAATTCTTCTGCTAAAACAGAAGTAATTGATACCCGAATAGAGACCACGTTCTGATATTGGGGGTTGGGTTTTTGATTAAATAATTCAGCCTAGAAGTCAAACCTGTTAACATGACCCTGCCACTTTGCAACGTTAAACAATTAAATTGGTTCAGGGCTTGCAAGTACAGAGGCCATGGCCTGTTTGAGGCAGTAGCAAAGAGGATTTATTTCGACTTGGATTTAGCCTTTTACTAAATATAGAGGAAAAAATAAGTGTCTCTCGAGCATTTGAAATATGGAGAAAGGATTTTGTATTAACAATATCCCTTATTTTTTTGGCTGCAGTGTTTCTATAAGGTAGGCCCCCGTTTGATTGTATCCTCTGTGGTCTAAAACAGGGAAACTGTCTTTTTTCACGGAAAAAGGAAAAGTTATTTGCAGAAGGCTAATGTCGTTACGGCCCTTGTTGTTCAAGTCCGATCCTGCTTCCTTTTAGACTAAACAAGAAGAGCTCACACAAAAGCGGGAGAAGGGAGCAGCAACGATAGAAAACACAGCTTCCATTCCCGTTGCTATTTTGTAGCCTCACTGCTGGAGGAGCATAGGCACCACACGTAGCCCTAGCAGTCACGCTTGGATCTGGGAAACAGGCACCAATACGAGATTAAGACAGTGATTTCAATTGCTTGTCTAGTAGCTGTTCCACTGTGACGCTGCGAAAGATTTGGACTGCTGGCTAAGTTGGTTTTCTATTAGAGGATATAAAAAGAGGGGGGATACATCTGCGTGGAGAGGGGAAGGCAGGGAAAGAAAGTGTAGGGCAAGAGGAGGAGCAGCAGGAACGTGAGTCTTGTGTTCCAAGCCTTGGCCAAGATAAAGCTGAAAACAGCCACCAGTGTCATCCGGCTTGGTTGGGAAAGAGCATCTAGAGAGAGACCAGAAAGGTGGCTCTCCGCTAGGTTGATGTGCCTGCCTACCCTCTGTGGGCAGTTAAGGATCCCGAGAAGAAGAAACAGGTGGAATCATCATATTTTTTCTCTTTTATGTCCAAGTGCTTAGTTTCATTTTGAGGCCAGTGACTTTGGAATCGGACAGTCAAGTGAATTTTCTGAGACAGGCTGTGGACAATTCATAAAGGCTTCTGCTCTGTGGAATTGGCTAAACTTTTGCTGGTATCTCAGACTATCACATCACACCCTTTTTCTTCCCACTCCCTGCTCCATGTCTGATACTCAGCTAGCCACACAGCAGTCAGGTGGGAATAGTGGTCCTGCTGGAACTTAGAGAAATCTTTGCTTCACCCTTGAAATTGTTATAAGTTGCAATAATCCGGTGTGTGCAGAGATGGAGGTTTTGGTTTTCGGAAGCAATTTCATGAATCAAAGAAAAGCCCCCACTGAGTAGAGATGGATTTTTATTTTTACACTATGTAGAGGAGCTATAACTCCCTAACTGTCAGAGACGGGGAATTCTCATGAGAATCCCAAGATGTGCAGTTTCTCCTTGAACTTTTCTTGTGTGTAGGAGGTTACGACTCTTCTTTCCCTTTAGCGTAGTGCAGGCTGCTTCCCTCCTTTTGCCATGACAACTGCAGCGTCAGGTGGGGGGAAACAAGCTGCTGTTATGTGTTTACCCTGTGGGCACGCACCAGCAGGCTGTGGTTGTCTCCTCACCACCTTTTCCCTCTACACACACACATTTCTTACCGGGTGTGGGAGCCACGGTCAGCCTTCATTTAGTGTCTTCAGCGTTCTCCTGATTTTTTTTTTTTTCTCTCCCACCAAAACCAATTTCTCTACCTCCATGGGTCACGGTTTGTGTTATCAAAATGTACCTGTCATCACCAGATGTGAAGATTGTGGTGTTTTTTTTCCTTCCCTTACCCCTTTCAGGTAAGGATCTCTCTTCGCGCAGTGAACATGATCTGTCCTGCATATTTGGGAAGCGACAGAAGAGTATGAAGACACAGGTAAACAAGAAGCTTCGCCTTTCTCTTGTTTACTTGCGTATTTTCCCTTATAACAAAATCATATTTAAATCTCTTTCTGCTAATGAGGTTACCACATGCCCGTCAAAAGCAAGGGGTCTTCTGCTTGTGAAATTACTGTTCTTTCTCCGTGAAGGCTGCAGGTGGAGGGCTGTGCTCTGAACTGTTACAAAATAAGCGTGAATATAGTACATACTTCTATGAATTATTGTGATGTAACTTCTTTGGAGTTAGGTTTCTTCATTATTCTAACTTTACACTTGTTACGTAATATACATCGCAAAATAGATCAATTTTGGTTTGTCTGAAAGTTGCATAAATATCCAGAATAAAATTTGATGTTCAGCAGCATCTGGCTGACCTCAGCAAACTGCAATTATCTTCACAGTAATTGGGAAAGGTCAAGCAGCTGCAAAGTCTTGCTCATCTTTGAATAAAGGACTCAAAGATGGCTTGAACACTGGTAAATATTTAATGAGAAGACTTTTCTCTAACTTTGTTTAATGAGATCAAGGTTAGTAATAGCATTTATTTTATTTTATTTTTGTATTCATTAGCATTTTGCACTGGCAGAGGAGAGGCCTGCTATATCAGTATCTAAAATAACACTCTTGCACTGTGACTAATGTATCCAGAAGAATCCTTTGAAAAAGATAACATCTAGAAAAGCATGAATGAATACATAGCAAGAATTGCCCTGTTGGTTCAAAGGCCTCTGAAGTCCCTTGTATTTAGAGGGAAAGATTGGACCTAAAACTGAATGGAAATTTCTGAAATACCCTGTTTGTGTTTGACACCTTGCTCGTTGTGCGGTACCCTTGAAAATTGTTCTGCAGCATTGCTGTAGGCCACTGAACTTTGGGAGGAGAGGAATAGGGGGAAGAACATGCTGAGAGATCCTGGATAGTAGTGACAGTAATACAAGGTTTGTAGCTGTGTAAATGCTAGGCGGAATGACAGGGGAGCTTGTGAAGAGCAAATAGCGATCTGCTGGGGAATCTTCACTGGAAAAAACCTCTGACTATAAAATAAAAAATACTTCAGTGGGGTGTCTGAATTGAACAGTTTGAAGGATTTGGTCTTGCCATTGTCCCATGTGTTAGAATTTCTGTGAATGTGCTGTAGATTTTGAAGTTATTGGTAGGACAGAGGAAAATATACAGTCTATTTTCTGAGTACTGTTCTCTAAACTACAAAAATACGGTTACAGTTAATTAAACTGGGAGGTTAGAAGAAATTTAAACAAATTAAGAATTGTCCTGTCTTGTCTGCCACTGTGGAAAACAGTATGAACCTTTGTTACAAGTCACATGGTTTGGCTTGAAAGGTAAGAGCTTGGGAGGAGGCCATCAGCCACAACAGAACCCGTCTTAACTTACTACTGTCTTGAAATAAGCCTTTGGGGACTTCAAGTCCGTCAGAGCTATTGGAGCTCTCAGATGCTGTAGGTAAACTTGTACCATCGGAGCCCCCTTGATTAACACTTCTGATCACCTCAATATGCCATGGATAACTCCCTTGCTGTCAGGGCAATATGAAGCAAGGCAAACTGGAAATTAATGCAAATCAACAGTGCTGTGCTTACGGGATTAGATTTTGTCCACCCATGAGTTGTTCCAGATAGTTGGTCTTGTTTTCTCTGCCCATCCAGTATCTTTTGAGACTAAAAATAAGTTTGGAAGGTGCTGTTGTTACTTCTGGGACTTAATCCTGCAGAGCATTTGTTCTTTTGTTGATAGGCACTGCAGATCACGTGCATTTATGGCTGCTTGCGAAGGGTGTATGAGTTTGTGCATGCTTTTTCTAATTCCTTGACCGATGCAGTGGTTGGCTGATAGCTACTGTTCAGATTTCCCTTTTCCCCTCGCTGAACACTAAGCTAATGGTTTAGGGTTCTGGCAAAAAGTCACAGGACTGTTCCCTGTTAAGCACCCAGATTTCCACATGCAGATACAGGCAGGAGGTAATGTAATTTGGAGCTGCATTGTCGTCTTCTGGCTACCATCTGCTGTTAAGCAGCCACAGGGAGAGAAAGCCAGAGGCAGCACAATTGCCTCCCTTCCCCCCGCCCCCCCTTTTCTTCATGGATCAGAGATCTGTGGAGTTTGCACAGAACAAAAATGCATTGCTCAGGCCCTCCAGCTCTGAGCAATTTCATTTCGTTGCACCCATGAACTCCCATGATCCCTTTCCATCATGTTCCAGAGCCTGGTCCTTAAGGCAGCACAGATGGATCTGCTCTGTGAGGATTTGCAGTACTGTCCTCTGTGTGCGTTTGCATTCCGTTCTGAACTCCCTAGGCTCCGGGCATTTCCATGATGTAGCAGAGCACACACTACAGGAGCAGGAAAGTGCTGTCACTCTCCTGGAAGTGAGTTGTTCGTATCTGTTCCTCTGTAGAGATAATGTGGGAAGAGTCCTGGTGTCCGTCAGAGCCCTGGGGTATGCCTTCAGGCTGTGGTAGGCTGCAGCCCCTTTTAATTGCAGCTCCTGCAATCATCAGTAATGGTTGTACTCTGCTGTCCCTGCTCAGAGTAGGTGAGGATAGCTTCCTTACTTACAGAGGTGTCAGAACTGCTGCTATCAATTAATCTGATGGCAGGCGCCCAGTTGTAGTTGCAACTGGGATGGTGCAAGGACCTGGAATGTGTTGATCCTGTAGCTTGAGGTCCCCTCTTTAAGGCTCCTTCCGAGGTCCCCTCTTTAAGGCTCCTTCCGAGGTCCCCTCTTTAAGGCTCCTTCCGAGGTCCCTTCTTTTTTCAGGGAGGGAGTTTGAGAAGCATTCAGTACAAATTTGATTTGGATTGAATGACCTGTCCTCAGCTCGCAGTAGAGTTGTCATCTTTTGACCAAGATACTCCGCATAATTGTTTCCTATATTTCCAGTTGTTTCAGTCCAGGATCAGAGCCATCTTGGGTATAACTTCATGGAAAGGTGCAGGAACTGCTTTTCATAGAATCACAGAATTACTGAGATTGGAGGAGACCTTAGGAGGTCTACAGATCAACCGCCCTGCTCAAAGCAGCGCCAGCTATGACAAGTTGCTCAGGACCTTGTCCAACTGAGTTTTTGAGTATCTCCCTCCCTTAAAGCCTCCAATTTAAGCCTGTGACAAAATTCAGTGGATGGATGAGAAAGAACACTTAAGGAGCGGAAGATGGGAACGTTTCGGAGTCACAAAACGCTTATGCTGGAAACAGACTCAGTTGGGTGATCATTTGCAGTTCTGTAGGCATCAGAGACACGGTGGAAGGCATGGAAATGTTTGAGTAGGTACACCATTGATGGCATTATGGCCAGGTTTTTCATCTGTGTGAGATGAGGAGCTTCTGTTATTCCTAAAAGCTGTGGTATCCACGGCCTTTGAGCTCTTCTGTTTCTAAAATGGCTTAACGTGCAGTAGATGCTGGCAGCGGTATTTATTATATTGATGCGCATCATCACTGTGGTAGTAGGCCTGGCTGGTCGGTTGGCATTACACCAAACTGTTCTTAAAGATTAGGAAAAGGTGGGGGGGAAACCACGAAACCCAGGAAACTCCATCTGTGCTTATGGTCAAAAGGAAACTAGTGGAAAAGCTCAAGGCTAAGTGACATGGTCTCTGGACCAGCAAGATAATCCTGGCTCTTCTGAAGTGCTTGTCAAAAATCTGTCACCCCTGAACTGCTGCTGGGATAAGCGGTGTCTCAGCAAATCAGGTATGTCCCAGAGACACTGTTCCAGTTAGTTGTGTTCAGTCTTTTCTAGTATAGTCATTAGCAATCATTTTATGATCTTGACCTGTGGAGTAGTCTTTGGCAGAAGATGTTTTGTGCTAGCTTAGTCCGAGCTGTCTAAACTGTAGATGTTAACCGTACATCTCAGGCTAACTTTCTAACTGCCTCAGTAGCCTAGGACTGGTCTGGCTGATGGATCTTTTCTCTCGTTTCCCACTGACACTACTACAGTAAGTGGGGATGTTGAAATTTGGATTATCTGCCTTATCAAAGGAAGAGGGAGTTGGCTAGAGGATTGTAAAGATTGCAAAAGAGTGGAATTGCAAAGGATATGGAAGGAAATGCTGTTTGCCACTAAGGGTCAAAAGGAGTTTCTCTAGAAGTAATAAGACCAAGATACTAGTTTAAGCTATTGTTGTGATGGTTCTGGGATATGTGTTACTAATCATAGGCACTTGCAACCTTTAATTCTCCTGAATGTTAAACATAACAGTATTTTAAAAATTATTTTTGATAAATCTTGTGTCCAGCTAAAACCTCCTTAATAAACAATGCAGGGACCTTTGTTTGAAAAAAAAAAAAAAGAAACAAAAAAACCCCCAAGAATTCAAAAAAACGGGGGGAAGAAAACAATGGCTGGGCTTTGGAGTGGACCTAAATTGAAAACGTCTGCAGTTTTTCCCAGGGAGAGTAAGTGATCGAAAATATTGAATTGTAATTATGATGCTCTCTGGAGACCTGCAGTGAGGACCTGTTTTGCAGGGTAAGATCTGCCAGACTTTTTTTGCCCCCACTTTCCCTCTGATTTTCTCACTTGCTCAGAAACACTGGGAGCTGGGGAGACAGAAAAACAAATTCCATTAGTTCCTATCTGGTTGAACTTCCTGGAACCCCCACTATTTTTTTTGCTTCTCAGAATTTCCTTCCTCCATCCAGCTGTGTTTCCTGATGAAGCCTTATCACTGGAGAAAATGCTCCTGAGTGAGACTGAGGATTTGGGAATGAGTTACAGACAGTCCCAATTTGGTTGCTGCACAACATGATTCTGGCACTGATTTCGCTTTGGGGGCTGGGGGAGTAGTTCTGATTTGCTGGCGCATTTGTAATAACTCGGTTTGAGATGCAGAGAAAACCTAATATTTTGCATCCATCTCGCTTCCGTGGCTCAGGTCATTTGATGAGTAATCTGCTTCCTCCAAGTTTTTGTAACTTGGATCTAAACCTGCGTAAGTTCCCTTAAACCACCTAATCCAAGTAGCCCGAAAGTCTCGAGCTTGTGGTGATTTCTTCAGTGTTAGTCATTAGAAATGTAACTATCCGCCCTGTTGCTTTTTCACATATTTTTTTTTTTTTTTAAATCAGGAAATTGTCTTCTGACACATTTTGCAGAACTTCCTCAACTGACTTACATTTCCCAGCACTTATCAGAAAAGCATGTTGGCTAATCTTAAGGGACATAACTGAAAATCCATTAAAGTCTGGCTCTGCCATGGGCTCGCTGAAGCTATGGGTAAACTGATGTAATTCCCTTCACCTCAACCTTCTCTCTGTAAAATACCAGTCGCGATATTGGTGTTTGCAGGTTTCACAATTGTGACTTTCAGGCAAGTTGCAAGTTTAGTCTGGGTTATTTTTTTAACCTGTGACAGAAGTCTCTGTTGCAGAGGTAGCGTATAAATTAATATTCTTTTCCCTTTTTTCAAAACTGCTGGGGAACAAAAAACTGCAGAAGAGAAAAAATTAGTTAAAAATTAACTTTGGTTTTTCACCGTTCTGCTTTGGAGACCATAGCTAGCATGAGGTATTTGGGACTGAGAAGCAGAACAGAAAAAGGACATCAAAAACCTGGAGAGAGTCCAAAAGGGTTTAGTAAAATGGGCGACGGGGTTAGAGGGCATGTCCTAGAAGGAGAGAGTGGAGGAACTGGATATGTTCATCTCAGAAAAGAGGCAGAAAAAGATGACCTCTCCGCCTATAAATATCTGGGGGTCAGGGGAGGGAGGAACAGAGGAAGGGAAGGGATAGTAATCAGGGTAGGCAAAAGCCAAGTATGGTACTGGGGGTGAGAACTTCAATCAGAAAAAGGAAGACACAGGCTTACTCTTCAGCAGGCTTCCTTGCAGTGATGTCAGCGGGGCAGTGGAAGAGTCTCCTAAGGGAAATCCCAGCTCCTTAGTAAGTGACGCCAAGCAAAAAAACCCCCACAATTTAACACTTTTGGACCCGTTGGAATGGGCAATGATGAATTGGTTTCAGTAAAACATCTCCCAACAAGTCATTCTGTGAGCAGCTCCAGTACTGAAGCTCGGTTTCCTGTGGTTATGTTGTGCTTGGATCCTGCGTGACTAAAGGAGATGAGCTCATGTTGAAATCCCTGTCCATGTGCATGCTGATCTGTTGGCCGCCTCTGCCCAGCTGCCCGTTTTCATGAAATATTTTAGAGTCTTAACGCCTTTGAAATCTCTAAGCTTCTGTTAGGTTGGATTAAAAAGTTGCTGGAGAGAAAGGAGTGCGTGATGTGCACAAATGTCTGGGCAGAATGATTATGGAAACTTTGCTTCCTTAAGAAATCAGAGTAAAAATGTAATTGCTGTCAGTGTGTTCCGGAGGAAGACAGTAGGAAAACACCGAGATAGTGTCTTTAACATATTTCCTTCTTTCTTATTGTACATTTATTGTCAGAGAGAATAATTGTGTTTTTTGAGGCACCAAGTATCTTGTGCCTAGGTATTATAATTATTCCTAGGCTACGGAGTTTATCAGATTTGGGGTTAAAGCTTAGAACTGCCCAGCGCATATTCCTCTATATGACTCGACCATTTCAGCACAGAAGTAATGTGTTCTGTGTCTTTCAGAAGAGTGAATATAACATTTTACCAAGAAGCAAGGCAAATGAAAACATGGGTAAAAAAGGTGGGATTTAATCCCACCCAGTTTTATTGGTAGAAGACCTAGGTGTCTTCTCCAGACCCCCTTCATAGTGATGAGGCACAGGTCCCCAAAGAGATGCGTTCGCTGTCTCCGAAGATGGTAAAGGTGTGTGAAGCCAGACCCTTCCTAGAGATACACGCCTCTTTCCTCACTGATCGTAGGGGCATCTGACAGTGAGGTGCATCCTATCCACAGAGTTATATCCTGAGTATATTCTGCTTCCGTGCAGAAGCTGAATGTGCTCGTGTAAGCGTGTGATCACTGCTCAACCCTCTTGACCTACTCGGCTCTTGTGAAGGCAGCATTTTTTACATTTATTTTTTTTACATGTTGGTTAGTGGGAAGGGGCTGGTGACCCAGTGGCAGGGTCTGCAAGGCAATATAATGGTGCTTTTACACATTTGGAATTTATCCGCAGGAACCTGCCTCTGATTAGAAAGGTTTCTGTCAGTCTCTAGTTCACTGCGACTTTGAGCAGCAGGGCTTACTCACTACAGATTATTAGACCTGTGATCTAGGAAATGGTAACACTCAGCTCATAGTTCTCCTTGCCTTGGATGGGAGCTCACCTTGTTCTGCAGCATCGGTATTGGAGGATATCATTAGGTTTGTGTGCTCACCTGTTCTGGTTTTTCTTTCTGACCTTTTGAATTAAATATATTAAAATTGCCATTAGTAGAGGCTTTTTACTACTTCTGTAATACTGCAGTTACTTCTTTTGCCTCTCCAGCTTTGCTCTGCGGCATACCATGGACTCTAACAGCCAGAGGGATTATTTCCTTTAAAAAAAAAAAATAAAAAAAAAAGAAAGAAACTCCTCAAAACCAGGTTCTGGCAGCAGTTAGCAGCACCAGGCCTTTGCCCGGGCTTGAGGAGCAGCCAGTGCGGGTCGGTGGGACGAGCTCACAAGGAGGACAGCATGACAATGCAGCTGAAGGGCTACACGCATCTTCAGTGTACACGAGTGGCACAGGTAGAGCAAATCCGGCAGCACAGACTAGCATCTACTTTAGTAGATCTAAAATCCTGTTTCTCTGAGCCTGGTAACTTGTAAGACCGTATATAGCGAGTCCAAAAAATAATGAATTGGGCTCAAGGTGTTAATTTGGGCCATATTTTTAATACTTCCCCATGCAGATAAGATTGTTCCAGGAGCACCGGTAAAAATCACTTTACCCAGCATGGTGTCCTAGTAGTGCTTTTGATAAAAGGAGGAAGAGCAAAGTATTGATGTTTTGTTGCCTATTCTATAAGCACCTTGTTAATCATCTGAGGATAAATTATTGCTCTTTGAGGTATCAGCAGAGAGAGGGAGAGGAAGAGACATCTCCTGATGTGGAAGAAATGGTGCTTTTTCTTCTGTCTTCATTGGAGAAGAGTCTTGCCTCTAGCATTAGTTCCTTGGGGGGGTTGTTAGGGACAGAAGCAAAACTGGAGGGAGCTTTTTTGATTTATCTTCTCTCCTTCCCTTTTGGTCACTTCGATAGGCTTAAAGAGCCGAGTTGGCTTTAATGTGTTACCATTAGAGACCATGCATTAGCTGGAATAAACCATCATGCCTCACAGTGAAAAATATCCCTTGATTGGCTAATTAATCAGTCAAAGGGGAATGACATGGCCCTCGGCTTGAGGGACTCTGCTGCACAGGTAAACAGGTCATTGATAAATGGTTTACCCACAAATTCATATATCAAGAAAACTTAGTCATTTTTTAACTACACTTTGTGTGAAAGCTGCACTGCATTTTTGGAGGTGTATTTTTGCTGCCCTTGCTTTTTGCATTGTGGGAACGTTTAGGTTGGGAAAGTTTTCAAGAGGAAAAGCCCAAACAGAACTTCATTACTACTGCAATTCTTCTGTTTTCTGAATTGCAAAAAAAACCCCAAAACTCTCAAGGGTGGGGTTTTTTTTTTTTCCCCCCCAAAGGGGAGGGAAGAACAAAAATCACTGTCATGGCTTTGTATTGAGATTGAGTGGGTCTCTAATCAGAACGGCTCACAGCTTTTTGTCATGTAAATATACTGAGACTGTTCAGTGGGTTGTATCCAGTCCTCAGGCACCGCGTGAACAAAGCTGACATCCATAAATGGGTCTAATGAAATAACTGGGGAAAACATACGAAGCGAGATGCAGGTCTGTGTTGGTAAAAGACTTCATCTTACCTGATTCAGTTAGTATTGAATTTTGGCATCGATGTGCTGAATTTTGTCATCTGTGTAACATCTTGGCCTGAAAAGATGGTTCCCCAGGGGGATTCTTCACTAAGAGTTGGAAAAAAAAAAAGGGGGGTGGAGGGAATCCAGCTTTAAAAAAAAGTGATCTGGAACCACTCTTATGGGTGGGATGTATAAATAGCGTTAAAGCAATGTAACCATGTAGGGAACCGTAAAACAATGATGCTTGGCATAGCTGCTTACATGGGTGCACAAACCAAACCTGAATCGTGCTTTTTTCTTTTTTTTTTTGTTTTTTTTTTTTTTCTTAACTGTGTGTACACTGTGAGAAAGTAACATGCCAGTACCTAAGAATACAGGCTCAGGTACTAGAGAACGAAGTTAACTTTATTTTTGTCATATGTAATCCTTTCCTCCCAAACAGTTTTCGTCATGGGCCTGTGCTTTTATAGGATAGCTTTGTTTGGTTTTTCCTTTAAAAAATATTTGTGTGATCAAAGAGCTTTCTTAAAAAAAAAATAAAAAATTCCACTGCAGTAGTTCAAAACAAGGAAAAGTACATTTTTGATCCGATCATAACAGGATTTGTGTATGGAAGTGTGAACGAAGCAGGTGGCTTCCTGTTGATTTTTAAAGCCAGGTGGGCAAGTTCTTGACAACAAGTTGATCTCTCAGGCTGCTACCTGCCCTGCTTTCCCTGGTGCAAGAGCGTACTGCGTGCTCTTTCCTTCTGCCGGTGTGGCACGGAGCCAAGGTGATGGTCCTTTGCACAAAGGAGCTTATTCCTCTGTGTGCGAGGAGTACGGGTAGCGTGAGACGGCATTTGGGATCGGTATGTTGTGGGAATAATGCTGCTGGGGGAATGGGAGGAAAAAAGCAGCATGCATTCTCTCTCAGAAATCAGGGAATAGGGTGAATTTTATTTCCCTCTAAGGCAGCTGCTGGATCCACTCAAATAGCCTGCAGAAGGACTGGATGTTTGTAGCACAGTCTTATTTTTGCTGACTTAGTTAAAGGGTGTCTACCCTTTCTCCAAGGGTGTCTTCTGATTTTTGGCTTATCAAACTGGTTATGAAACTGCTGGTTGGTTCAGATGGGTTAAGCAAACCAGAACTTGGACCAAATAAGTGATTCATCCTGAGGAAGTGCTTAAAATCAAAGAAACAAGATTTTCTACTTCCAATCCAGTATTTTGACTTCTCAACTGACCTGTTCTTTCTTCAGCTGTGAGCATTTGCTTTTTTTCCTCCCCGATCAGGAGGAATATCTAGTGCTGGAGGGTGACTTAATGGTAAATTTCCCCATCAGGGTAACGTTGACAGTGTATGAGGTGTTCCCTCCTCTCTCTGACCTCACTTCAGCTGCCTGACATGTTTGAAAAGTTTGTCAATTTGAAGTTAATTTGGGTTCATTTGAGTTTTCTCAAAGTAATAAGACACAGTCAAGAAATCCATTGTCTGTGGTTTTTCCTTACATCTACAGCCTCACTCTGCAAACTGTCATCAATCTCAGTGTGTTTCCTTTGAATAACTGTAGTGTTGCCCCGTGCGTGTATGTGTGTATATGTATATATATTGTGTGTGTATATATATATATAGGCAAATGTGACCCGCTGACTAAAGTCACTAATTTGACTGTCTGCTAATAACTGCATGTATTCCTTTGTTAAGAAAAGAGGAAGATTATGATGGGAGAGAATGGTTGTGCAGTGGGATATAGCAGGTACCTTCCACGCTGTTTGCTTAGCATCATCTTTAAAATGAGATGTCGGTCGCCCGTATCTGGGTGGTGATGGCTTGCTCTTCTCCGTCACAGAATGCTTTTGGCGAAGGACCTCAGATCTGGTGTTAAGCATGAATATTGTTCAATTTTGATGGCTAAGCCAGATTGTCTGCTGCTGAGAGGAGAAGGCAAGGAAGCAAGTGTCTAACAGCTGAAGTAAGCAACAGAAAAGGCAATGGAGGGGGGAGCCCAAGCAAACCTGAGTTCTGCCGAGTTGGAAGGTGTTTGGGTAGCGTGCTGTGCGGATTCTGAAATTTCCATGCGCGTAACGCTGGATTAAGGGATGTGACGTCTGTCTGCTGTGCGTAGTTCGTTCTTTCTCTCCTTGGGGGAAATTGGTTGTGCATTCAAGTGTTTTGATTTGGCAGACTCTCAGTAATATGAACCCAGTGGGTATTAGTGAAGACAAGTTGAAGTGTGCTCTGGCTTTGGAGCAGAAGATGATGCTGTCTATGATAATTAATTTCTGTGGAAGTTTGTTGTAGTCTGTGACGGACCTCCAGAAGGTTCTGCACAGATGAGTTTTAACCTGCTGGTAGAAAATGCTCGTGTCCCTCAGGATCCAGAATCACCAGGGCTCTTTTGGTGACCAGTTCGCGCTTACCTCAGCTGAAGTTAAGTGCTAATACTTTGTTATATGGCCCTTACACTGAAATTAAGCTCCCATGAAAAGGACAAGACCAGGGATGACTTGACCATGGACAGCAGAGGGGACAGAGGGTGGCTTTCCGCAGGGTTGAAGAGTTCTGATAATTTAGTTCTTTCGTATTATTTCTGTTTTATTAGGGTTTATTTTAAATTGGCTCCGTTCTCACCATGAGCCGATTTCTTCCGAGTGCTGGGACATGTTGTTGACAGCAGCAGAACTGAACCCAGCTCAGGCTAACTAGATCCTGTGCCACCTGCGTGTTACAGGTTGTTTTTTAACAAACGAAGAGAAGATCAAAAATACTGTCTGCCCTAAAATCCTATTTTTCCGGAATATTGAAGAATTTAAATGTCACTCAGTACTTCAGTACTTGAAAGAAAATTCCCTATTCTCAATACATTTTTACAACATTTCTGTAAGCTTGGGAGTAGAAGAAAGTTACGGTAGTACCGTGAGTTAGTCAAAGGCTAATGCTAATTATGAAATGCTTTCTAGCTCACAGAAAATATGCTTCATTTTCTTTGGAAAATTTCTAAAGGAAATTATTTTCATTTAAAATAGTCAACTTGTATGTTTGGCAGTAAATATTTGCAGTTAGAGAAACAGGCATTACTACAAACATCTTGTTGCCGTGTAGCGCAAGCTTGCAGGTGCTTTTTTATTATTATTATTCATTAGAACACTGTATCTCATAATGGGGTAAAAATCATCCATTATTAGTTATTTATTAGTTCAGGTAACCCTTTGTGTGTATATATTTGTTTGATGTCTTATATGAGTATGGTTCATATATTTCTAGGAGAAAAAGGGGAGCAGCATGAGTAATTAAGCAGGAGTTTTTTTGTTGACCTTCCCCACCTCTCATCTACTCCTTTAACTCTACTCCTTTAACTCTTAACTGTATTCAAAAAGCACTTTGGGCTGTACCGAACACTCCAGGGTATCTGGAACACTTCCTAGGTTTCAGTAAAATAACTGTAAAGTCCTCGGGATAGCAGTAGATGTGGAATTTCTCTGCAACCACTAATGTGTTAAGAAGTTTGGTATGAAAAGTGTCACAGAAAGCAGCAAAGACAACTTCCTGAACTCTGTTCTGATGCACAGGATATCGGGGGCTGTTAACTCTATATGCCGCTGCCGTCACATGCAAACAGAAGCTATTTTCTCCTACAATTCTCAAATTACCGTAGTGCTTCAAATCTTTACATGCCTGGCTCAGCTCGTCCCAATGTCAGGTCCTTAATCAGTAACAACACATTTAGCCCAGTGGGTTATGAAGTTTTCTAGGTATCTTCCTTTTCTATTTTCTCATTCCATCCAGTGATGGCATCAGTTCAAAACTCAAATTGTTCCACGAAGACCACCATAATGGTCTGCTTATATAAACCTTTTGGTGCTACTCGGCTTGAATCTGGGGCAGTGATATAACGAAACACATGACGGTCGGGTTATCCAGTTCTCAAGTTTGCTTCTACCTAAAAACGTTTCTCCTCTTGAATTGAAGAATGAATGTTCTGTGGGGAGCAATTCAGTGTTGGACGAAGTGACCTAATTTCAGCCTCTTAATATCTGTGACTGTGCGAATGCTGAAAGCTTAGGCATTCATTTACATTTCATCTTAAAAGCAGTGAGAATGCTGGGCCAAACTTTGAGGTGATGAGAGAAAATTGTGTAATCTCACACGTCAGCAAGCGACTGGAAGAGGAAGTGTTTTTGTTGTAACTTGCACACTAAGACGTTAGAAGGCAAAATGTCCCTATTTTAACTTACGCCATGTTAAGCCTTCTATTAATTGCTGCTCTCTCAGCCCCTTGGCATTGCTATGCCAAGATGGATTTGTCTGCAGAGGACATCGCCCCGCAGTGGATCCCAGGAGTGTGGCTGAGGTGAGGCACAGTGAGCCTGTGGTCAGGGCTCTTTGGTTTGCTTTCACCACTGTCCTACTCACAGGTTATGCAGCCTTGGGTCAGGTTACTTCTCTGCATCCTAATTTCACAATCGCTAAATCTGGGGATGATTCACACCCCCCCGTGTAGGTGATATTAGCCTAATTTATAAGTGTGTAGTTCTTTATGAAGTGCATTGAAATACTTAGATGAGAAGTGAGAGTATTTAAGTGCAAAGTATATCATACATTTTCAGCTGCTCCCGATGGTTATTTCTGGAGACTAGAAGAGCTGTTTGAAGTGTACTGTATGTGCTTACCTGTTTACCTTTTGAACTTTACAGCCATAGCGCCTATAAAAGCTATATTGTGGTTTTAGGACATTGTAACTTAATTAAACTTTCAGAGAGTCCCGAAGCGTGACTGTCTCCGGCTTTTCTGAAATCCCTGCAAAAGCAGGGCTGTTTACATAAAATCTGGATGGCGGGGGCAGGGGGGGAAATGTGCTCCAGAGCATCACGTTACTTGCACGACTGAGGGCGAGGGTGTGTAACCCTGCAGATTTGTGAATCTTGGAAAGTTGAGGTCAAGCAAGAAGTGAAGAAGTATCTACCTGCAGGAGTGTTTGTATAAATGGTTGCTTCTGGTCAAGTGAAGTAGCAGCCCTTGTTTTGACAGCTAGTACTTAATGTATCATTTGGGCTGCTGATTCTCTGACATCCATTCATTACAGCAGACCTCCTCTGACCAGCGCTTACCAACCACAGCACTGCGGGGTTGGGTTATTTTTTTTTTTTTTTTCTTTTTAATAAGCCTAGTGTTTCTCAGTTACCAAATGGGAAAGGAATGCTGTGTGTAGCAACTGCAATGGATCGCATCCAAAGGCACAAAATATGGCCTGTTCCTTTTTCCTCCTTGTCGTAGGGAAATGGGTGTCTCCAAGAGACGCCCAGCGGTACAGCCCTTGCTCTTCAGCAACAAAAGTCTGGGTGTTCTGATTTTAACACTTGCTACTAGAAAACAGAGGTTTGTCACTCCTGGCAACTGACTTCACAAAAGTCAGTTTACTGATAACAATGGAGGGCTTCGTGCCCAGTCCTGGCTTGTGCTTACTTTCTGGGAATCTTCCAGGGTAGTGGTGATGCTGCCCCTCTGCTTTAACCCGCAGAGCTGGCCCTGGGCGACAGAACTCACAGCGTGGTTTGCAGAGCCTGTCGTGTCCCAGATGCCTTCTGTGCCTCAAAGTCCGGCACCTCCACAGGCTTGATAATACCTAAAGGCTTGCAGGGCTATTGCAGATACTGTTGAAATCACAGAATTAAACTTCATTTAGTCTTGAAGCTTCTTTCTTTCCTGTAAGTAGTAGTGGGACAAAATGCTCTTCAGGTGAGCATAGAAGAGCTTGGGTAGATCGATGGAGACGTTAGATGTTTCTGTTCCCAGGACCCTGCTGCAGTCAGCTGAAGAAAAGCAGCATACATATGCCTCAGCCACTAGTGTACAGTGTGGTTTTTTAGCTTAACTAGCACTGGGCCCAAACCATTGTGGGGCAAAGTCAAAAAATACTGGCGATATTCTTGAAAGAGAGAGCATGGGGAACATGGCAAGGATGGCTGAAGGGATGGGAACTGTTGGCACTCTCGGAGGAAGCTTGCAAGGTTGGTAACTAGGAAAAAATTATCTCAACTTGAGGTCAGGCAACAAAATATTAGAACTGAGCCATGACATCTGTAAAGTACCTTTTGTACTTTGCAAGAAGCTTTTCCTTTGTGGTTAGAAGTTTTGAACTGAAAGCTGCAAAACTCTTTTGTCCTAATTAGTAACCAATTTTTCCGGAACCTGTGTTGTCAGGCTGGTAGGAGAAATCTCTGTCGTCCTGGGTCTGAAGTCCTTGAAAGAAAACATGAGATTGCTCTCAAGGGAGAGTCGTGGGGTTTAATACCACTCAAGGGCTCTGACACACAATCATCTTCAGGGTGTCATGCAAGAGGTACCCACTTAGCTCTCATGTTTTGTCCTTCAGGATATCTCGTTGCTGTGGAGATTTGCTGATAATGATGGAGTCAAGACAACATTCTCCAATTGTTTCAGAGTTAAGCTAGATGCCTCAAGTAGAGGGAGATTAATCCTAGCTGAGAGGTTAAATATAGTGATGTAACATGTAAGAAGCAGGGGAAGACAAAAGCACCAGTGAAGAGCCATTTAACCCACTCAAGGTATGACCTGTGCATTTGAGGGTCACCTCTTTCTGTTGAATATGATGATTTGGGCTTCCAGATTTAAAGCTTCCACTAAATATAAATATTTGGAATGGTTTGAGGTTTGGTTACAAAGTTCTCCATTTATATCCATATATTGCAAATGTACGAAAGTTTTATATTATTTTCCTTTCCATATGGATGCTTAGGTAAGGCGTTACATTTGTGACAGTGTCTTACAGATTTAGTGCTACTAAAATGGTCAGTACGCAGAATGCGCATAGGACCGCAAGGAACCTTGGAAGGCACCACGCGTATACAAGTTATTCTGTAAATTAATGCCATTTCCTAACTTTACCGTAGACAAACGATCCTTCTCTCCCTCCTTCTGAATCACTTTTATCAACTTCTGCAAATAAAAATACCTTTACGTGGCAGATCCAAGCAGAAGGCCTTCTTAAGGCAGTAGCTTTATACATCCAGCAATTTATAGGCACCTTTTCCCCAGTGTGCGTCTCTGAATCGGTAGCCGGCTCTGATTTAGGAGGGCATATTATTCACTTTCCTCTAACGTTTGGGAAAGCGGGACATGCTACTTGTTTGAAAATCATACCGGCTCCTTTATCACTGCCAGTCACAGTCAGCAGCGCTACATTCCCTGCTTGACACGGAGGAGGAGGTTTGCCCTGAATAAATATAGTAGATAAATGGTCTTTCTGTTCCTCAGAAGAATTTGGGCCACTTCTCAAAGTTGGTGCCAGAAGTACAGTAGCAGAGTGGCATGGTTAAAGTTAATTGCGCTCAGATTTTAGTTAAAAGTCTAACTAGCTTGTCAGCTTTGAATTTATATTTTCACAGTTCACTAGGGAGTGATAATAGGGAGTCTTTGATGTAGCTTGCTGCTTTTTGCTTTGTACCAAATGCTCCAAAGTTTAGTAAATAAAGTTTTTTATTGGGCGGGGGGGGCATGAATGACAGCCTAAAGCGAGCCAGAAGGATCACGATATGTCCTCACCGAGGGGCAGCAGGGGCATCGTAGCAGCATGGCGGGCACGTTAAAGGAGGTTCGTGTGGAGCGCCAATGCTGAGCGCTCTGAGAAACAGCTCACCGGAGATTTGTTAATTAGGTGTTACTGGAGACTTGCTGAAACAGTGAAGCTGTGATGCACGAAGCACTACCTAATTAACTCTTTAATAGTCCTGTAATACATTTGCTAGTTCTCTCCACTCAGGGAAACTGAGGCCTGGTGGTTTAATTGCCTAGGATTCCCAAGGCTGTCCTGAACAGCAAGTGTTTGAGAGAATATAGATGTGAGACTGATTCAGAGATTGTGACAGGAGAGTATGGCTTCTAAACCAAGAGAAACCTCTCTAAAGTAATCATTTTGAAAGGTGGTTGTTCTGGCTTTAACTGGAACCAAAGTATCTTTCCCCTATAAGTTTTTAAATTGCTGGAGAGGAAGGTTTGTGGTGTGAAGAGCTGTGTACTGCACCCCTACCCTGTAACCAGCTGGGAGGGACCCAAGCTGTTCAGTTGTCATTCAAAAACATAAGCAAAAAGACGTGTTGCTTGCCATTTAAAAATGTTAATAGGGTTTGCTATATTTTATTCTAATATTACTAGAATATATTAGAATATTATTAAATTTCTATTCAAGAGATTACTAGGGTTGATAACTCCCAGGCACCGGCTCTCTGGTTGGAGGGCTCCCCCTAATTCCTGTTAAAGCTATTCCGAAACACCTTTAAACCATTTTAATATAGTTTTAATTCTTCTTCCTCTGTAAACGAAGAGGAATAACTTATTCTCCTGCTTTACCTGGTGGTGTGTGAACAAACCACTGAGCTGTTTGCAGGTGCGCATGGGTTTCTTACAACTGTAGCCAGTTGCATTTTCCTGGGCCGATGGATTGCATCGGCAGGATCTTACTGCAGTGAAGAGCTTGTCTCGCAGGAGCTTCCTTCAAGCAGCTAGGAGTTCCCCTGCTGCAGTAGAGACTAACCGCCATGAATGCTTGACTCCAGTCTCTAAAATGTTTGTCTGGTACTAAGGAAAGCTATTGAGGATCAAGCCAATGACCTTGAACTCTCGCTTCGGTGGGCTGCCCTTTGGAGCTCTCTTCATTGAGCTGCTCTTTTCACTGCAGGTGGTTCTGCAGAGCGAGCTAGCTGCATTGAGACGTGGAGATAAACTTCTGCCTTTGTACCCGAGGTTACACAAGCGTAGGTTACCACGGCCAGAGTCGGCTAACAGGAATGTGGTCTGATCTTGTTCTGGCTAACCCCAGTGAAAATGGGAACGTGTATTGCCAAAACTATTGGAGCATCTAGTTGCTCCGAGGAGTCCAACAGGCTACAGACAGGTTTTAACTATATGAGTGGGAAGTGACTTTCTGTTTTGCAAGCCCTGCAACACTGATTTCAGCACCTGTCTGGATGGTTCGGAGGTAATGTCATCGCCTGGAGGAATAGCTGGCTTTATCTGAAAGAAAAGTTGGGGTTTGTCCATTCTGAGGTGGAAACCATAAGACTAAAAATTTCGTTGTCTCCAGAAGATTCTTGAAGGGGCACTCAACAAAAAGAATCCATTCATAAGGCAAACAGTGAAACATTTACTTGTAAAAGCCATTACTGCTTTAACATCACATATATAGGGTGGCTTCCTAAGTTTCGGTGGAGGCTGAAGTATTGTGGTGATATTTAAACAGAGCGCTCTTAGCTTCTGTGTATTTGAAATCAGTGAGCTGCCCAGTGGAAAGAGCCAAACAGGCCAATGCAAATTTTTTTCCCATTGGTTTTTAGTAAAGTGGACGTTTGTGTTTTGGTTGTATTCAAAATCCGGAAATGTTTCACAATTACTGCCTGGTGTCATTTGAAAATTGTTTGTTGGGGGAGAGGACATTGCTCATGGGTTTTTTTAATGGCAAGGCTTTGAAAGAAGTTTCTCTGATGCCTTTAAAAAGTTTACATGTACTTCATAAGGCTGTTGTTGACCATACTTGAATTTTAAAAAAAAATATATAATTTTTTCATTTTTTTCCCTACATAGGACACGTGTGGATGTCACACAAGGAATGTTTAAGCTGTGAGCTGAATCCCGTGCTTGTACTTAGATAAGGTTGGGGTTGCATGTTCTCACAGAGTTTGGGCAGGCTGCCGAGCATGGATGCGAGCTGGCTGAGCCCGTGGCGTGTGTGGGTTGAAGAGATCGGACTGCGTCTCCTAGAGACCTTTACGTAATGCGCTTCTTGTACAGTTAGGAGTGTAACGTTCGTTTCATCCATTTTTCTGCACTATATTATGTAAGTTCTCAATACAGAATATCTCACACTGAACCTAGTTGAAATGCTAATTTGTGGAAGTACTGAAAAAAATAGACACGCTGAATCTGAGATTGATCATGTAACTTGAGACGCTCCAATTCTACAATCAGATTATTTAGACAATCATAATTGTTAATTGCATAATTATGTACTGTTCATTTCTCTGGAAATAGCGCTCACATCATGAACAACTATTCAGTATTTTGTTTTCATTTAGGGTGTGGCCGTGGTCTTTATTTACTACATAGAATTCAAATTCTGCTCAGAAGACAGAATTATGAATATTCTTGCTGGATTTCTACATCGTTTGCTACAGTAGTGTCTACATCCTTTCTTTTCGGCGTTTCCTCTATGGTCTGGGGAAGAGATCAGGTACTTGCAGAGGACAGTTTGTTATATCCTGAAGGAGATGCATCAAAACCTGGAGGTGTGTACTGAGCAAGGAGAATTCCCCCCTCGCTTGTCCCAGTCCTCACAATGTCGCTATGAGATGGAGAGGTTACAAGCCCAACCTTTTGATGGGCTACACAGCTCAAAAACTGTATTTTTTAATAGTAAACTTAAAAAGCTGGGTTACCAACCTGTTCGCTGTCCTCCCATTCTCCATGCTGTTAAACTGGAAGCATAGCCCCTGGCCAAATGACGGTGGCATACAACGCCCTGGCCTGTTTTAGGAAGCTAGCATGTGTCAGGATCTCGGCCTCGGAGTAATTTGGGTGCAGCTGCCCCATTTTGTGTGACGATTTTGATGACTGCTGATTTTAGGTTTGCAGCTTGAGGTAGCTGAGACCTCAGCTTTTTTTTTGTTTTCATACTACTTCAGATCATAGAGCCACACGTATCCACAGTAGTACTACTCTTAAGAAAAGCTCTGAATTGTTTTCAGATCAAGGTTTTTGACAGGCACTTATAAAAAGATAAATAGAAATGAAGGGCATGACTTCATATCGGTGTGCTCTGTGGCTGAAGCCAAAGTAGAATTGAACTTCTCAGGTCAGCGTTCAGCTAATTTAACCACAAATCTCTGGTTTGTTTGGCCCTGTGCATTTTTGTACCAGATGAGATGTGGTCCTGTAGAGCGCTGCCGCCTCCCCTGCAAACCTCTGATTCATCTCTGAAGAAGCCTGACCTGCATGAGAGGAGGTGCTATGCAAAACGTAACACGTAGCTGCACAGCTAAAATGGTATCAGTATGCAAATGCCCAAAGGTGCTGAAAGAGTCAGATACCTAAATATTCTTGTGGATCTGGGTTACAGTAATCCCTCCAGTGCCCATAGACTTCTGTGTTTAGCTCTGAAAATTGTCTCTGTGTAATACAGGTTTCAAAACTCAGGTTCACACACCTGGAACTGAAAGATTTTAGTTTTTCACGATTAATCTCCAGCAAGAATAGCTCTGAAGTACTAAGGAAGAGTTTTTGATTTCAGCCCTGCTGCCTTGTTCATTCATTATATATAAGAATGGAGGTTTTTTTTATCCGTCCGTATATTCCTGGATTAAAGAAATATGCATTTTTTGAGGTGATATTCATGACTGCACAGCGGGAAGTTATTGTTTTATTAGAGAGGCAAATTATGCCTCAGGGAAATATGCCGGTCAAATCACCTTTCATTTAGAAGGCTATTGCGTATCCAATGTGTCTGCATACAAAATAGGCAAATTCAGAATTCTTTTCCTGTTTGATTTCATTTTTGATGCATTGACACTTCTGCCTTTTTTGGGTTACAGTTTCTTATATAAGTACAGTCAGCTCACTCACAATGGGAGGTGATATAAATACCTGGGTAGAAACTCATCCTCTGAAGTTGCTCTATTAATCCACACCATCAGGGATGCTTCTTATACATGTCACCTTGTGAACGGTGCAGGTGAGAAAATGGAGCATGAGAGCTTTCCATTCAAACAGCAGTTTTTTGTAAAAATACGTGGTGATATTTTTAGATGCCTTTGGCTATCTAACTCTTCATATGTGATGTCCTTGTGTATAAAGGTACACATGCCTGGTGCTCGCCTGCCACATCGGTGCCTCTGTGCGCCTAGAAGTGATCCTGAGCACAGATACACAAACAGACCATGTCTTGCTAGCATGGCTTATTAATTAGACCTAATTCATTGCACTCATTGGGAATTCCCTCTGAACACTTCAAAGCACTCGATGCAGATATTTGCTTGCTAGCATGTGACTCCTGGTGCGTTAGTTACTGTCATGTGGCTAGAAGACTTCTTGAATCTGCAAAGTCCCTCATTTGTGATGAATAAAGCTACACTGATACTAGAGTCTTTAGACACTGATAGCTGGTTGAGAACTGTGTTAATTGCTGTGTTACACAGGGGAAGGCAGCGCTTCTCCAGCTCTTAATCAAAGGACCATAGCCCCTTTGAGAGAAACATCCTGCAGACTATCTTACCTCCAAGTGTTTGGCAGCTGGGGGCGAGAGAGGTACCGAAGTAGTTTACATTGAAGTAAGCAAAACCAGATTATCTTACAAAACCCTCATTTTACTGTTTCAGTTAGCTTTTTAATTAGGTACTGACTGCTGTGGGGAATTGGTTCTTGCCTGTGTCTGCCTGCGTGTACTGACTCGTCCCCGTCAGCTGAGTGTGAACGGATTGCATGGGGGGGGGGTTGCAGTCAGCCCGTGGCCCACCTTCTGGTGTCTCACAAACCAGCATGCTGAAGTCTAGGTTACAGGGCAAGTAGAAGTCAAGCTCGTCTTTTTCATTCTGTTTTTCTGAAAAGAGCTTTTAGAAGAATAAAAAGGGATATCTGACGAAGGGCAAGACTGGTTGGGAAGGCAGCAGCTCGTTTGGTACCCTTAGGTTACAGAGAGTGTGTGCGGTGTGCGTGTGCAGGGGTAGTAGTCTCTTTTTACTCCAATTTATGTGGTTTCTATCAAAATCTCTTTCCAGTTTCCTACCTTCCCCACAAATCAAATGTTCCAATAGTTTCTGACTTGCATTTAACATAAAACACCTCACATGAGTAATGTAGTAACAAAATATAGTCTAGGCCTCTCTGAAGTATCTCCAAATGTCTGTGCATGTGTATGCAAAAACCGTTGACGTATTATTCCTCTGGAGTATTTAAGAGTAACAGAAGGAGGAGCATTTACAGGGTGGGTAAAACCTTTTTGTGCAAAAGCATCAACAGCCTGTTAATGCTTTTGTATTACGAGATGCTCCTCCATCGTGTCTCGTTCCTGTGACATCCCTTATACTTTCATCCTCAGGGTTTCAGACTCTACAGTATGAACTCCGTTTTGGGGGTGGATCAGGGCAGAAAAGGAAAGCTTTGTATTTCTTGGAGAGCTGTTACAGTTAATCCTGGAGAGCCAGAAACTGCTCAGGTTTTCTTCCCTTCGGAGCGCTTGATACATGTTATCACACATTAACTTATCTTGATTAATTCTGCAAAAGATATGGGAGCAGTTCCCTCGAGTTCTTGTGAAAATGAGAGGGACGTACTATCTCGCCATCATCCTCTCTTGGCGTCAGAGTGTCTGTCTACCGGCATTACTTTAAGCCAAGGGAAATTGCTTGACATCACTTAAATTTCTGAATATCTAGACAGCGGGAGTTTGGCACTCTGAGGGTGAATTCTGAAGCCAGTTTTATCCATCGGATGGTATAGATCATGTTGACACACATGCTTTATTGCTTTTACAAAATCCTCAAGGTAGACTTCCCCAGGTGAAGGAGCAGCAATTTCAAGGCAAGCTGCTCACTGAGCTCAGGATGTTCTCCCCCCTTCTTTTTTTTTTTTGGCAGAGCTGGGCAGATGCCACACTCCTATCTAAATTCACGCTATTTCTGAGCATAAGTTTGTGATTATGGTTACTGTAAGAGAAGAGGTCCGGATGTTTTTCAGAAACCAAGGTAAATCCTCTTCTGCGTAATGTAAAAGCAGATTAATTTACGCTGTATAGAAGGTCATGTAGTTTCAAACCATGATTTCAGTACACCGATGTCATATCCAGGTAATGGGTATAGGTCTATGTAAACTGCATGCCTTTAAAACAGAGATTATTAGAATGTGTCACTTCTGGCTCATTTTATTTGATGGAAACCTCCCTTTAAAAAAAAAAAAAAGCCTAATTTTTGCTAGGGAAACTTTCTTCTGAATTGAACATGAATTTTTTTTATGTATTTATTTTTGCAGAAAATCTTTTTCAGATGTGCTTCAGACTTTTGCTTTGATCATGAAAGAAGTTGCCGGTTGGGCTACCGAAATTTGCAAAAGGCCCTATACTGCTTTTCCAAAGGAGATAAAAAAAAATGTTACAGGAAGTTCATTCCGAGTTCTGTTTCTTCAGACACCAGCTCAAAGCCGGGCTTTGCCAAACAGATTCCCCCTGAAACGGCTGGTGTCTGTAATTTTTTTTTTCTTTTCATTTTTGTTGTTCTTTGACAAGACTATCTTAGTAGTGTCAAAAAGGACCTCACTTAACCAAAACAGCAGCAGTTAACAATATCCAGTCTCTGATCAGTGTTTTCCTCCCGAGACTTGCGTAAGTTTATTTTGCCATTCTTGAGATGTGGTTGCTTTTACAGTCAACTCTGCCTTTGATATTACAGCTAAGTAAAGCTTCTAAATTTGTCCTGGCTGTGTTTGCTTTTTGAGGATTTTCTGGACAAGTGTTTCAGCTCTTCCTTTCCTGTTCTGATATCTAGGGATAAACACACCCGGACACATCCACATCCACACTCATGCTGTTTTATCCAGAATGCCCTGCATAATGCTGCTGCTAGTTTCATGTGATTAGGATCTTCAAATACTTGTTTCATTCCAGATTGGTTTTGAAGGAATATTTGACATTTTTGATGCCATCACCATAGTACTTGTCTTGCCCAAGGATCATTTCATCATCAGTCTTTTCCACATTTTCGTATTGCTGCAGGGGATTTGAGTGAGTAGATTTTTCTGTATTGTAGTAGAACTTAAAGAGAAATGCCAGAGTGACTTAGAGAAATGCTAATATATCAACATCTTCCCTTCGAGAACTTTACGCAACAGCAGAAAGAGTAACTAAGTTTCGGTATTCTGTGGATGTAGGGAAGTGTTTTATTTTTCACTTTAATGAGGATATTGAGTTGGGTTTAAGGGTAAAATGTATCAGAAGCATATTAATTTTAAAAGCAAAATTTTAGAAGCTGCTTTGTTTACCTAACAGGAAAGTCCTGTCTGCACTGAAGAACCAATACATGGGTCATAGCTTCAGTGGTTTGTGTTCATTTTGGATCTCCAGATGTTCTTCTGTGTAGGTATGTAGACGGGCCTTTAGGTCACCTGGAAAGTTAATATGTTTGAGGATCTTGTGTCCTTCTAACAATGAAACTGGACTGTTGTTTTAAGCTTTACCTGAAGTACTTTGCCCTACAAGAAATTAGTAGCAGAAACGAGTCTAGGAGTCAGGACTCTTGAACTACCCAATGGCTTTCTTGTGGCTTGCCTTTCAGTGATACCTTGCCCAACAGTAGAGTTGTCCCCTCGTTTTTATGGCTCCCCATGACTTCTGTGATGTGCATTTAATAGCTGCTGCAATTACATGGGGTGTATTTTCTAAAAATTTTTTAAATGTGTAAAATGACTCTGCTGTTTTATTTCCTTTCTGTGGGCAAGAATGGATTGGGTTTTGGTACTTCAGAAAGGCAGTAATAGATAGTCAGCAGTCATAATTTTAATAATTATGTATATTGAGGGCTGAGGAGGAGCATAAGAGCAATTGCTGATGTTTCTAAACCATGCCATGTGGCAATGATATCTGGGTATATGCTAAATGGTATTTGGTTTTATATACGTTGATATAGGTGAAAATGGGACTTTGTAGAGAGACTGGGAACTTGGTTTCTGTCTGGAAGGTATTTATCACCTGTACGTTCAAGTCTTAGTTGAGGATGCCTCCTAAAGAGGTGTTGATGTGTTAAAGGGGCACTTGGGATGTGTATCTGTCCAGCTGGGGTGATGAATGTCAATGCCACTTGCTATCACTTGGGCGACTGGTGTAGAGCCAGGGATGGTGGGGTCCAGTTCCTGGGCCTGCACGACACAGGCAGTTTGCACCATCCCTGTAGGGTAAAACTGATTGTGTCAGTAGATGGCAAAAGCACAACATAGATATATAGGCATGGATGTATGACCCTGACAGTGCTGCTCACCCACCAGAGTATTTGAGGAGAATTTGGGAAGCACAACGGCCTTTTCCACAAGATGATAAAGAAACCTTTAATTTTGTAAAATCCCTTTACTGGACCAACATGCTGCTGTGATGTTGAGTCCATCTCATGTGTGGATGACAATGTTTTAACAATAATTTTTATACAGGGTGGAAACTGAAGCACCCATAAATTAAATCATATATGGGCAGGTGATGGAAAGATAGGAGATAAACCAAGGTCCTTGGAGGCTCTGTCTAGCCTGTCCTCTGCACATGAAGTAACTGAGGTGGAAGGACGGAACTAAAGAGAAGGAGGGAACAGCAGAGAGAGATTGAAAAGCAAAAGAAACCATGGGAAAAAAATTTTAGTATATCAATATAATTTCCATATGCAAGAAATGTCCTTTTGCCAGCTAATTGGTTTTATTTGCAAGGGGAATAGTTCTGTCTTTCATGTAGTAAAGACTGCTATTTAACTAGTGAGGTATGTTTTAAAATGCAAGTCATCCTGGGTGTGTTGGAGGAGGAGATCAGTTTATACTGAGGATACAGAAGATTTTAGGTAGTTTTCAGTGCTCCCAAAAAGCCTAACATGAAATTTTTCCCAAAACGTCAACCTTTCAGATTACAGTTATGAGAAGTACTTGAGATTTTCTTTTTCTTTTTTTCTTTTTCCTTTTGCTTAAGCAAGTTTAATTTTTATTGCCAGTCTTGGTGGTGTCTGTTCTGGAGAGTAGCAGGAAAAGCTGATAAGGGCATAGGACAGAAATCTTTGTGCTTATCTTGCTGCAACACATGGAGCTGAGAGTGCATCCTTTTCCTGTCCTAGGACAGGAGACGTAAACTGACCATCTCCTGACAGCAGTGACTTCAAACAGAGCCTCTAACGTCTAGAGGGTACGAATCTTCTCTCAACTTCAGAGGCCAGCTAGGTGAAAGTGGGTCACTGGCTGTTTAGAAAGCTGGTTTTGTGCCAGAAAAAAAAAAACAAACCAACAAACCCAAAACACAAAAAAACAAACCCAAACCCAACACATTTCTGATAACTGCTGGGCCAATAGACATCTCTGTAGACATTGTCGCGTTTTGTGGGTTTCTTTTCTTCCCAAAGGGCATAAATTCAGCACGACTCCTTATTGTTTGTTTAGACTTCTACCAGAAGGTGAATTAAGTTTACAAAACGGAAAAAAAAAAAAAATTAACTGTTTTTTTTTTCCTAAGAGAGCACAACTCTGATTTTCATAAAACTATCAGATTTGGAACAAAGGTCAGACAAAAAATGTCTTCAAAGAAGGGGTTATTTGGACAGTGAACATCCTTATAGATGAACATGAGAGGTTTTCATTTACGTATTGTCTTTATGTGACCTAGAAATTAAGGGTCTAAGTCGAGAGGAATATGAACTGGAGCAAAGAGAACCTTCCACCAGGACTGCCCAGCCCCAGTGTGACTGGACCTCAGGATCTTAGCCAGGGTCTGAACTGTGACTCTAGGTCAGTAACCAAATATTGGGAAAATACAAACACAGTTATGCATTGGTTAGACCAGCTTGTTTCTGTTTCACTTAATAGTTAGATTTCATTCCTAATTTTCACCGTTAAGATTGGCAAAAGAAGCCCCAGCTTGCAGCTCTTCTTCTGGCCACGTGTGGAAATAGATCTCAGTGGCAAAAGCCCAGGACTGGAAATCCAGGAACAAACGCAGAAGTCCCACATCAAATATTGATGCTGCACAGTTCGGGGCAAACTGCTTCGCTGCTTTCTGGGCCTTGGTGTCCCTACTGGTAGAACAGCCCAAGAACTCCATGATAGTGCCAAGTTCAACACAGAAGATCACAGTGGGAAAGAGACTTTGCAAGTGCACAGAATTTCTCTTCTAATTAACTGCCTGCCTGGCAACCCAGCACTTTGTCTAGAGGCTGAGCTCTGAAGTCTACCTTCAGGTAAATGTGGCGCCAGATCTTCAATTACCCGCGGATCCTGGGACTAATGCAGTTTGCCCGAGTTTGACAGCAGTGTAGTGTGCTGCCACATCAGCTGAAGGTGCAGCCTTATTATTTGAACATTTATTTATTGCTATGACATTGGCATGCCTTGCTAATGCAAGTCTCCTCATCTGTTTCATAAGTTAACTTTGAGACCTCACCAAGGCTGAAGAAATAGGTATGATCTCATCCTTTCCCTTTGTTTCAGGATGCAGAACGGTTCCTCCAGATTGATTGATATTTTTTTTTTTTAATTATTGTTATTTTTTTAAGTCACTCCTGGTAAATGTGAGAGTGGTATGAATTATTAGCATGAAATGTCAAAGCTTTTCAGCTCCAGTCTGGAATTTGAGGTTTACTACAGTCCTTAATCTCAGCTCGTGGTCTCATAACTCTGATACAGGCTGGCTTTGATTGGAAAACCAGCAAACTGTTATCTCTTCCCTGCTTCCAATCAGATGTGTTTCTGTCCCAGTGAACCCCAAATAACTTCCTAAATGCAGCTCAGATAGTACAAAGCGGCTCTAGGACCCTTCAGCAGAGGGATGAATGGGATCCCTAGAGTCGTATGATTAATCTCATTATAATCTCAACTTTCTCGTTCTCTTCCAGTCCCCATGAATCAGATGCAAATTGTACCCTGTAGAGTTGGCTAATCTGTCATCTATAGCAGACTGTCAGCTACCTATCCAGACCTTCTCTTCTGGTATTTTACAAAAAAATCACCTTGGAACCTTTCACGTTGTCTTTCTCCCATGGCTATCAGCTCTTCAGGATTGGTATTATTTTCAGCTCTGCTTTAAAGACAAAAGCACAACTGCTGGTGAGAGTTGCAAAAATCTTTTCCTAGTGTGTTGCAAATCTGAGACCAGATGAAATTTGCTGAGGCTGAGGGTTTTTTTCTGCCTTCAAACTAGCGACAGACTAAAGGCATAAATTTTGGCAGTTTTGGATTCAAATTCCAATCCTGAGGCTGGTCTTCTGAGAAGCAGAGCAGCTCGAGTGGGAGTTCAGCTCCAAGCTTACACCCACATCGCCTTTTCTTCAAGACAGGAAAACTGGAGACTGGTCCAAGCACTGCACGTGAAGATCCCAGCGTGCAAGGGAACATACCGCACCTTGTGCACAGCTCACCCTTCCCCTAGACTGCAAAATTAGATCAGCTTCCTCTCTCTGAATCGGTTTTACCTTCTGCGCTAGCAGAGAGCTACGCTGTGACTGGTTAGATGGCATGCTATGAACTGGGGCATAAAATGCAGAGCCAGAAATTCGGATGGCAGTTCTACCCACCGTTGGTTACTTGTACCTTTGTTACCTGTATTTCTTTGCAAGCTTCCCTTATTCACAATAGTTTGGTCCCGTTTAGGTCTAACACCGGTAAAGGATTTTGAGGCTTTCCCACTGAAGGGATACTGTTTATTGCTTCGAGTTGTAACAACCGGTCTTAACTCTTTCGTAAGGAGACTTGCTGTTTGCTTTCCAGTCTAAGGAAAGATTCAAGCAGTTGTTCGTTCTGCAAAACTTTCTGTCCTCTCATGAGGAGCCTGACTTGCAGCTCTAATTTATCACCCATCCTCCACATCACTTGGCCACTGTCCGAAAGGACACGTTACCAAGTTTCAATAATTCCTGTTGCGTATTGCACAGCTCGGGGAGGCTGTCACTCATCTCTCAAACTACTCAGGCTTCAGCAGCGTGGTAGGAACCGTTGTTACGTGAGTCGCATCAGCTTTTCCGTGCCCCAGGACATTTGGGAAGCTAACCCCACCACCTTCCACCCGCCTGCCAGAGATTTCATGACTGTCAGTAAATTCCTTAGTTACTTGAGAAGCCGTTGCTATAGAAAATGTCCTTTTATACGTGTTTGTACTGGCTTGTCTAAATGAGTGTCAATACCGGCATCTGACTGGGCAAAAAAAACCTGTCAGTATCTGCCTTCTGATGTTAACATTGGCAGCAGCTTCTTGTAACTGTTGCAGGGAAGTAGCTCTTGTGGCCAAATTCTTTCAAAATTCAGATATTACCTGTCTGAATGTTTAACTCTTTCATGAGATCTCTAAATCTCTCCCTTTTCTGTTACCAAGCTGCTGTCCACCAGAGCTTCTCAGGACAAGGTGCAAGATGATCTAGACCCATTTTTCGGTCGTAGCATGCAGCTATTAATTTCTCTCTCCTGCATTTTGGTGCATTAGGTTTCTTTTCATGGGAGGTGAGTTTGGAAAGGACCTTAAGGGCTCATCACATCCACCACCGTTTCTCTAAGAGGGATCAGCTCTGCTCACATGAGTTTTGACAGATGTGTTTAAAAAAAAAAAAAAATACACTACATGGGTGCCTCTCTTGCATGAGCTCCACAAACTCTGCGAAGTCTGTTGTGTGCTTGACTAAACATGGGAAGGCTCTTCCAAGTCTTAAAACTGCATCTCTCTTGCTGCCGTTTAAGATCCTAATTTCCTTACCATGGGGAGTAGAACACGGAGATGCGACTGCTATTCTTTTCTGACCTTTGACGTTAAGGTTGCTATAGGAATCGTAAACCCCAAATCATGCCTTCCCACTTGTAGCCTTGGTTAGGATTTGGGGGCTTTCTGGGGTCATCAGGGCTTGGACTTGATGATCCTAGAGGTCTTTTCCAGCCTTAATAATTCCATGAGGGTTTTAATAGCTTCTGACATGCCAGGCAGACATGTGACTAGCATATTTTCACATGAGTCTAAACTACCATCTTTCTACTTACAGCAAGTACAACCTGGCCAGCCCTTAGTGTGAATCAGGGGAAGGCTCAGACTCTGAATCTGAAGTCTGGTGTCTTAACCATTATTGCAACCCGAAACCAACAGATTTTTGCTGTGTCTGGCCTTTCCTCTGAACATATTTTAGAGAGTTAAACAATGTTAAATGGCTTTTTCAGTTTAGAAAGGGTGTGTGGAAATTGGGGGAAGATGCTGTCTTGGGTAGGGCAGATTGAAAAGGAAGCTTGCCGTGGCTTTGGATTAAGTTCTCTTGAGTTACTGTGTATGCCTTTGCTGATACAATTTGGTCCTCCTTTTCCCTCCTGGATCCTGGTGACTAGTCATCCTCATAAGTAAGTTCCCTCCAAAACTCTGCTTTGAAGTGAATGAGCTGTTTCTCTCCATGACAAAACCCCCCGCACACTTCTGGAGATAGTTTGTGTCAGGGACCCTTCCCGGACCAAGCATACGGACAAGACTGAGCCCTGTATAGTCCTCCAGCACCATTCCAGCAGTCTTTCAGCTCACAAATGTGTCCATATCCCTTCAGAGGATGTGTAACAGATACCCTCGGTTTCATCTTGGGGAAGAATTGATGCCACTGAGCTGGCTTGTGCAATGTTGGGTGGGCTTTGCAGCTTGTAGAGGACTCTGCTCCTGCAGTTATAACTATTACTAATTTAAAGCTAGCTTGAATACACATATACAAAAAGTATAACAAGAATTCCCAGAGTGGCATCCTATGGTGAACTCCTCCTGAACCAAAGCAGAGAGATAAATCAGAGTTTGTGCTTTTTAACTGCTACAGACGTGGAGCGCACACGGGCAAGACTATTAGAGGAAAGAGAATATGGTCTCTCTCCAGAGAGTTGAGTCTGTCCTAGTGACTCCAGGCATAACAGGATATACAAATGGTTCTATTTCACTGCTTTGTTTTAATGTTGATTTGTTTGTAGTCTGCCCAAGATACTAATTGGTGTTTTACAAGTCTAAAGACAAAGGTGTCTGCCCTGAAGAACTCACTAACGAAAACCACTACTGTACAGTGTTAATGCACAGTCAAATTTTCTGCCTAATGAACCAATCGTTTTGATAAAATCTCTACCTCCTGGTGAATTCTCTGCTTTGATTTTCCCCTCGACTCCCATCATCTTTTACATCTCACTTTGTATTCTTTTTCACTCTGCTTTAAATTTGAGGGGCAGTTTGCGCTTTAATCAACATTTTACGGTGCAGCTCCTTGAAGGGAAGTGAATCACCTCTTTCATTAGGAGCAAAGTTGGTCTGATGTTGCAACTCTATGGATATTTAAGCTGCGAAATTGAAGACCCTGGCCTGGCACAGATTTTAAAGAGGAATGGTGGTGCGACGTTAGCTTTTAATCCCTTTAGCATGCTGCGGTTGATAACAGGTTGTAACATGGATGTTAGTGCCTGCATTTGCAATGCTCATACCCAGAACAATAATTGAACAATTCCTCCTCTTCAGTGATGTGTTGGCTTCTTACCACCTATGACTTAGCATGGATTCTTTCTTTCTTCATGAGGTGTTGATTGCTGCAAAAATAGTCGTGTTAATGGTTGCCATCTGCACCTTACCCTCACCACTTCCATTTGTATGTTATTGCCCCTTTTCCAGAGGTGATTTCCTCTGCGGCAGAGGTGGTGGAACAGACTCTGTGACTGCTTCTCATCTGCTTCAGCACAAAATCAGCCAGTTACTCTAAATTGCCTTTAGTGCGGGTTTATGCTGTCATTATTGTTTCCCTATTTCTCATTGAGCCTCACTTCCAGCTTAAATCAACACCTACGCTTTAGCACAAATCATGTTCGCGTGAAGGAGGTACGTCTGAGAAACCAGTTTAAAGGTAGTATGAACGTGCGTTAATGGTAAGCAGTGCTGGCATGCTTTACTGCTGGGGACTTTGGACTTCTTTAACCAGCATTGCATGGATTTTCTTTTTAACCTGTATCTCTGTGGTATGCTGCTTGTAAAGTTGTCCAACTACTAATTTATACCACATTTTAGATGAACAGAACTGTCAGAGGCGGTGGCAGGCTGGATGGGCTGCTGAAGTATTTCCTGACTTCCTAATTTTTATACTGTTTAATGTTAGGTTATCTTTCACCCTAGTGCATTACTCTATATTTACCAACATTGAATTTCTTCTGCTGTCATTTTAACTATTTGAAGTGCGGCCTCATTTTAAGCCTGGCTTGCAGGTCAATTAAGCATATATGCTCTTGCCGTGTGTCTACTCTGATTTCAGCCACGTTACATAGGCAGCCAACAGCCTTACAAATATAAGTTCCTACTTTTTTTGAAAATTAGTGGTCGTGTAAAAAGGAAAGACAAATTGTTTTCCCAGCTGGGCTCAACTGTATTATTAGACATCAGAGAATCCACACAGAGGAAAGCCGTTATGAATGCCGTAACCACAGGAACAGCTTCTATCAGAACTTGTGCTTCATTAGATATGGGGTCATCCAGCCACAAGATGCAAAGCTACAGGAAGCCAAGTTGTTTGGGTTAGAGTTACTACAACTATCCTTTTTAAAATTAAAAACATAGCTCAGATCTTGGAGTAGCTGTGACCTTCATCTGTGCTTGGAATGACTTCTTTAAAAACTCAGTGGCTCCACCCCCCTGCTTTTCTTATGGCATTAAGCGTGGGGTAATGAAGGAAAGAAAGAAAACTGAGCTGGCATTGCTGAGTCACCGCTGAGATTTGAGACTGGCTGACTTGGTGGAGCTCCACTCGGGATGGAGGGACCACCCAGCTTCTGCAGAAGGGATTAGCAGAGGGCTCACCTAATTAACGGAGAGCAGGGAAGACTGACTGAAAGGAGTTAAGGAAAAGTAGAAAGCAGCTTCTAAGTGTGGATTCTTAGTGTCTAACTGAGGGTAAACAGAATCTTTTAAAGCTTCTGCGCTCTTGCTAAATGCTAGGCTGCTCAGATCTGTTGGGCAAGGCTCTTCTTTTCTCTACACTCTTCTAGTGCTCAATGCAAAGCGAGAATGTGCTGTCTGGCATCTGGTTTCTCTCTGCTTCAGTACACTTAGGGCATCTGGGTGAGCTACTCCAAGCCTTCTACTAAGGATGTGAGACCCCGACCAACACCACGTCCTTCTCAGCAGAACAGCTTTCCGCGACGCGGCTGAGGGGCTGGAGGCAGCAGCTGTGGGTTACGCTGTGCCTTTGCTTACCTCTAGGCAGCAGAGTATTAGGAGCAAATGAGACACTGGGAACAAACAGATCTTTCCTTTAATCTGACATTTCCTCCTTAGCCTCCTCTTCATTTTGCAGCTTATTCCTGGAGCAGTCTGCTGTTAAGCTGTGATAAGCATCCCATTCCCACTCCTTTTACAAAGCTCCTGTGCCAGGAGATGTTCCAGCTTGGAACATGCACGCTGCCTGCGGGATCGCCTAGCGGGGCAATTATTTGTATTGTTTTGTACCCACTCAGAGCTCTAACCTGGAAGTCCTTGAGGCACAGGTTATGTGTTTTGTGTGGTTTACTGGGCAACCACAGAGTACTCCAATCCCTGTAGTCCATTACATAAATTTAATAATAAAATCCTAGGAAATCTAAATTCTAAAGGCATGGGGACTTTCTCATTGTCATTTTTTACATTACTGCTAAATCTTTATGCAGTAACATAAAGCTAATACTTAGCATAATGAAAGACATGTGTCTCTAAAACTCACACAGGTCAAAATTATAGAAGCAGGGAAAAAAAAAAAGGTGGGCAGCAAAGGAGGGTGTGAAATCAAGGCTATGGTTTGCAAGATGCAGAAGTTGAAGGGAGGCAAGCAAAGCAGAGCAGAAGCACAGGAGTCAGCCATGGAGAGCAAGCCAAAGGAAATGAAGGCTGAGGAGAGGTTTGAAGGTGGAAAGTGAGGTTCTTTACTCCCGGGGGAGGAAGGTAATGTAAACCCAAGAGCAGTCTGGACAGGTACGGATGTGAAACACAAATAAACTAAATGTCTTCACCTTTAATGCTTGGGGAGATCAGAGCTGGGTTGCCTGTGAGCAGAAAAGCCGAGATAAGACCCTGACTGTAGGGGTACAAACTGTCTCAGCGTCATATGGCTATTTATTAGTTTTGAAGCACAAGACCTGGCTTCTTCACTTGGATGGTTAAGATTTTCTTTGGCATTACAGTATCACAGACTGGTGGGGGTTGGAAGGGATCAACCCGTCCAACCTCCTGCTTGAGCAGGCACCCCCAGAGCAGGGGCACAGGGCCGCGTCCAGGCGGGGGGTGAATGTCTCCAGGGAAGGGACCCCACAGCCTCTCTGGGCAGCCTGTGCCCCTGCTCTGGCACCCGCACAGGGAAGGGGTTTGTCCTCACGTTCAGGTGGAGCTTCCCGTGTTCCAGCTTGTGCCCGTTGCCCCTTGGCCTGGTGTTGGGCACTACTGAAAAGAGCCCGGCCCCATCCTCCTGACACCCACCCTTCAGGTATTTATAAGCATTGATGAGATCCCCCTCAGCCTTCTCTTCTCCAGGCTGAACAGACCCAGGTCTCTCAGCCTTTCCTCACAAGGGAGATGCTCCAGCCCCTGATCCCCTTGGCAGCTCTCCCCTGGCCTTGCTCCAGCAGTTCCCTGCCCTTCTTGCACTGGGGGGCCCAGACCTGGCCGCAGCCCTGCAGCTGTGGCCTCAGTGGGGCAGAGCAGAGGGGGAGGAGAACCTCCCTCGCCCTGCTGCCCACACGCCTTTCCATGCCCCCCAGGGCACCGCTGGCCCCCTTGGCCCCAGGGGCCCGGTGCTGGCTCAGGGTCCCCTCGCTGCCCCCCAGCACCCCCAGGGCCTCTCAGCAGAGCCGCTCTCCAGCAGGTCCCCCCCAGCCTGTGCTGGTGCGGGGGGCTGTTCCTCCCCAGGGGCAGGGCCTGGCACTGGCTCTGGTTGAATTCCCTGAGGTTCCCCCGGGCCCAGCTCTCCAGCCTGGCCAGCTCTCGCTGGGTGCCAGCACAGCCTCTGGTGCATCAGCCGCCCCTCCCAGCTCGGTACCGTCAGCGAACTTGCTGAGGTTACGCTCTGTCCCGTCGTCCAGGTCAGTGATGAATATATTAAACAGAACAGGACCCAGCACAGACCCCTGGGAACACTGCTAGTGACAGGCCTCCATCCAGACTCTGCCCCATTGATCACGACCATCTAAGCTCTGTTCTTCAGCCTTCTCTGATTACCTCACTCTCCACTCATCCAGCCCACACTTCCTAAGCTTACCTATGAGGATGTTACGGGAGACTGTGTCAAAAGCCTTGTTGAGGTCAAGGTAAACAACATCCACTGTTCTCCCTTCATCAACCCAGCCAGTCACGCCATCAAAGAAGGCTATTAGGTTGGTCAAGCACGATCTCCCCTTGGTGAATCCATGTTGACTGCTTCTGATAACCTTTGTTTCCTCTACATGCCTGGAGATGACCTCTAGGATGAACTGTTCCATCACCTTTCCAGGGTTGAAAGCAGGCCTTGGTAAGGTAGATACTGTACATGCTGATCTAAGCTATTCTCTCCTCAAATGGCTTGCTTGCATAGGTTAAAACAGATGAGTTGTTTTGCAGGTTGATAGAGCCAGTGTTCTGCCAAAGATCGCAGATTTCACTAAGTGACCATGAAAACCAGCATCTTTGTTACAGGTCACAGCATACATACTCTGTCTTGCTCAGGCTACAAGGCTGTATAGGTCATGCTGGCACTTGTAGTCTCCAGGAATTACCCATAAATTAGTGCCAGCTGCTTGATGACAAGTTAACCACCTGCCTTGTGCCTGAAGTAATCTGTTCACTGTCATGTTCTCAGTAGGTACCACCTTGATTTGGTGTTTCAAGACGAGTTATTGCTGGATCAGTATTTCGGAGTATGGTCACTGCTACTAACATGCTCAAGAATGAGAAATGTGGAGATGTAATCCTATACTTTCTCCCTCTTATTTCCTGAACATTATTCCTCCTCTGTACATCTCAAGTGCCATCTTTCTTCATCCCAATAACCACGCCAAAGTGATCCTGTCTCCTTTTCTTCCCTTCTTGCATCCTTTTCTATGCTTCCTTAGCTCCCCTGGTCCCCATGAAGTGGGTAGTCTACTTCAGGCTTATTAGAAACTTTTGTCTAATTGCTTTGGCACGTTAACAGCCAGACTTAATCTTCAGTATCAAGGGGACAGAGACGGCATTGAGGGGATTGTGAGGACTCTGTACACTTTCTAGCAAGCGTGCAAGAGGCTGAAATACCTGTCCTACGGTAGGAAGCCTCAGGAATGGGAAATATTGTTTTTCCTGCTGAAATAAGAGGGAGTTTTTATGCTTTCCCTGTTAGGACAGCAATGATTGCTGCCATTCCCTACTGGCTGTTGGGGAGCGTGGGGATGAATACCCAAGACCGGAGGTTCTGTCCTTGCCTCCTCAAGTAGTTTTTCCATACTAAATGATGCCGCTTATGAAGTTTGTGTTGCATCTTGCTCTTGGTTACAGTCATCCTGTGTCTCCTTCCTTTGTTACTCTTGTTGCCAGAGTTAATTTAGAACCAAATTGCAAGCCCTTCACCTCAAATTCTGGAATTTATTGACTGTAGTGTTCTGTGCAAATACTTACTGCTGGTAATATTAATGAATGCGGAAAAATAGCAAAGCCTGTAAATCCAAATAAAATCAGAACCTCTTATGTCTTCTTTAAAGCACAGTGTTCACCTTTGCTTTTATGCTGCTTGGAGTATAATACGTGCCTCCAGGAACCTGGAAGCTAATGCTGCAAGTGAATGCAGAACAATACAAGTCTCTGCAGAAATGTTGCTCTGATAACTTTGCTTTTTTGGCCTACATTTCTTGGTGGTTATTATTTGTTAATTATGTTATATAGTGCTCACATGTGGGCTAATTACTTCCCCAGAGAGCTTACAATAAAATGATGGACAGAACAAGGGCAGGATGTTACACATATCAGAGAGTAAAAGGGTAAGGTAGGACACAGGCAATATGGTTAGTTAAATGCTTACGTCTGTGTTTGAAAACGGAGCAGTGTTATGAAGCGTAACGTAGAAGAGTTGGGTTGGTTTGTGGGGGGAGAGGATGGGTGCTAGTTTGAATTGATCTGAGGACTTGGCTTGTCGGAATAGTTCTGCAAGGAAGCACCGAAACTAAAAGCAGCAATGCAGAAAAAAAAGCAGGAATTTGTGAAAGAAGGCGGCAGGGAGATTGTACCTGCCTTGGTTCCAGTTGCAGGGCTGTACTGTGCGAATCCTTGAAAACAAGAGTAAGATCCATAGGAACTATAGGTACACTGCATGAGCCTGATATTCCTTGAAGAATATCCCTTTCCTCAGACAAACTCTTTTCTTCAGACCCTTATAGATGGGAGAGAAGAAAAAAATGTGCATACACATCCGTGCAGTTGTATTTCAGTTCTCATTTTTGCTGTTTGTGTTGGTTTTTCTACATCTGTCTTTTAGTGTGCGCGCTTTCGGGTAGGAGGGCTCTGCGGGTATTTATGGTCTGTGCTGCTCTAAGCTGTAACGTTCTGATTCATTTTCCTGTGCTGCGAATACTTCTTCACACCTGCTTAGAGAAAAGGAACAAAGTCACGATGAAGGCACACTTCAAAAATAAGTGACTGAAAAGTGACACGAGGTATTTCTCAGCAGCTCCTCGGCCGCTGCTTGTGCTGAAAAACAGGAAATGTCTGTACCCTTGCGCAGAGGTCTGACTTGATTTCGATACGTGGATCAGCACTCCAGCATATTGCCCTCTCTGAGCAAAGAAGCGGAAGAGTTTCAAGTGTGTATTTTCCTTTTTGAGAAGCATTTTCTAAGGGGAAGGGGAAAGGAGTCAGGAGTGAAGGTTTGGCCATTTAAATTATCTGCTTCAAATGCTCCTAGAGGCACTTTATTTATGCATGGTTATGCTTTTCTACATGTATTATTAGAAAAGAGATAGAAGCGAAGTTTTACATAGGCAGGTGTTATTTTCAGATTTCAAAGTACATGTAGTTTCCTCCGCCAGAAGCCAAGTTGTGATGCTGACTGTGCTTGCTCTCAGAATTGCTGCCAGAAGTCCTTTCTCTCCTCTGGGTACTTCCAATGATTTTTTTATTGCATCCTTTCTCTCAGTGGCTTATCTCAGCATCTTAAATCTTCAGAGCCCTTCTTAATACCTTTGCTTGTATTCACAGTTTGGCTGGCCAAGCCCACTTGTTACTTCTCATGTAGTCCGTTCAGTTTCTTCTGTGTCTGGGGGGCGTATAGGAAGAAATCCTGAACCTAAGAATCAAGAAGGGTTTGATGTTCTGCATCCTGATTAGAAAGGGTTAACAGCAGCTGCCTATTTCACACACATGACAAAGGGATAATGAGGAGTGCCCAGGGAATGACATGGCAGTAGTAAACTACTATGTGAAGCCTTGGATTGCTTTGGAGCGCCTCGCAGTGCTACTGCCACGTGAACAGTACCTACGCCACTGGCATGACTGTCCTGGACATCCGAAGGCACTGACGCTCAGAGCATGGGTGCAGGACGAAGAGGCCAGTCTGCATTGATCTGATTATAGTCCTGCCCGCTCCTTTAAAACACTATATTTGAGAGTCTCTTGATGATTTGATTCTATATGGTCTATCAGAACAGACAAAAACTGAGATGTGTCTGCTCGCGGTTGAGTGTCAGAGCCACGTAGCGCTGTCGGGTGAGTGGGAGAGCGGGGTTATTTCAGTACTTGCATAGTGCCTTGCACATCTCTGCTACCTCTTTCAAGGATCTCAAAGCACTTTACAAACGCTTAATGAAACTCTTAACTCTGCTGTGAGTTTCGTATAGTTGATAAGGCATGTTTTGTGCTTTGATAGCCTGTGCCGGAGCTGGAGGGAGTAACTTCTCCAGGGTTTCCCCCCAGCTGGGAAGAGAACTTGAGAAACGTGACCTTCCCAGTCCTGGGCTTGCTTTGCCGGACCATACTTCCTCTGTTATTCAAGGTGAGAACAGAACGGTTAGAACTGATTTAGGTGCTTGTGGGAAGATGAAGTCACTATGTTTGGATCTCTGTATCGTGCCAATAGAGAGATCCTAGGGGAAATCTCTTCCTTTAGTTTTGTTTATATTCATTCTAATGCACAGATGTAATTTGCAAGGAAATGCAAAGGAAAAGAGGTTTTGCTGGCCTCAGCAGTGTAGCTAGAGTGAAATGAGATGTCACAAGGATATCTAAGTGTCTCTCTTTCAAGATATAAAAAGGATTTTTCTTCTCTGCAGTGTGCTTATTTTTTAACTCTTCCCTATGTGCCCTCAGTCTTCCGCACCTCTCGTGTGTAGTCTCACCATTTGTATTCTCCCTTAGCCTTTCCCAGGCTGCCTCCTGCTCGTGGATTTTACTGTCCACCTTTGTTTGCTGAAGCTCAAATGAATGCTTTTTTTTTTTCCTGAAAAGTGTAAGAACAGTAGGAGGAAGTTTGTGTGCTCCATGCGACACGGTATCGGGGTTCCCAAGCTGACATGAGAAATACAGGTGGTGTAACTGCTAGTACTGTAAGCGTTAGTACTGTAGGACTGACTGGGATCTGATGATGACAGCTGGAATGAATCCCCATGACTATCATTGTAATCAAGTCTCTGGCCAAAATTTAATCCGTTGCACTTTTGCAACCCTGTTGCTTCCTGTTACGCTGTTGTTTTCAGGCTGAAGGCAAAACACGGCTGAGTATTAGAGCTTATTGTACGGCTCCAGTTTCACTGATGGAAGCAGGCTGGGATCTCGTATGTCGTACGACAGTAAAAATGTATTGTTTATATGACAAGCAAATGGCATTTTGGATACCTAGAGATCACACTCAGCAAGAGAGATGGTGGCTTTCTATTTTAGCAGCAGTTATGTGTGTATTATAAGAATAAATGAAAATGCTAAAATTGGCCACTTGCTGAGGGATGAGCTTTTGGCAAAAAGTATAAAATAGAATTACAAGACTGCCTGGGAGAATTTGAATGCGGTTTTAATAGAAACACATCACCATGGAATTTAAAACTAAAATTAAAAAACGGAGTCAGCAGATCCGATGCTTGAAAACCAAGCACCTATAGATTTATACAGTAGAATGAGGCGGGTGCTGTTATGTGGTAGTCAAACCCGCCCATCAGGATACGGTGCCAGATCAAAACAGGTATCCAGAAAGGCTGTGGAGCCTCCGTCCTTGGAGGCTTCCATGACTCCGCTACAAAAAGCTGACCTGGTCTAGCATTGGCAGTACAAAAAGCAGGACCAAAGGCGTCCAGAGGTCACTTCCAGTCAATGGTTCTTTGAATAACCTCAAAATTATTCTAAGCAGAGAATTATTACAATAAAATCCCTGGGCATTTTTAATTGCAGGAGGAGCAGTCTGACTGCTCTTCCCTTTGTGGTTGCAGATGAGGGCAAAAATGGATCTTTATAATTCCATGGAGAAAATGGCTGGATTATTTTTAAACAGTTTTCCCTTGTCCCTTTTCGATTAGTTACTTCCTAACCATTCTCCTTGTCCTTGCTGGGGAAAAGACCGAGCTGATAGTTCATGTGGGGTACAGTAGTTAATATCCAACTGCTAGGTAGCAGCTGATTTTTCAATGTATTCTAGCACAGACTGTATTTTAATAGAGTCAAACAGGAAAATACTTCTCAACAGTAATTGGAACGTGTCCTTTTAAAACGTGCTATCATGTCATATGGCCTGGCCGGGTATTAGACATCCAGGATTTTCATTCCGCTTCCCAGAAGGGGATTCCTTCCTATATTGGCACTCAGTGTAAATAGTAGCAAAACTAAACCCTGTTATGGTTATGTGAGGTACCTGGTGATTAGAATACCAGGGCCAACAAAAGAAGGAAATTGCAGGTGACCTGAACTGTTACTATTTCTTTGCAGGTTTAGGGTTCCTGCTTTTTGTCTCTTTCATGAAACCCTCTCTTATTATCAGGAGGTCAAATTATATCCCTGCTTAAGATTTTAAAGCATTACAGGGCTGGAAGATGCTTCTGGAGTCCAGATCTTCCATTTTCCATTCCAAGCAAGGATTAACTCTACCTAATGCTTTCCTGATAGTTGTCTGAGTTGTTTTTAATGGTTGAGATTCCCAGTGGCTGTTGAGGCTTCGCATATATGCTGACAGATTTCTCCTTCTAGCAGAGTTTCATGTTGGTAATTTACATCTACTTGTCGTCTTCCTCATAAGCACAGGGAAAATGGTTCCCTTTTTTCTTTGCATCATCCCTTTCTGTACTGGAAGTGTGTTATCATTAGTTCTTCATAAGATGCTGTCTGCAGTGTACCAGTCTTAATCAGGTAAATTGAAGACATTGGAGCCTCCTGGGTACCTGTTGGTATGCCAGAATTGACTTCAGAACTGATGGTACGTGGCCTTATTTATGCATGTATTTATTTTAATCCTGCTTAGCCTCATCATGCTACAAGTCTTTGTTCACTCTCTTGCCTGTTTGATCCCAATCCAACTGTTTATGCTCATACTTAACTTTAAGTTGTCAGCTCCTTAAAGCAAGACTCTGTCATCCTTCATGTCTGCAAAGCTCCGGAGTGACTCGTCATGAATAATCTGCTGTGCTTCTCTCCATTACAACTAGACCTGGGTTAGAAAGATACAGGGATGCCCTCAGTTCTTGCCTGTCAAGTTCTGTGCACTGCATGGGGGTCATACCAACGCACCTCTGCGGTGAGGATCTGAAGTGGCAGAAACACAACTGGATTATATTAATCTTATTGTTATGGTTTCTCAGCAAAAAGAGTAGCTAATCACTGTGGTTCAGCCAGACTGCAGGAAGGGGTTGTTGCATTTTAAAGCTGTGAGCGATCGTGCGACTGCCTTGTAACTCAGGTTAGAGGTTTAGCTTCCACTTACTTCATCTAGCCGATATTTTGTAATTTAAGTGAGAATCTACCGAAATTATAGTTTAGCTTCAGTCTGCCTTTATGCTCACCCATTCTGAGCTTTTCCTTTTGTGTCATTTTTGTGAATTTGAGCTAACAAAATTGCGTGTGAATTAGTACCCCCTCATTTGCGAACGAGGAAGCAAAGGCATGTGAAATTCCTTAAGTAATTGTAGTTTGTATGTGGCAGATCTGAGGCTGTAGACTAGATTTTCTGATTTCCCTATTCTAAGCTTTAAGTGCTGAGAAAGAAATACTTGCAGCCTGAAGAGGATGGAAACGTCACTGAATTAATCCAAGCTGCTTCTGTTGCTGGTACTGGCACCCTTTGTCTCTGCTGATTGGTTATATCTCGCTTTTCCTCCCAGAGTGACATGCGGATGGAGTGTTTCTTTTTGGATTTTAATTCTTCAACCTAAGGTGTTAAATCTCCAAAGATATTTGGGTTTCAAACTCATCTGATTTCATGAGGTGTCTAAATACTTTCCACTTTGGGCTTCTACTGTTACCAAACTGTTTTCAGGATGTGATCTGAATTGTTTACGATTCACGTTGTAATCCCCTATTTTTTTCTTCACTAAATAACTGCGGCTGAAAGATGCTCTGAGAGTACGATGCCTTAGAGGTGCAACCCTGATCCTGCAGGAATCAGGGGAACCAGGATTTCGCTCTGTAAGTTTAGTGCACTAACTTCACTGTTAAATCAGCACTGTGTGTCTCAAGTGAAGAAAGCAGGCAGAAAAAAAACCCAAACCCACTGGTACTTAGAGTGCTTTATGGGCTTCAAATTATTTTCCATACATTTAACTGATTACATAAACAGGTGATATTTACAGGGGACTTCTGGCTATAACTGACCTTCATCTTTTCCTGTGCCCTTCCCAACCTCTCCTTGAATTTTCCTATTGTTTCCTCTTAATCGTTCCACATTTAACACTCATGTTTCAGGCAGCCCTTTTCTCTTGCTTGGGACCATCCTACCAATTCCGTGCCAGTATTCCCAACCCCTTTTAACTTCATCTTCTCATCCCGATTTTGTTGGCAATTTTGGAACTCGTGGTGTGGACAAACGTATCTTCTCCAAAGCCCAACCTTCAGGCCTCCCACCGGTGACAGCACGATTGCTCTTTTCCTTTTACGTGATCATCAGTTCTTTGGAGCAGGAGTGTTTCTTTCCGTCTTTTATCTTCTGTAATAAATTGCTTTTCAGAAGTTGCAGCAACCCAGAACGCATTTAAGTATGTGCATCTTATTTTTCTTTGAAATTTTTATATGCGCGTTTTGGGCAAGCGGGGGAGGAGTTGCACAAACTGTGAGTCTCCTGTCGAGAGGTTAGAGAAAAACCACGTTTAGAGTTCAGCGGTGTTCCCATGGCTACTCAGACAGGTACATCACGGGAGGGGGAACGCTTCTGGCATTTAACAGCCCTTCCAGGTGATTTATGGTTTCACATAAGCTTTTCCTAAACTCAGAGGTTTTCTAGGGTTGGCACCTCTTTGCTTGTCTCCATGCCCTGTTAGTTCTGTGCTCAGTGGCCCGTGGTTATTAAAATTCTTATCAATAAAGGAGTTTCTGAGCAAGGTTCTTATTTTCTGGGATCATGCATACCTTCTGAACTCCTCAGCTTAACCAAAAGAACATTTTTTTATGCCTAATGTATTTTATAAAAGAAATGTGTAGAGTTCAAGTAATATTTGCCTTCAATTACAGTAATTAAGTTGTCAGGACTTGAAGTCACCAAGGGAATGAGAAAATCCTTTCCTGGTTGGCCAGGGGGTAATTGGTGTTCTGGTCACAAGTAGGTTTTACATATCGGAGTGGGGAGGGAAACTGTTCTGGCTGGCATCTGTGGCAGAAAACCTGGGAGACGGTTTGTCATTTTGCAATACAGGGTGTCAAAACCCTGCTGCGGGTAGAAGGAAAAGGAGAAAGTGACCCATTTAACTCTGCTTTAGCAGGGCGTCTGCTTTTGCTCTGCACTAACGCTGCTTGCTTGACTTGGGATGTATATCTTAGTAAAAAAAAGAGCGACTACAGACATATCTCAAGCCATTTATTCTGTGGATTCTGTCTTCTACTGTGGCTCCCCTTTCAAATGTAAAATCTACGTAGAGATGTGTGTAGATACATGCTTTTTCCCCCCCATGTTCAGCACCTCTTTGCAGACTTCTTTGCCAGAAGTCAAATAGTCAAATAGCCAGAAGTTTCAGTTACTTCATAAAGTTACCTGAAAGTGCACTACAAGGTATTCCTACAAGAAAAGTACCTAATTTTTATAAGTGCTCACACAAACATTACTGGAATCTCAAGTGTAGTGTTCCTTTCGTTCCACTGGAATAGCTCTCCTGAAAGCAGATGCATGAGGAAATCACTACTCGTAATGCATCACTAATGACACAGATTTTTGCATTCCTGCTCACGTGAGTAAAGGTTATGGATGCATAAGGAGTCAGACCTGCAAAACCTCACAAACCCTAATAAAACCCCACTTCAGCTAGCAAGTTTAACGATGCCCTGAAGAGAGCCAGATCACTTATCTACACCATCGTGCAATAACTATAAAGTGTTGAGATAAGTGGGTTTATGTCTCCCAGTTTTCTGCTGGCCTTTGCCCCGTGTATTAGTTTATGCCAGTGAAAGTGGGTGTGAAATATTACTGCTCTGATTTGGTTGCATTTTATAGTCGCTTCAGTTCACGTACAAGGTGCATGGGTAGAGTGGATGCTCTTATCTGTCTGTGCATTTATGAATGGAAGAACAGTGGAGTATCTCTGTCATACTCACCACATTTGACTGCAATACCTGTGGATTACCTCCTGTTCAAGAGCCGTGTTGTAGGCAGCATGTCGGTAAGGATTCTGTGCAATTCTTACCGGCTCCGCTTTCCCCATCGCGGGGGTGTGCTTGGTTACCTGCAGGTCATACAAGGCTTTAAAAAAAACCAGCAATGTAAAATTTGGGACACTTGCAAGAGTCATTTGTGACTTTTGCCAAGCAAAAGGATATGCCGCAAAGGGTTATTTTTGAGTGCTTCAGTGTCCATGTAAACAAGCCTGAACTTCAGCTGCCTTTTTCGGCTTGTTTATTTTGTAAGTCACAGATACTTTAACAAGTTATGGATTTGCATCTTGTTGCGTTCGTTGCTTTTTCAGAGTCAGTTCTCTTCGTGCCATACATAACATCCAGCTCCAGAGCTACACTTTGCTTTTTGTTTTATATTTACTTTCTAGATACTAGACTCTTTTTATAGGTGCTCACCTGCAGCTAGAGTTCAGCAGCTATTTATTTTGTGTGTGCAGAAGCCTTGTAAGATCCAACCTGTGATGTTGTTTTTGCCATCTGATAACGTATGATCAAATGGAGCATGTTTAAATAACAACATCTAGGACACAATGACAGTAAACCAGCTACGAAACAAACATTTCTAAAGATCTGATAAGACGGAAGAGATGCATCAATGCTGGATTGCTCCGTACATCATAAGTTCTTGCACTTTGCTGTAGAGGTATTCCAGGCATGGGGTTTCCTTTATGCCACAGGCTAATAGATCATACTGTGTTATTTTTCGTGTTGTTTTATATCTTGTAGAGACATGTGCCTTTGCAAAGTGAGTGTAATACACCGAGTATGATAGTGTTATACGTAATCTGCGTGAGTTGCACAGGAGTAGGTAAACAGTAAGACATTCAAAACAACAGAGGATTGTCTTGCTCTGTATTTTCTTGCTGCCTTCCATACTGCCACCTCTTCCCCCTAAACCCGCGCAAGCTTTTGCATTAAGGGCTGCCTCTCGCTCCTGCCAAAGCCCATACTTTTACAATTCATTTTCAAAGCACCTTATGGTTTTTAAATGTTTTCCTTATTAGTGTGCAAAAAAATAACATTACGTTGAAAGCCGTTATTTCTGACTCTCGCTCCTGCTCCTCTTTGTTCACCTGCAGGAGGATATTACTGATCCCAAGTCTCAGGAAGAGAAGAAGAGAAACGACTGGATATCTGAGCCTGCAGACGGTTACAATACTGTGAAGAGTGTTCTCACTGTCCAGGAATATTTTGCTAAGCGCATGGCAAAACTGAAGGGATCCCAGAATGAAACAGAAACAAAGGTAGACGATTCCCACCCGACAGCTGACAAAGCTTTGGAGCCTTCAGAAGAACTGAAAACCAAAGTAAAAAAGAAGAAGCAGAAGAGAGATGAGGCAGAGAGTACAGAGTATTGTGAGAAACCAAAAGTGAAACAGTCTAAGATAGGTGGCTTGAATGGAAAGGAACTGGATGCTCCATTAAATGAGTGTCACTCAGGGAAAAAGAAAAGGAAACATAAAGAGCGGGACGAAGGGGAAAACATGAGTTGTGATGAAAATATGGGCAATGGGGAAATTTTTGTGGGATTATCCGAAGGCGAAGATCTCAGCATAAAAGACTATGAGGCAAAGCAAAAGAAACGCCATAAGAAGAAACACAAAAGGCAAAAAGAGGAGACAGATGAGGGGATCGCAGGAGCACAGAGAAAGAAAAAGAAGCACCACAAGCACAGTTAACCTTCTAATGGTCAAGCTGGGACTCTGAAGTGATTTGAACTTCAGTATGTTGGAGGAGGAGTCTGTGTAAACACACCAGCCGGACATCACGTTGTAATCCAGTCTTGAACACACTGCCCTACCTCCAGCTGGAACCGCGGACTGTGTTTAAATATAGCTCTTTCAAGGGAGAACACGGTGACAGGCCAACATATGAGCTTCGGTGCCATGCTGAAACAGGTCTCCATGTGCAGTGCCAAGGCTGCAAAGCAAGGCTTGATAAAAAACCAGTCAGGCTTTGCCCCTTCCAGTCTGGCAGACGGTTCGCCGTGGTGGCTTTGCAAGAGCTATGTTTTCACACAGCAGCCCCGATGCTGCCTTCAGCCCAGAGTCACTCTGGTGCAGCTCCGTTCAAGTCAGGTAACAGCAAGCAAAATCAGGCCTGGTTTTAACTGCTGTGGTTAGGACTGTGAAAGCCAGTGAATTACTATCTGCGGCTTTACACGGACTGTGTTTTGCTCAATCCAGTGAAAAAAAAAAAAAAGAAAAAGCCACCCTACCACTGCCTTTATTATTAAAGCCACTGTTGTTCTCACTTGTGATAGCCCAGCTCTGCTTCTGGAAACAGGAGGCGTTTTGCAAAGCTGTACGTATTTTTCTATTGATTTTTGCAGCTTCACAAAATACTTAGTCTTATTAAAGGTTTACGCCTGAGTGTCATTGCTAAAGAATGAAATAAAAAAAAAACCAACCTCCCTTTGTTTCCTAGCCCGTAGTTAACTACTGTCGAGCAATTGTAACTTTGCAACAAAGCTAAAGGAGCTGTGCCTTTATTAACCGTATCTAAATCCCTGGTTCCCAGGCAGTGTTCGCGGTACCCTCAGTGCTGCGCCTGGAAGTCAGAAAGTTGCCTTGGATGGAGCAAGGTTTTCTGTGAAGTTAGGAGACCTGACAGATTTTAGAAGCGTAGCTGGTCAGATGCATCAGCATTGCCATTTATCCATTGAAAATCTGCAGTTTAGATTTATAACCAAATTAGAGCTTGTTTCTATGTGTAAACCTGGAAATCAGTAATGCCGGAACTCAGCACTCTTGTATGAGAGCTTAAACATTCGGGATGGATTTTGGCATCTCAGTCTCACTTGGCTAAATGCTGTCAGAAGAGAAGGGTGAGCTTGGAAGTGAAGCGGTGGATTGGGAAGAAGCATTCGCCGGCCTCGAGGCTGGTTCTGGTGCTGCGTTGGCCGCGGCACGCTGACAGCACAGCCCTGCACGCCAGCCAGTTGCCGTGGCGCGACCCAGGGTAGCTGACCAGAATTCGTATCCATTAGCTGTTCGTTTCACTCTGGGCCTGGCCGTGTTTCATCAGTATAAATCTAAAACATCCCATTGGCGTGCTCTGCTGAATAAAATGGGCGCTTTTTTTTTTATTATTGTCTTAGCTCAGTTGAGTTGCTTAACGTGGTTTGAAAAACATTGTCAAGATTCAAATGTTAATACCAAAAAAAATTCCTTAAGCTGCCTTTATTGTCCCGTGGGAGAAGCTTAGTCCGCAGCACGCAGTCCACATGGCTTCAGATGTTTTAGCTGCAGCCGAACTCTTCCTTTTTAACTTATCTTGGTCCGTAACGCACCTTTCTTGCCCACAGGACGTGCGCATTCATTGCAGCAAAATTGCTGTAGTTTTACTTACTTCAAGGGAGAACAAGATGCCTTTCTCTGTTCCCTGCTGGCATGCCAGCAGTTTTTAAACCTCGTAGCATTTGCTTTTCAGTGCTGTACAAATGCTAGCCATTACGGTGCTGCTGTGGCTGGGCTTGTTCCCTGGCTTCCTTAAACAAAATACCACTTAATACCATGAGGTTGCTGTAAAGTTGTGACTAAGCTCCGTGCTTGAGGTGGAAAAAAAATAATCATCTCAACAGAAGAAGACAGTAAAAGAATTTTTCATGTTTTTTTGAAGCATCCTAAGTTCTGTGGATGCCCTTCAAAGCAGCCTTCCGAATTTCACCTCGAGTTTGGATTTTTGTTTGCTAGCAGAAGCCAAAAGCCTGCCTGTTCCCAATGTTTCTTGTTTTTATTTTTTTAACTCTTAAGCAGCTAAACTTTACAGTCTCTCTGGGATTTTAATTTAAAAAGGTGCTAGTCATGGAATAAGGTTTCCTTCTCCAAATACTGCCGGGCTTGTTTGTTTGTTCTCGGTATTAATCTTCCATGAGTTTCTATGTGCTAATTCTTAGGAGTATTTGGCCAGATTCCAGTGTTAGTTATAGAAGGAACAAAACCAAGGAATAAATCTTTAAATTTATGGCGTTACTCCAGTTAAGCACGGTATACCTAAGGTTTAAATCTGGCTCAGATTGAAATGTCAGCTACAAATAGAAGATTTTCTATTGTACAAATAGAAGATTTTCTGTTTGTACAAGAAGAAGTGGGAATTTCATTTTATCCCAGGAAACGTGGGATTCGAAGGTGCTTCAAGCTCAAAGAGAAGTAGCGTGTGCAGGATAAGGGTTGTAGGGGAAAAAAACATTCATAATAGGCTAACATTTGAAACATTTGAAACAAGCAATGCATTTTGCTGCTCCGCTCTGTGCGTGTTAATGGTCGGCCAACCCTGCATTACTCGCCGAAAAGCTCTTCTCACCAGATCCTGTCTAGCGAAATGGATGATTGAAACAACAGGAACACGTTTCAGAGTAATAAATTGGGGTTTTTTTTGTTTATAGCGGGTTGCGACTCCTGTTTTAACCAAACGCCGGTTTGGCAAGAAGGTCTTTTTTTAGAAAGCGTAAGAAAAAGAATTACATCATTACCCAGATGGTGAAATTAGCAGAATTTAAGCACAACGACATGACTTGGTTTCAGTTCTGTGAAAATAAGACTTTTAAACAGAAAGGTCTTTTTTTCCCCATACGTTTGTCCGTTGTACTCACACACTGCGGCACAAAGTTGCGTTACCTCCAAGTGAAATTACCTAGAAACGAAGCAAAATGAGAGTCGCCACTCGGCTTTCGCTTCGAGAGCGATGCACACACAGCGTAGGAATGAAAAAGTTTTCACTTTTAGTAATCCCGGGTCACCGGTGGCATCGAAGACATTCTCCTTTTCACATCGGAAGCCTTCCGCAGATGATGGTCTCTCATGAGTTACTTCCATTCTTCGCTTTGAGCCTTGAAATTAGCTGCCGGCGCAGGGGCTGCTGCGTGCCAAGCTACGTGATTTGCAATTGCAGTTTTGTCAACAGCAATAGATGCGCTGGCTTTTGTGCTTGTAATTACCCGCGAGCACAAAACTGTGTCCCGGAAAGTAGAGGCCACGGAAAAGTAGCCCGTGACAGCATCGGACCGAAGCCTACGTGAGCTTTATGGGCTTCCGCTGTTTCGATTTTGCTGTGTCCGACTGCAGAGCCTTCCTTGGAGCCAAGGACGGGAGGTCGCACTGGCGCACGCGGCGTGATAACCCAGGCGTGTGGAACGGGCACCGTTCCTTGGATTTCTTGCCCTGATGGCACCAGCTCGAGCGCTTCACGCAGAAGCAGTAACAACCAGCGTTCTTTCAAAGCATAGCTGCGTGATGCTGTTAAGTGCAAGTTTCACGACGGCCCATTAAGGTTTCAGAACCCCGTATCCCTGCGTCTGCGTGAATTTCAGTCCGTTAGATAGCAGCTGAGAGGCCGCTGTTTTGTGAAACTGAAGAAATGCGCTTGGGGGCCCATCCAGTTCGGCGTCGCGTTCAATTAACGCGGTTTTCCTTTAGGCGAAAGGTAGTTCTGGTGCCGACTTCTTTCAGATAATCAGCTCTCGGCAAAGAAAATTAGCTGAATGCACCAATGTAATTAACCAATTTTCTCCTGTTTAAACACACAAGACTGAAGTTCTTGAAGCATCCACCTTCAAAAGGCACAATTTACGTCACAAAACCTCCAAACCTGCCAGCGCTAAGAGGAGGAAGGAAGCTCCGAGAGGAAAACCGCACAAAGTCTATTGGAAACATTGCAGAGCATCACGCCTATCTTAAAAAAAAAAAATAAAAAGATCTTATAATAGCATGTCCTCAAAGAGCGTGAGGATTTCTGAAGCAGTCCTGCGCTTGGTTCCTCCTCGTCCCGGGGCAGCGTGAGGTTTGCTACGTGTGAAGGGTTATAAATCTCCTCGGCACGGCGTTAGCGGCCGAGGAACCCCAGGAAGGCTCAGAGCTGGGAGTACTTGGACGATCACCAAGGCTGCTGTCCCTGTCCCTGTCCCGTGCAGGGATAAGCAAGCTTCCTCTTGCAGAAGCAAACTTTCAGTGATGTGAGACTGGCGAATATGGTAAAAATAAAAATCTTTCGTGGTGGCAGAGGTGAGAAGATTGTTCCAACGCCAAATCGAAGCTCGATTTCTCAGCAAGTGAGAACTTAAATTCTGCTTCTGAGTCACTCTGAGATACTTTTTTTTCTTAGCTTAATCCATTTTTATAACTTTTAATGTGCAAGAGGGAAATCTTGCTAGTCCCTTTTAACCTAAAGGGACTAAAATATATTTATTTTATAACCGTTAAAGCTGCATTTTAAAAATAGTAAGAGCAGAAATATTCAGCACCATGACTCTCTGCGTGCTGGAAATTTTAGCAATTTTTTTTTTTTTTTTGGCCTACATTTCTTGCTGGGGGTAGATAAGGGGAAAGCTGTGGTTTCTCCTCCTAGCAAATAAATGGTCCCCGCAGCGGTCCCTGGGGAAGGCCTGGCGGACCCAGCGAGGACGGGTGTTTGGGCAGGGTTGGTTCTTGTGCCTCGGTGGCAAAGCAGCTGGGAGCCGCAGCGCTGAGAGCCGGCTCTTCTGCTGGGAACCCCCAGCTGTCTCTGCAAAACCTGCCCCTGGGAGACGAGAGGTTCATCAATAATTAAGGAACACGTGAATATCGAGCTAATTTAGGATTTGCACTTTCTCACACATTTGAACGTCTCTGGAGTGGGGGGGTGGGGAGGTTACTGGGTGAGTATAGACCCCGCCGCTTGCAAGCCGGGTAAAATGTCAGATCCGCGCCAAAAAGGGATAATTTTGGAGAGCGGGGATGGTCTCGCCTGTACGGCACGAAAGCAGGGTTCAGTCACGGCTTTTCTGCTTGGCCCATGGGAGTTGCTGCCACTTGTTCCCCATCCGTGAAAATGGGGAGAACAAAGCTTTTTCTTCCACCCTTTGTCTGCTCGGTCTATTTTAGCTTGTAGCTTTTAGCCGTAATTTCCCTGCTCTCCAAGCCCTGTGAGAGCTCTGCTTCTTCCCGTGCCCCAGATACAGGTAAGCGTTGCACCAGAATCAGGAAGGTAAGCACAAAAAGTAAAGATGAGTTTTTTTCCAGACTGCTGCTAATTACCCCGATACGGTCGCAATTAAAAAGGTGGCATTTTCACATGGCCCCAGCTGCCTTTATGTAATGCAGAGCTTCCTACAGGACAGGTTTAACCAGCATTTTAGGTAGGGTGCAGAATGAAACCCATCTTACTAATGCAATCAGAATGCCAGGTGCTCAAGGACAGGGGGAGGAAAAAAAGAGAAGTGTTTATTATTATTATTTGCATTCAACAACGCGGTGTTACCCCCCCGATGCGGAGGGAATAGCAAAGAGGAGGTGAGTCGCCCCGAGAGCCTCCGGGCATCTGCGGCAGAGGCAGGAGGTGGATGCAGGTCCCGCCGCTTCATCCTCGCCCAGCCTATTTTTTTTGTCCTCCCATCCTGCACAACCGCACCTTGGAGACGCGGTGCAGGATGGAGGCGCTGCCGCATGTCGTGTTAGAAGGGGCCGGGTGGAATTCATCTGTTCCTTTTTCCTTGAGGGAATATATTGTACTGCTACTAAAAATTTTCTGGCCTCCGGGGCCTCAAGTATAGAGGCCGTTATTTTTATAATAACGATGCCCAGGCGCTGTGCGTCCTGAAGGTAAATAGTGCTGAGCGGCGAAACGCCGTATTCAAAAATAAAACCTTGTGACTTCGGGCAATCTGTTTTTCAGTGCGTTCAACCCCTACTAGAGGGAAATCCAAAAAAAAAAAAAAAAAAAAAAGGAAAAAAAAGGATGTTACGGGTTTTTCTTCCCAACCTCTTGCTGCCAACCTCTGCAGCAACTCCCATCTGCAAAATGCACCCACGAGAGCTGTTCAGAGCAGGATGGAGGGTTGGGCATCCTCTCTCCCGGCCGCATCCCGGCACTTCAAGGCGTGAGGCAGGACTTTGGGAGAGAACCGGAGCCCGCTGTGCAAAGCCTGGGACGGCGCGGGCTGTCCCCAGGAGCGCGCATGGCTCCAAAACACAGATGAAAGGCAGTTGCTATGTGCCGGCCTGCATGAGTGTGTGTGTAAAGGGTTTATAAATCTGTCCCGAGACCAGGAAATCTCCTGCGCCTTTTAGATTTAAGAGAAGTTGCCTTCCTGTTGTATTCCCAGATAACACAGCTCTGATCAAGCCCACTTGTAAATAGCTTAATAGATTTAATCAGTTCCTTTGGAAAATGTTGTTGCTTCCGCAGGGTTTTAATTCGGTTCCGGGGAAAAGCTCCAAAAGGGCTGTTGCTGCTTCTGCTGTAAGCGAAGTTGGCAGCTCCCACCTCTCCAGACCCCCAAATCACCACAACCCTTGAGAAAGCACCTCGGGGTTCCTGCTCCTGTGCAAAGCATGGGGAGAGACCAGGAAACCCAGGCGGATCCTGAACCCACATAGCTTATATTTACTTACCGCGCTCTCCATCGCTCGTAATCTGACAAGAGTCAATAGGAACACCCAGGCACGTGGTAAATCGCTGCCTACCTGCACAAACACCCCGGGCTTGGGACCCGCGCTGGGTTTTTCCCCTCCGTGCGTGGGTTAGATGGGGCAGCGGCCGGGCAGCCTGAGGAAATGCCTTCCCATCTCGCGCCCCGGCTCGCCGGCTTTCTGGCAGCGCAGAGAGGAAATCCACAATCAGTCAAAGCGGAGCCGCTGCAGCCCTGCAGCCCATGTCAGGGGGTCAGAATCATAAAGGAATCGAGCAACTAAATATATTCCTCAGGGCAGGTTGCAGGGATGAGCTGGGCAAGGGGGTCCTGCTGGGGGATTTTTGGTCCCATCACCTTCCTGGAGATCCTTCGTCCTAGCTGGGGGAACGCTTCTCGAGGGTGACTTTCCTGCCCTCGTGAGCACCAAACCGGGGTTAGTGGGAAATACCGTCGCATGGCGGAGGCGCTTCCATCCTAGCCAGGCTGGGGTGGCTTTGCAGGATGGGGCAGCGCTCCATAAAATGTAGCAGCAAGAAAAAGGCTGCAAAGCATCAGGCCAGCCCTTTCCTAATGTCCCAGGGATGGGCAGTGAGGACCGACTGGGGCTGTTGCAGTCCCTCCGGGCTGTGCCCAGCCCCATCACCTGCTCCTGGTCACCCCTGTAAAGCTCATTCCGGAGCCCAACCAGGCTGGACAAGCATCCGCCAGCAGGTTCACCCGGCCCCGGTTCCCCTCCCATACAGGGGGAATTGGGGGTAACTGGGTAAAAACCCACACACGGTGGCAAAGTTCATGCGGGACTAGTGGCTAAAGCATGGGGTGCGAGAGAAAAGGGCAGGACCCGTGCCTTGATTTCCCCTCGCAAACAGGCCCGCTGCAGCTTGCCAAAGCCTGGGGCGGGGGCTGAAGGGGACCTTTTGCACCCCTATGGGGACCTTCCATTTGGGGCTGTTTCCCTTTTCTTTCCAGGCCACCCCCAAAAAAAAAAATCTCAGTCCCTTCATCCTTCCCCTCTGCATTTTCCTCAGCCTTGAAGTTTTAGGGGCTCCGAGGTGCGGGGGGTGGCGGGGGCTGCGCAGGGGTGGCGGGGGCTGTGCAGGGGTGGCAGGGCCATTTCCAGCTCTCTCAGCCTTTCAGTGGGCAAAATGATAAAAAATAATAAAATCTAAAAAGGGGGGGGGGGGGCGGGAAGCAGAAGGGGGGGCGTTGGGGGGTGCTGCCCCCCCTTCTTTGCTTCCCCAGGGGGTGCCGGGCAGAGGGTGGGGAGAAGTTTTCTCCCCGCGCCATCCTGGCCGGGGCTCAGGAGTTTGCAAACAAGGAGGAGCAGCGAGTACCTTCGGTGTCATTGGAGGAGGCTTTTTCCAAGGAGCTCATAAATACGGGGGAGGCCGGGCAGGAGGCTGGGACTGCGCGGGGACCCCGAGGGCAGCGCAGCGGGGCGGGGGGCTCGGGGCTGGGGCTGGGGGGGGGGCTCGGGGCCGGGCCATGGCTGCGCTGCTCAGCACCTACCCCTGGCCGGAGCGGCTGGAGGGGGACGCGGCCGAGGGGCTGCCGCCGGGGCCGCCCCCCCGTTGTCCACCGGGGGAAAAAAGCTCCGAGAGCCGCATCCGCCGGCCCATGAACGCTTTCATGGTGTGGGCGAAGGACGAGAGGAAGCGTCTGGCCGTGCAAAACCCCGACCTGCACAACGCGGAGCTCAGCAAGATGCTCGGTGAGGAGAGGAGGGGTGCGGGGGTTTGGGGGGCGACACGGCGCGGGGGGGAGGGGGGGCGCCTGTGTATCCATCCGGCCCTCTTCGGGGGCGCAGAGCTTGCTCCGAGTCTGGCACCCTGCGGTGCCTGCACCCATCGGCCATCCCCGGGGGTGCAAACCCTGTCCGGACTCGGTACCCCGGGACGGGCACCCCTGCACCCATCGGCCATCCCCGGGGGTGCAAACCCTCTCCAGACTCGGTACCCCGGGAGAGACACCCCTGCACCCATCGGCCATCCCCGGGGGTGCAAACCCTGTCCGGACTCGGTACCCCGGGACGGGCACCCCTGCACCCATCGGCCATCCCCGGGGGTGCAAACCCTCTCCAGACTCGGTACCCCGGGAGAGACACCCCTGCACCCATCGGCCATCCCCGGGGTGCAAACCCTGTCCGGACTCGGTACCCCGGGAGAGACACCCCTGCACCCATCGGCCATCCCCGGGGGTGCAAACCCTGTCCAGACTCGGTACCCCGGGAGAGACACCCCTGCACCCATCGGCCATCCCCGGGGGTGCAAACCCTCTCTGGACTCAGTACCCCAGGACAGGCACCCCTGCACCCATCGGCCATCCCCGGGGTGCAAACCCTGTCCGGACTCGGTACCCCGGGACGGGCACCCCTGCACCCATCGGCCATCCCCGGGGGTGCAAACCCTGTCCGGACTCGGTACCCCGGGACGGGCACCCCTGCACCCATCGGCCATCCCCGGGGGTGCAAACCCTGTCCGGACTCGGTACCCCGGGAGAGACACCCCTGCACCCATCGGCCATCCCCGGGGGTGCAAACCCTGTCCGGACTCGGTACCCCGGGACGGGCACCCCTGCACCCATCGGCCATCCCCGGGGGTGCAAACCCTGCTCGGCGGGGGACCCGTGCACCCTCCCTGCCACCTCACGGGGTACAAACCCTGCCCGGGTCTGGCAGTGGCACCCTGGGGTGCGTGCATCCTCGCAGCCATCCCATGGGGTGCAGGTAGGTCTGGCAGGCAGGGGGTGGGCACCCGTGCACCCACACGGCCACGCTGCAGGGTGCAAAGCCTTCCCGGGTCCAGCACCCTGGGACAACCTCCACCAGGCTGCCTTGTGGGGTACTAAGCCTGATGGGGTCCTGCACCCCAGGGAGCAGGCACCCATGCACCCACCCTGCTACCCCAAGGGGTGCAAACCCCAGTGGTCACCCACACTCTGGCTGCACGCACCCACCCGGCCACGCCTCAGGGTGCAAAGCCTGATGGTCTCCCACACCCCAGAGGACAGGCACCCATGTGCACACCCTGCCACCCCTCAGGTGTAAACCCTGATGGGGTGCAAACCCCCGGGCTGCCAGTGCCACGGATCCCCCAATGCAGTGCAATGAGGGACCCCCAAATTTTCCTGTCCTGTCTTTGCTGTCCCACTTTGTCCCCAAAGTTACTAGCCCCACCCCAATATTGCATGTCCAGGGGGGTGGTGGGGTGATATTTCTGCTGTTTCATTTTGGCGATCACACCCCATTTTAAATACACATTTGTTTCCCCATGCACTGTTTCCCGCTTATCCCAATCCCCATTTTTTTATGCAAAAGCAAGAGGGCAAACAGAAATAACCAGCCCAGACAGCCTGAGAAAGAGCTGCCCAAATTGCAACACAGCTTTGCTGCCCAACCTCTTACCCAAAGTTTGTGTTTCCCTGGACAGTTTTGCGGTGTTTTCTTTGGAGGTTTGGGTTTTCTCCTCACTGCTTTGCCATGCAGCATCTCAGCTTATTAGTGTTATTTCTGCCGTCTCTTTGGCAATGGCAAGGCATCAAACGCTTTGATCCGTATCCTCATTTCTCCCCCCCACCCGGAGGAACAGCCTGGGGTAGCCTCACCATGGGATACAACCATTCCCGCCCCCGGCGCTGCTTCTCTGTCCTGTGTCTTGGGGGCATTTTGTGTACTTCAAACAGGGAGCAGCGAGGTTGTGGCACCCGGGTCTCCGTGTACCCTGGTGCGAGTCCTGGGCACAGGCTGGGCCACGTCCAGGGACGCCACATCCTGACCCCCCGGTCAGCCAGGCATGGCCTCGGCCGTCCCCGCTCAGCAGCCGGGCTCTCCGTCCCAGAGAGGCATTGCAAGATCAGGCCATGGAACTGGGGGAGTTTATTATTTGCCCTGATTTGTTTGCAGCGGGGCTCAGCTAACCCTGAGTGTCTGGGGACTTGGGAAGGGGGGAACTGGTGGACCTACAGCAGCTTCAATACCCACCTTCTTCATCCTCCCACTGACATCTCATCTCCCTGTGGCATTTGCGGGCTGCCTCCTCCATGCGTGCCGGCTCAGATATTTGGAGCCCGTACCTCGCCCTTGGGTTGTGTGCCGCAAGCTTTGGGTGGCAGCCCCCTTTCCCGCCCCGGTGCAGCTGCCGCGGGCACTAAGGGGAGTTTCGTTCTCATTTTCAGGCAAGTCCTGGAAGGCTCTGAGCCTCTCGCAGAAGCGTCCCTACGTGGAGGAGGCCGAGCGGCTGCGGGTGAAGCACATGCAAGATTACCCCAACTACAAATACCGGCCCCGGAGGAAGAAGCAGGTCAAGCGGATCTGCAAGAGGGCAGACCCCGGGTTTTTGCTGGGCAGCCTGACGCGGGACCAAAACGCGGTGCCGGAGAAGCGGACCTGCGGCCGGGCCGGGGGGGAGAAAGAGGGGCCGGGTGAGTACCCCCCTCGCCCAGGGCTGCCAGCCATCCGGGGATACCGGGAGGCCCCGGGCAGCGGCAGCAGCACCAGCGTGGACACCTACCCCTACGGGCTGCCCACCCCCCCCGAGATGTCTCCGCTGGACGCCATAGACCCCGAGCAGAGCTTCTTCTCCTCGCCGTGCCCCGACGAGCATCACCGCTCCCACCTTGCCGGAGCCACCTACTCCCCGGAGTACGCGGGCAGCTCCCTCCCATGCAACCACCACCCTCTCAGCCCCATGCCGCAGCCCACCACTTGCATGATCCCCCCAGCCTCCAGCTGCCCTGCCCTTCCTCCTCCTCCTCCTCCCAGCTACTACACGCCTGCCTTCCCCTCCCTGCACCCCCCCAGCCTCCATGCCCACCTGGGCCAGCTCTCCCCGCCGCCCGACCACCACGGCTTTGACACCTTGGACCAGCTGAGCCAAGCCGAGCTCCTGGGGGAGATGGACCGCAACGAGTTCGACCAGTATCTCAACAACCCCGGCCATGGTGACCACCACAGTGGGGTCTTGGTCAATGGACACGTCCCGGCGGCTGGCAGCTCCCACACCTCTGAGACCAGCCTCATCTCCGTCCTTGCCGATGCCACGGCCACCTACTACAATAACTACAGTGTCTCCTAGACCCCCGGCCGGGGCCGCCTGGACCGGCTGAGGAAGGACCCGACACAGTGTTACGAGGCGTTGCTCCCCGGGGACATCGCTCGCCGCCCCTCAGGGTGACTGGGTCCGAACCGCGAGGGCCGTGGAGTCTCCTCGGTGGCGTAGGTAAAGGCTTTCAGTCGTTGGCTCACCGCTGGTGCAAAGCCTCAAGTGCCCTGCTCCGAACGGGGCCGGCGGGCATTTCCCAATGCCAAAGCCCTCTGGCCTAGCCCCTCTTCCAAGGCAGAGATGCTCCTGGGAGCGTGGGGAGGCTGCCCTCCATTTCGGGGCACCCCTAGCTCTGCTTTGGAGTCAGGAGGGCGGCAGCACCCTGAAAACAGCAGGTCTGAAGTCCTGGCAGGAGCAAAACCCTCTGGATGGGGAAAAGGCAGGGATGGGGGGAAAAGGGAAGATTTTGGTAAAAGGGCGCAGGGTCTGCAAGCCGCTCTCGGTTCCTGGTATCGGTGTTGTTACAGCCACCCTGACCTGCCTGACTGGACCGGCGGGGGTTAAACCTGCCTTGTCCCCCTGTCCCCAGACCAAGAGTTGGGGGCTTCGTCCTCAGAGGGGACACTGGACGTGGGGGATGCTGCCGGGCTGGCCCCGGGGGTGCGCGGCGGGGGGCTGCAGGGGGGCAGCCGGCCCCGAGGGTGCTCAGCCCGTGCATTCCGGAGGAGGGTAAGGTCAGGGCTTGGAAGGGCAGGATCAGGCCAGCATCCACCCCCACCCATGGCTTCCCCTTGGCCTCCCAGCCAAAGCGCGCCCGAAGCGGGGGCGGCGTGAGCTGCCCTCCCCGCCGGGCTGGGAGCACGTCCTGGGACGAGCACTTGGGCAAAGAGGTGATGATGTAGCACACACGTATTTTTTTTTTTTTTATAAAACATCTTTTGAAGGCAAACGCTTCGCATTTTGAGCCGCAGTGCCCGATGCCTCTTCTAACTCCGGCGTATTATTGCTTGTAATAAAGCTGTACATTGATTTATTCCTTCCATTATTCCTCCCCTCGGATTTTGTATTGCTCGAGTTCTCTTCCTTTTCATAAAGATGAAGCTTTATTTTAAATCAGTTATATGACATGATTAATCTTAGTGTTTACTGTATGGCACTTGGTAATGATTAGTTAGTAGCGCAGCTATGATTTTCTGATTTCAGTCCTGAACGTGTATTAATAATAATTGCAAATAATACTTAAAAAACCCCACAACTTCACAGGTTTTTAAGCTAATACATTCCATCTTTTTTGTGTGACTCTATGCATTTTGAATGAGTGTAGATATGAGTTTGCATAAAATATTTAATTTAAATAAATATGTTTTTATACGATGATTGTTTTATGATTTAAATTGCTGTAGCTATTGACAAAGTTTTCAAAACAGAAACATTTCCTGTGTGAGTGCTATTTTTTTAGTTTGTTTTTTTTTTTGTTGGTATTTTCAGCCAAACTTTTCTACTTCCATTTTTTTAAAATAAAACAGATCTGTGGTTATCTTTACAAATTGTGGATTGCTTTCTAACAAACCGACTCGAGGCACGATGTGTGCGTACCTTCGCTTTTCATGGTGTGTCTCAGGGGCAGCAAGTCACTTCGATGGCCTTGATCTCATGAACACGACCTTTTAATGCCAGGTCCTGTGTAGATATTACAGTGAAAGCACAGCTTTGCCTGCGGTGTGTTGGTGAGCACAAGTGGTGTTGCCTATTTATGGAGCGCAAGCCAGTGCCTGGAGCGTGGTTTTTATTCGCATTTAAGGCTGTCTTCCACGGTTTGTGCTGATGCACCATTTAAGATGCTCCAAGGTACGAGGGCCATGGTGCAAACGCAGATCGAGGCGATGAGGCCTGCGAAATGGAGTGTGGGTCAAATCTGGGGAGCTGCGTGAAGGCAGCTCTTGTAGGTGGGTGTGGGCTGGTGGCCTCCAGGCATCACTAGCAAAGAGTAAAGCTTAGTCCTTTGCGTGGAGCGGCATCACAGCCCGCTCTTGCCAGACATGAAATTAAGCTGTGTCCCTGCGGTCCTCGAGGTCGAGCCACGCACACCTGCTAAAGCAGTGTCCTCCTAGGCTGTGTCCACCTTGGCCCCAAAAAGCAAAGGAGCGAGTTTCCTCATGATGCCAGCTTATGTGTTGGCTGGAAGGGGTCTCCAGGGGTCACTCAACCCAACCCAAGGCAACCCAACCCAACTGGGCTGGCTTGACTCCCATAAATGGCTTATCTCTGACTCAGGGAGCCCATGGTCCCGGGAGGTGGGAAGCTGCATGGGTGTTTGGGGAGGCACCAACATACCCCTGTTCTGTGCTTATGGTCGTCCTGTGTCCCCCACTCGTAGCCCCCCTGGAGACAGCCCTCCCATCACACATGCTGTCTCCTCCTTTACCCGTCGCTCGGGCATCCAAACCCACCCTTGGCCACATGCAGCTGGTTTCCCTTTTAGGGGGGATGAAATGGATGCCTTTGGGTGTCCTGCTGGCACCATGGACTGCGGTGGCTCTTGCACCAGCACAGCACGAGGGTGCGGTGCTCGGTGCAGTGCCGAGATGGCCAATGCAGCGGCCCAGGTGGGGCAGCATCGCTCTTCTAAGAGGATTTGTGAATCAGCCCAACAGGGCTGGAAGGAAGGAGGTGCCATGAGCCTGTTTGGCCTCTCTGCCCAGTGGTGTTGACTCACGTGGGACCGCGCCAGGAGCAGGAGCAGGGCTGGAGAAGTCCTGCTCCTCCCACCTCCTGCTCTGCCCACAATCCCGCTGGTGCCCCAGGGCTGAGGGATGCTCACAGCCCCCCCAGAAGGACATTAAAAATTGTTCATAGGTGGGGTGGCCTGAGTGCATGTGTCCAAACCTAGATCTGCCTTTCAACCTGAAAATCCAGGGGGATGCTCCCTTCCAAGCAGGCTCTCGTTAGAGGGTCACCATCCCCCCCAGGGTGTTAGAGGGGCACCCACTCCCAGCATCAGAGGGACACCCGCCCCAGAGCACTCTGCAAATGTCCCTTTCAGCCAGGTCTGCTGCAGGGGCAGCTGAGAACGGTGCAATGAGTTTTCAACTTGGTGAGGAACCACAGAGCACATCCCCCAGCCCCCCCAACAAGGTCAGCTCATGCTATCGCCACCAGCATGCCTGATTTGGGCTGTTGCATTTATCCTGCCGAGGGGACCCTCTCTTTGGGACATTGGCTTCTCCTTGTTCCCCTGCCCCGAGCAGTGATGGGATTGACTGAAACACCCTGCAACCCTCTTCTCCCCATTCCCTTCTCACAGACAGAGTCACAATCGGGCTTGGCGGAGGCAAAGCCCACGCCAAGAGCTCCCAGCAGCACGTGCAGTGGTGGCCGGAGTCTGGTTTTGCTGAGAAAAGGGGTTTCTTCATGCATCCCAGACCCAAGGAGCCCGCCGGGCTGGGATGCACGGAGACTGCCGTGAGCCAAGCCTGTCCCCACTTGCTCAACCTGCAGCCACGTGAGGAGAGGTGGGAGTGTGTCCCCGTGCTCTCTGCACGTCAGGAACAGCTACAGGCCCCAACGGGGAGCTGGGGCCCCCCGAGGGCGTTGGGAGCCGCAGCCAAGGCGAGGTGCGGCTCCCTGGGAGCCAGGCCTCGTCGGACAGATCCGGGCACACACCCAGCACCGGGAGCCGCTGGCTTCCACCTCCCAGGACACTGGCAGCCGAGATGCAATTTGGGATCGGAGCCATCCGCCCCTTCTCTGGCAGGATGGAAAATGCAATGCTATGGGTTGCCCCCCACCCCACAGCATGTTTTTGGGATGCAGGACATTGCTGAAGAGACCGGCCAGAAAATAAGTGGCTGACAGAGGTGGGAAGGAACCTTTTTTTCTTGGACAGTGGACATCCCTGTGGATGACTGATGGCCATGGTGGTGTGCGGACGTTGAGGCGGTCTCCACCACAAGTGGGACTCGTTCTGCATCAGTCCTGGGGATGGTTCTCCTCTCTCCTCATCCTGAACCCGTGAGCCCAAGGCTATCTCTGTGCACACTAAGGAGTTTTGTGGTTTGTGGGTTGCTTTGTCCAGGCTGGGACTGTCTGGGAATCAGCGGAAGATCAAATCAGAGCTGCAGGAAGGGATAAATTGACCTCATGCCACATTTGGGCTCCCACTCAGGGGTGTCAGGTTGGGCCAGAAAAAGGGTCTCTCCTTGCCAGGAGGTGGCCAGGGTGTGAGTCCTCTGCCCCCGGTGTCCCCAGTCAGCCCTTGGCCCCTGTGGCTGTGTGGGTCATGGTGCTGGGCGTCAGGAACAGGGATGAGGTCACCTTCCCGGATAGTGCTGGGATTCGGGCTGGCCGGGAGCTGCTGTGTGTGTCATGCTCTGGCCCTCCCAGGATGGGTGATTTCCTTTGCATCCCTTGAGCAGGTGGTGGTTGCTCTCCATCCTCGCTCCACCGGCCACATCTGCTTGTGCCAGTGCCACCGGGCCGGGGTAGACCCCGACAACAAGCAGCCATGTGGCTGCTCCGTGCCTCAGTTTCCTTATTTGTAAAAGAGAGATACTACTTTCTTCCCTCCCATCCTTTTTCTGTCCAGCACCGGGGCATGATCTTACCAAAACTGTGAGCAGGACCAAGTGTGCGTGTTGCCCTTCTCACAAGGGGTGTCCATGCCATGCGGGAGCTCTGGATGCTGAAATTAGCTGGGAGATTATTATTTTCCCTCCATCACTCTCAAAACAGAAGGTGGGGGAGGGAAGTAGAGGCAGAGAAGGGGGAGAGGAGACTTGACTGAGGTCACCCTCCAAATTAGTGGCAGAGCTTAGGGGAGCCCCTCGACACCACCAACTCCCCAAAAATCCTTTTTTGTCCCTGTCAACCCCTTTCTGCTCACGAGTAAATACCTTCCCCCTCCATCTCTCGTTGCCCCCATCTCACCCCGACTCCGCCGCACCCCGCAGGGAGCCACACAGGGAGGACAGGATCAGGCCCTCCCTCCCATCTCTCCAGAGGAGGGAATGAGACAAGCTGCTGAGTGGTTTCCTGCCCGGCACTGCCAATGGGAGCTGCTTGGGGTGCCGGGAGCAGGGGAGGATGTATCCGGAGCTGAGTGTTTCCTGGCAGATAAGGCCAGCCCCTCCTGCCGGATGTTATGAGTCCAGGTCCTACCTCCACGTTTCAAGCGAAGGGGCTGAGGAAAGGCTTGGATGTTTATGTCAAGGAAAAATAACTTCTCCCTCTGTGTACAATCCTTCAGCTCCCCCAGGGCTACGTGCGGGAGGGTAAATGCTGGGAATAGGAAAAACAGGGGTGAGGGGATGGAGGTAGATGGAGGTAGATGGAGGGGATGGGTAGGCTGGGCAGGCTGGGGTCTCTCCCTCCCCACTGGGCTGGGTTGGGAGGGTGCCAAGGCAAAGGCAGGGGGAGCCGGGGAGACAAGGCCAGGGCTGGATAGTGCAAGCTCAACCCTGTGCACTTCAGGCTCAGCATCAACCCAGAGTCACCTCGGCTGCAACCCACCTGGCTGCACTCAGCACGTCACCTCTGGTGCCCACCTGGAGGAGATCCAGCCCCCAGGAAGGACTTGGTCAGAAGGGCCCCTTCAAGGCAGGAGCTAAGGCCACCCACACCAGCCTCCATGGCTGGTGTGCCCATGGTCTGACAGCCCAGTGACACCCAGCTGGCGAGGGAGGAAGGAGAGGTGGTGCAGTGGGTACGGAGGGGGTGACACAAATGGGGATATCCTCCATCTTTCTGCAATAAATAAGTAAAATCCAGTGCTGGTCAGACCTTCCTCTTTTGAATGCAGCTTGTGCGATCCTGCCACCCTTCTGGGACTCTCCACAGGGCTCAAGCCAAAACCTCTGCAGTGCCTGAAGGCGGGTAAGTGTTCAGGGTCATCTCTGGACACTGGAAGGGACATGGAGAGACCTGCACTAGGCTCACACTGGTCAAAAAACCAGAACAGGGAAAATCCCCAGCCCTCTAATGCTACCATTCACACAGTCCCCAGCACAGCCCAGGCCAACAAGTCCTGTCCCAACCCTGGTGTGCAGGGACATCCCAGGGGAAGGTTTGGATGTGGCCACCTGGTTTGGATGTGGCCGGACCAACCTGGGGGGCCTTGGGGCCAAACAGTTGAGTCTGGGCACTACCAGGCGTATTTTTTTTGCCAGCATTGAGCAATTTCTGACCAAGAGCTTTGTCTTTGGCATCAATAGAAATCTGATAACAGAGAAAAATCTGGCAATCTCTGATCCAGCGTGGTTAACAAGAGCTGAGCTGGCTCCCCACCCCTGTTTACTCCCATTTCAATGCAAGAGGAACTGTTGGGGGTCCTGTTTCCCACCCAGTGGGGCAGAGGGAGGACTGGGGGACACCCTGAGAAGAAAGAAGAAAGGGGGAAGCCCCTTCCCTTCCTTCTCCTCAGAGCCTGGAAAGCCCGTGAGGATCCTTGCCGGCAGCTGAAGGGCATCCAAGGAGCATTGCTGCATGCAGGGAGAATTCGGGGTTAAGAAGGCTCATGCTGGAGACCCGACCGTGTCCTCCTGGGACGCACCCCGCCTCAGCAAGCCCAAGATGTTGTTCTTTCCCTTTGATTTCCAGGAGCTCCCACTTGGCCCCCAGAGCTTCACGGCGAACAAAACATCAGAAGCCTGGGCTGGCGGTGCAGGAAGGAAACCCGCTCACGTGGGGGCTGAGTCACAATCCTGCTGCTCCCTCCCAGCATCCCAGGGAGCGGGAGGCATCGGGTACCAAGGCAGGACAGCAGGTCCCACTCACCCCCTGCCCTTATCTGGGCATATGATATGATATGAGAGACATATATATATACACGCACAGAGGACATATGGCATATATATATTTATACACACTGGTCACATCTGGCTAGACCTAAGGCCAATGCAGCCTGTGATGTTGTTCCTGACGGGGTAAGGAAAGCACGTCTGAAGATGAATATAAGAATGGGGCACATGGAGCGATCCACCCCAGCATCTCTGCCTCTTCAGACCACCTGCAGCTCTGGACTTTCTGAGCAATCTGTCTTAACTCATCCTCAGTGGGATTTTCCTCCTTACATTTGCTCAGTTGTGGGTTTAAAATTTTAGTACCCTTCACATCCCCACTCCACGGGAAGAACCACCTCCTCCCTCTGCTTTGATCCTTCCACCTGCCAGGTTTGTTTGATGCTGTATTTCTCCAGTTGTATTATTCCTTATTTACCCTCTCTGGGCCATGCTTGATTCTGTAACCATATATCATATCCCACCCCTTTAGCCATCTCTCTTCCAGCCTGGAGAGCTCCAGTCTGCCTCAGTTCAGGAATATTTGTCAAGCACTGGGGGCAGGTGCAGCAGAGAGACACTTTTGTGTTGTGGAGTTTCAACAGCTTTAAACTATCATTATGGGAGGGGAGAGTGGGTGGAGGAGACACCGAGGGATGCTGGGTGGGTGTGGGAATGGTGGCATGCACTGCCAGCAGCAAACGGGAGGCCTGGGGTGGGACCTGGTCTGGGTGAGACGGGAGGCAAGGAGTTGGGGTGCTGGGGACAGGTCTAGATGGTGAAAGAGGCTGGAGAAAGCAGCCAAGGAAGGAGGAGGTGGGTGTGAACAGCCATGGTCTGGCAAGGAAGGATAGGGCTGGCAAGGAGCAAAGCATGACTGGAAGGATGAACGTTGGATGAGGAACCAGAAGATGGAGGAGAAAAGGACCAGACTAGTGGAAGGAACCTTCTGGACTGGGGACTGGACTGGAAAAGTGAGAGTAGTGGCATCAGGATCTGCTGGACCAGGTGGTGATGACAGACCTTACAGTAGGGCCAAGGGCTGTTAATAGAAAACAGACAGGAGAGGGACCAATGGTGCAGAAGAAATGATTGAGCTGCCCATGAGTGGCCAAGCCAGAGGACGGAGGCCAGACTAGCCATGGCCTGGGGAAAGCAGCATCCCTTGGTCTCCTTTTCCACAGCTGTCAGCACACACTGGTGAAAGCCTCAACATGACCCACATTCCCCTTCGGAGCTGGCCTGGGAAAGGTGACAGCCTCCTACTGTGGCCCAGTGGCATGGTGGTTCCAGAGGTCCCAATGGATCATGTGGATGCATCTCTGCAGGAAAATAGACAGGTCAGCTCTGAGCCCACCTGGTTCGTCCTTCCTACTAAATCCTCCCAGCCTCCAAAAAAAAGGACGACAGCACCCAAACAGCCTGCTGCGAATGGGCCCTGGCCTTTGCTCGCCTTGAACCTTTCCTGGGCACTGGTTTCATCAGTGCCACTTGACCTGGGCCAAAATCACAGCAGAGAGCACGCTACAAATAACTGGAGGGTCATTGCAGTAGCATGTGTACTCCTGAGCCCAGACCTTTTCATTTATGAGTATAGATGCAGACTGGGGCCCTAGGGTAATGCTGGAGTGTGGGATTTGGGTGGATTTGTCTGTTGGGCTCTTTACAACCTTAGAAAACATTCCTGCTTCCCTTCCCTGTGTGAGCTAGGATGGAAGAAGTGTGCCACAGTTGCAGAGTCAAGTGCTCCAGGATTAGGAAACACCAAGCTAGAGCATGTTTGGGCAACCTCCCTGCCCCTTCCAGGTGCCAAGCATTGAGGGAGACCTGGAGCTGCAGGAGACCCCGTGATGTGATCATGCAGCGAAAGGCACTCATTGCATGATCACACTGTAGGATTGCACATGAACTTTTTCCCCGCCTTGGACCACTGCCTCTTTCAGCTCACAGGCAGATTTGGATGCATCCACTTGACATTTAACATTTAACTGAGCCTGCCAGGTCCCTCCCCAGTGATTGCATAGATCTGGGCAAGTCTGATCAGTGATTTAAGGTGGGATTTACTTCCCAGACATGCCCAGCTGTCTCCACTGAGATCCTAGGGTAGCAGGGCTCCCAACTTGAACACCACAACAAAGGCATCATTTAGAATCACAGAATGGTGGAATAGTTTGGGTTGGAAAGGACCTTTAAAGGTTATCTAGTCCAAACCCCCTGCAATGAGGAGGGGCATTTTCTATTAAATGGCTTAATTTAAATCTCCATCTCTTCCTTTAAATCTTCATTTAAATGGCTGAACTTAGACCACAGCACCTCAGTAATTAGCAGTTGTTATATTCATTCTCTCTTCACCTGATGCACAGCTCTGGGCCTCATTTTCTGCTTGCTCTATGTACCCTGCTGTAAAAGCAGAGGATTCAGGTAGGGATGCTTTCCTGATATTTGTCCTGCCAATGCCCTGGTGCTGCACAAGCTCAGCCGTTTCCTTGGACCCCAGTGAAACAAGGTGTTGGAGAGATGGAGGAGTTGCCTGTCAGCTTGGGATGCTGGATGCCCACTGGTCAATCTGTACACAGCAACTCAGCTCTTACCTGCAGCAAGGGCAGTCTACACTGTAGACTGACTCTAGTTGCACCATAGTCCCTGGTTACAAGCTGAGAATCTGGAAAATAAAAGACCTGCTGCCAGTGATTCCAGCAGAGTGGTCCCCTAGCAGCCCTGGTGGACAGTCTGAATGGCAGAGGTAAAGACATATCAGGTTCCTCAGAGCAGCCTGTGTCCATCTGAACACTGAGGAATAACATCCATGCCTGTTCAGACTCCCTACATCATTCACTTCATATCTTCTTGTGTCTTCAACCAACAAGGCAAGGGTCCTAGACATGACGTCTTCCTTCATTGCACACAGCTGGTCCACCCAGTAGAGCAATCCTAGTTTGACACTGAATAGGATGAGAAGTAGAAAAAATCTGCATTATAAAACACTGGCACCAGGAGGAGAAATGAAGGTTGGGCAGGCATTTTTGGTTCTGCATTCATCCAGAGCCCTGCACAGCAAGACCCTCATGTATGACAGAGTCCCATACATCCTTAACTGCCCAGAGAGCAAAGTTCTATTGTCTGCTGAAAAAAGAAGCAGGAATGAATGGGTCTTGCTGAAAAAACAGTGGAGAACACAAACCAGTTGGTCGCTCCCAGCCGTGTCAATGCACTGACAGCTTGGTTTTGTAAGACTGGGTGGATGGTGTTATAGAAATGCCAAGAAATATAGCTACTGGCTCAGCGGCCTCCAGATTTCCAAGAACACAGTACATGATCACTTGGCATGTGCAGGCATAACCTTCTGTTTTGTCCACATCTCGGTTAGGTTTCAAGAGCTCATGCTGTGCTTTGCGTTAGGCATTCGCATTCCTGGGAAGTGTTCCCAGCTCGGCTCCGGTTCATTTACATGGAGTAAAAGGACCAGAGAAAGTAAAGACCTTGCCTTGAGGATTGATCTGCAATAACGAGTTGATCTACAATAATGCGCACAGAAGCATCTGGTGGGGCTGCAGAGACATTCATTACAGTTTGGCCACCTTGAGACATGCAAAGACCTCCATGTCCCTGTGGTTGCTGCGAGTCAGGAGAAGACAGAGCTCACCCGCTTCTAACTTTCCAATGGCCGGTGCAACACCAGAGCCCTGACTAGAACATACCCTTAGCTTCCTGATGAAGTAAGGCTTAACAAGCCCTTTGTGAACACTTCATGCAGGCCTCCAAATAAACACCGTTGTCCTCCCAGGAGCCTGTCTGTGATGAATGATACAAGTGAGGCCCAGAGCTGAAAATACCTGTCCCCTCCATGCCTCTGAGAAAGACACTGCCTGGTCGTCCTCCCGTATCTGTTGATTATAACGCTGACATAACTGAGTGCAGAGCAGGACTGTATTTCTAAACTGGGATCTCTAGATTTGCCTTGAAACAGATGGCTTCAAAACTAGTGTCTTCTTCTGGAGTCTCAGCTCCAGGATCTCAAAGGTGGTCTGGACCTCAGCCTGGAAAATCTCATGTGTGGATTCCACCTTGCCACTGATCACCTCTGTCATGAAGCCTCCAGACTCTGAAGGAGAAAGCAGAAATGCAGGAAGGTTGGGCCTTCTCTTTTTAGAGTTCCTTCTTGTTGACAAACTGACATAGGTCGAAGCAGAGAGTTATCTTTTCTGGTAATCCTCTTGAAACACATGTATGAGGAGAGCCTGAGATCTGGGTTTGCTCAAGTTGGAGAAGAGAAGGCACAGAGACTATCTTATTGGAGAAGAGAGAGAGTCCCTGGAGAGAATGTGCAGAAAAGGATAAAAGGCAATGAACACAAATTGCAGCAAGAGAAATTCTGGAAGTAGTTAAGCCTGTGGACAAGGTCCCACAGTTGGCCATGGGATTTCTATCCCTGAAGAGAGTCAAAGCTTAACTCATCAAGGTCCTGAGTGATCTGCTTTAACTTTCCCTGCTTTGAGCAGCGTGGGGATTGGACTGGAAATCTCCAGAGGTGCCTTCGTATTGTCCTATGATTCTCCTTTGTAAACCTGATAACTCTCTTCTCTCCCAGCATGTGGGACTCGCCTTCCTGGATGGCTAGAGAGGGCATCCTTTCAAAAAGGGATCCTTTCCTTACCTTACTACATCTTATGTGGTAAGATACCTTGGTGAATGCAGTGTCCCAATCCCTGCGGGACCCTGTAGGCCAAGGGGGGGTGATGGTCAAATCCAGCCTGGTGCGGGAGCTTTTCACTGAAATGTGAGGTTGAAAGGGATGTATGGAGATCCCATATGGGATCTATGACAGGTCTTCTCCAAGATGGAGGCCTAACTTTGAGGGAGAAGGAGGTGGGACTCTTGGAACCAGCATTACATTACAAAACAGCCTTTCCCTGGTGGCTGAGGAGGGCTTGAATAACCCCTTCATGTGAAACAGAAGCCACATCTCCACTAGCGATAAAGTAATGCTTTTCTCTGGTTAATGAGTAGCTGTGCACCAGGGTCCTGGGGAGGATCCATGGAGGTCCCTGCTCACCAACTGACTCTCCCAGGATTTCCCATGCCAGAGCTCCCTCCAATCCAGGCTCCTGCCTACCTAAGGAAAAGAAGAGAAAGAAACCCACAACCCAGACCACCACTACCACCGTGCCTGGCTTCCACTCCCCAGCCTCCTAAAAAGTCCCAAAAGCTGTTCAGAGGGAGTTTCTTCATCTATAGGACTCACATGTGAAGGATCTGCTGTAGTTAAATGACCCATTAGAGCTTCCTGGTTCCTCTTCCCTGCTGGTTTCCCAAGTTCAAAAGGTGATTTAGGATGACATGCTCTGCTCTACATGAACTTGCCAGCGATTGCCAGCAGCATGACGAGACGCCCCTTCATTGTACATTAATTCCACTAGGCGTACGGCCCAACAATCAAAGTACCTCATTAAAGTTTAATTAAATTTCCCAAGTTATTTGCTCCAGGGCTGAGAACCTGTAATACAAGCCGAAGCAGGTCTGCATGTGTGTGTGTGTGTACGTCTGGGGTTTTGGGGTTTATTTTTTTTTATTATTTGCACATGTGGTTTTTTTCCCTAAGCATTAGCAACATTTCATGGCTGGGGTATGAAATAAAACCAGAGGTGACAATCCAGTCCAGACTGTACAAATCTTATAGACTTTCTGCACCCACCACTCCTGCTGAGAGTGCTGTTGTCCTGGAGAAACAGCAGGATTTTGCACTGCAGTCCCTTTGTAGGACATACGCAGGAGGTGCAGTGATCAGGAATTAGAAGTTGCCCTCAGATAGATTAGTTCCTACTATTGAAGCTTGGTCAAAAAAGCAGAGGAGCAAAGAAATTCCAAACTCAACAGCTTTGGATGGCAAACAAAACCAGATCTCTTTACATCAAAGAGAAGTCCCATACCTCATCCTCACCCTTAGTCCTATGGGTGAAAATGAAGAGGTAAAAAGGTTGGACAATGAGTTGGTGGCAGAGGGCTGGAGCCATCGCCAACCCCTTTAGTCTGCCTCAAGTGCTGCACCAATGGCATCTCTCAGTACACAGCGGGGATTACTGTTATATACAGCTTCATTCCTGGGTCTTCCAGTGTTGTGTATACTTTCTCCAGGATGATATCCTTCTCCACTCTCACCGTCCTTTGCAGAAGCAACACATAGGTGAATTTTTAGGTCTTGGTGTCCAACAGGACAGCAATGTGCTAATGGTGATTTTCAAGATCTACATCCATGCCATCCTCCAGTGGGAGGGCATATGGAGGCACACAGACCTCCAGGCTGGTGTAGCTCTGCCACCACAGCTGTCTCATGCCATAGCAAGAATTGTTAGAGGTGGAAATGTTTGGAGTACACGCTGAGAAAGTAACCACACAAGTTGTTCTTCTTGAGCAGTCTCAGCTTCCACTCACAGGCTGAGACTTCGTCCTGGAAGACTTGGGTTGTCTGGGAGATGGTTAGACATGGAAAGAGATTCTGATGGCTCGTGAGACTTGGATTCAGCCCAGTGAAGAGAAACAGGGTCTTCCAAGGGTGATCCTCCTGTTTTGAGTTCTTTCTAGCTTTCCAGAGGAGGCCACCTCTTTCCATGGACGCCAGAGAGAGACTAGTCAGCTAAATCCTTTAGGAACCTTAGCTGTGTGCCTAAAGGTGAGTCAATGCAGGCCTAAATGAGCCTGCAACAATCCTGCAGTTATCACCACATACTGTTTAAAAATAATAAAAAAAAGCAGCTATTAGCATCAGCTGACGTTCTCTTGACTGGAAAATGCAACTTAACCTCCTCTTCCCCTTTATTATTATATTTCCTGCAATTCCTACCTGAGCTGGAGAGAGGATGGGAGGCTGCTGTTTCCAAAAAACTGTTAAACCCGTTCTTGTTTAAGAATTCTCCAGGATAACCGAGTACCCTCTGCCTAGAGGATTTTGACAAGTAAAGCAGGTGGACAAGGATTTTGGTAGGACAACATTCACCGAAGGACAAGACCCTTCTGCTACTTTGCTCCATGGTACAAAGGTGCACTCGAGTCTTTAACCTCAGAGAAAGAAAACCAGTCCATGATGAACCCAAATGCTTGCTTACAGGCTGACTAACCAGGACCAGTGCCCTTGGTCTGCCTTGGTGGCCTGGTCTGGAGAAGTCCGTATAGATAAACTCCTTCCAGTGCAAGGTGGCTGCATCTAAACAACCTACCAGGAATGGTCCTTGGGCTGAGCTGACTCCTGACCTATGGCTGGGGATCATCTGGGTCTGGGCCAGCAGGCTGAGGCCAAAACCAAGCCAAGGATTATGCTAACAACAGTGCAAATGACTGAGCTCTGATGGCCAGTCCATATTGAGATATATCCAGGTTGTCTCTGTTATTTCCTGCAAGCTGGAAGTTAATCTCCAGATTAAAATTCCCTGAAGACAAAAGAAGGAGCCAAGACTGAGGCTTTGTTCAGCAGACTGCAAAATATCAGCAGGCATGGACTTTGCAGATCCCTGCACAGTGATCATGCACTGTAATGGCAAAAGGGGAAATTCTCCTGTATTTTCACTTGGACTGGAGTGGATGGATAGCAAACAAAAGCAAATACTGCAACACTTACTCATATCAAAAGAAGTATGAGGACAAAATCCAGTCACCTCCTTGAAACTTCAAGTAAGGTGGGGATTTCCATGTATTGCATGTGTTTCCAGATCTAAAGATAAGAGTACAGCTGGTCAAACATTTTCCATTGATGATTTCCTTGCAGAAAACATAATTCTAAGGAAAAAAAAAAAAAGAAACTTAAAGAAAATTCTAGGTGCAAAACTGTTTCATTCTTCTTTCCTCTTCAATGCCCCACATGCATAAAGGAAAAATAAAAGTGGTGACTGACCAGTCAGAGTGAAATTGCTTGGGTTCTTTTTTTAAAGGCATGATGCATATTTTTTAAAAAAAACCAACATTTTTTATAGCAATACCCAAGCTCCCCCAGAACAGCCATAGGAAATAGAAAATTAAATTTTGTTTCCATGCACTTTATTTACTTGTTTCCATGAGCTGTAATAGTTTCTTTGTCAAGTTGGGCTTCACTCTCATCATCAGATTCTACCAGTTTGAAGGCCTATTTAGTTTTAGTAGATTAAGGAGAACACAATGAAAATAAAATAATGCCCAACTGTGAGCCCTTCTGGTCTCACAAAAACTCTCATCTTTTAAAAAATAGAAAAAGCCTAGAGTGCCGTGGAAGTGTGACCTTTGCAATCACTATTTATCCGCGTCTTTTGCCCCCTTCTCCATTATCCATAAGTCTTTTTACCAGTTTCAATCCAATCTGAGGGCATGGAAGAAGTCCCAAAGATGAGAAACTCAGATAATTTTGATGATATTCATTGAATTCAGACACCATAATACTTCTTCTTCCTGAGGATACGGCCACAGCACACAACTGTACTGCTGGACACAAGAGCATCTACATGGGCAAGACCTATCAGTAGTGCATGGTCTGCAAGGCGTGCTCTGAGGTGAGCTCCGCACAGCATGACATCTGCATGACACAGAATTACTCAGGATGGGCCAGGCTCTTGGGTGCTGCTTCTTAGTCATGCCATAACCTGCTGTGGGACTCTGGGCAAATCATAGCATCCCTCTTATCCTCATTTCTCAGCATTCTGCGCTGAAAGGTGTTACAAGGTTAAAGGATTGGAGTTATTTGGGAGGAAGGAAAGAACCTGAACAGGTAGGTTATATATCTCCCGAAGTTTGGGAGTGGCATTTGATCATAATAGAGGCAGCTGAAGGTAGGCGAGCTGAAGCTTATCTCTAATGTCTATAAAGCAGACACTGTCTTGAGAGACTATTTATGGACAATGGAGAAAGGGTATTAACTGGGAAGTCTGTCTCATAAACTCTTTGAGATCAAATGATCACACCCCACCCCAACATTTCTGCTGGGGCCATCTTCTAATATAGGACTGTTCCTACCATGTCCTGTCTGAATGGGAAATATTTGAGGGGGAGTGAGAGGAAATTAAAAAATACGCCTAATCTTAAAGCCCACCAGTGTTTGGAGGAGTAGCATCACAGCAACAGGGCTGGGAAAGAGATGAGGTTTCTGCCACACGATCACTTCCCAGCTGACTGGAGGCACAAATGATCAGAGGCCTCCAGGGAGACCTTATTGCAGCCTTTCAATATATAAAGGGGCTTATAAGAAAGATGGAGGGAGGCTTTTTACCAGGGTCTGCAGTGGCAGGACAAGAGTCAAAGACCTTAAACTGAAAGAGGGTAGATTTAGGTTGGACATAAGGAAGAATATTTTTATGGTAAGGGTGGTGAGACACTGGAAGAGGTTGCCTGGTTGCCAGAACTGGTGGATGCCGCATCCCTGGAAACATTCAAGGTCAGGTTGGACAGGGCTCTGAGCAACCCGCTCTAGTGAGAGCCCTGCCCACAGCAGTAGGGCTGGACTAGATGATCTTCAAAGGTCCCTCCCAACCCAAACCCTTCAACGATTCTATGACTAAAAAGCCTCTTTAAGCACTCTTTACTTAAACATTTACTATATTCAGGTGAACAAATTTTTTATTGACCAAAAATATGATTTTTTTTCAATAAACATGTAAGATTGATGGATTACAGTTTTCAGTTAAACAAAGCAAAACTGTGTCAGAGAAGACATGTTCCCCATTTTAAAAAATATAGATTTTTTAATGAGAAAAAATTTTATTTGCAGAAGGACAGCTTTTTGTTAAAGAAAGACCTATGAAAACCTAAACTGAGAGAACAATTCAGACTGTCCATTTATTGCTGCTTTGGTTGTATCTTTCTATAGAATTAGGGAATATTTCTAGAAATTGGATGTGGGGGTTACATATGTTAGGAGGCTTGAGGGAAATGGGGATCCACTTCCTAACCCTACAGTCTAAGTTATGTTAATGGCAGACAGTAATTATGAAAGGAGTGAGTCAGGACTCCGCAATTACAGTCTTGCTTCTGCCACCAAATCACTACATGCCCTTTGCCAAGTCCCTTAACCTTGGTGAGCTCTGGCTAACCTGTCTGCAGTATGGGAATAATAATTCCTCCTTAAGGGAACTGGGAGCATCCGTTATTCTCTGCAAAATCCTAAAGAGCTGGTGAACACACACTGTTGTTTGTTTCCTCCAAGGTGACAGTAATAAGTTGGAGAGAGATTGGAGTCCTACGGGAGAAATGTCTGTAGAAATAGGCTGAGCCTTGGGAGATAAAACTGTTAGCATGAAAATATTTGGCTAGGAAGGCAGATCCACAGCAACACATGGCAAAAGCATAGCCAAGCCCACTGGGGAACTGAGGTGAAGCAGTGTTGAATAAACTGATGTGGTGATTAAGTACGCCATTCCCTTGCTGCTTATTGATGGGAAATATCTGAAAGAGCTTAATTACATGAAGATGTAGGAGCCTGATGCACACGGATCTCACGTGGAGGCACATCTCCTGGACTTTCTTCAGGCTTGATATCCTCAGATGAGTCATGTCATGGGAATGGTGTTAGGGGTGGTGAGGCCAGGAATTGACTGTGTACCCCTCATCCTGCCTAGACACAAAAATCTGTCAGGGATCCTGTGGGATGAATGGGGACAGGTTATTATTGTGCAAAGTGCCTGACTACCCCACCAACCTTTTGCAAGCATAGGTTCATGTGTAAAAGTGGAGCCTACATCCTTTGTGGAATTATATGGCAAAAAACATATGATATATAAGTCCCCAGATCCTGCAGCTTTGCACACATTTCTCGGCAGGTTAGGAGGTGAAATGTGGGTGTTATCAACATCACAGTGACACACAGGTGTCAGCCAGTCTTGGGAACAACATTTGTTCAAGGTGCACAGTACAGCAC